>NC_052057.2:90912352-91224852 GCF_903992535.2 Arvicola amphibius
ATGACTCCTTGAACCTTTGCCTTCTTGTATTTATCATTTGGATTCCCAGTCCAAATTGCACTTCTTCTCAACAAGACATTTTCAGATATTTAAACTGCTAGCGTACTTCCTAGTGTCATCAAAAAGGGAAATGGAAATCAATGTGGAGGATTCGCTGCTTTGTATAAGATAGTTGGTATCATTCACCTGCATTTGCTTCTTTATAAGGAAAAGAAAATCGAGCAAATAAGCACATAAGACAGTAAATGAAGTAATTTTCCTATGGGAAATGGGAAAGGCAGCAGGAAAATTATAATTTTATATTAAATGCACTTAAATCTAGCTGATATTTTCATTAAGATAATATGAATTGATCATTTAAAAAGTCAGATAATGTCAAATAACAGTAATAACTAAGTAGCAACAGTGCATAATAATAGCTTCCACATCCCCTTTGTCAAGGCATAAATGAAGTGTGAGCATCTTTCCCACAAAGGCTCACAGTGATGTGAGCTTGGTCTACACTGCAGCACTGTTGAGACATGACAGAATTGCTGGTAGGTGAGGACCACTGAGAGCTGCTCTGGGAGCTGACAGTGATGTTCATCCTAAGGGACTGTGGGATACCAGCTTCTCTTTCTTTGTTCCAAGGTGTAGACTGCTCCACACATGTGTGTACTCCTGCCCCCGACATGCTGTCACCTGCTTCCCTCAGCAGAGGCCAAGGCAAATCGAGATCCCTGCACTAGTCATCGAACTTCCAGGCTGCTCAGTGTAAGAAACCTCTTTTCTCCATTATATAAATTGTCTGATATTTTGTTATAGTGATAAGCTGTCGCTCTCCTCTCACTCCCCTGCAGTTGTTTATT
This sequence comes from Arvicola amphibius, assembly GCF_903992535.2. Lineage (NCBI taxonomy): Eukaryota > Metazoa > Chordata > Mammalia > Rodentia > Cricetidae > Arvicola > Arvicola amphibius. Next base: position 90,913,201 of record NC_052057.2, read on the forward strand.
TTGATAACGTTCTTTAAATTGCATGAACAAATCATCATTATCATCAATTTATAAAACTGAAAGTGAAATTCAGCTACCTCAATTATACAACCACATAAAAAGGAATGGTTATTATAACTTTAGTTAAATTCAATCATTTTCACTGTACCATGACTCTAGGAATATTTAGAGCTAACTAGTGTGATGCTTCATAAGTAGATTTCCTTTTTTGTCTTCCATAGCACCAATAATTGCCTTGATTCCTAGCCTGCATGAAATCCGTGACTCTACCAAACTCCTAGCCTAAATTCTCCCACAGAATTGAAAACTTCCTCTTAGTCTGTAGGCATACACAGCTCAAAGTCTGTGATCTGCCACTGTTGTGTTTAAGTGTGCTACTTACCTCCCGGAGCATCTACCATAGCTCTCTGCATGGGCTCCTCTGGAAAGCACACTGGTAGCAGGGGACTGATTTCTCTGGCATCTAGGGATGTTCTGTGCTGTAGTGTGGAGCTGCGGGCCGCTTCCTGCCGCCCAGCTCCTGAACGGCTAGCTTTACACCCGAAATAATTACACGGAAACTGTATTCTTTTAAATACTGCCTGGCCCATTAGTTTCAGCCTCTTACACACATCTTGACTAACCCATATCTAATAATCTGTGTAACACCACGAGCGGTGTCTTACCAAGAAATATTCAGCATGTCTGACCTGGGGGCTGGCTTCATCGCATCTCTCTCCCTGAGGAGAGGCAAGGCAGTCTGTCTCAGAGAGCAGAGGCAGGGCATCTGACTGAGCCATCTACCTCACTTCCTTCTTCCTGTTCTGTCTACTCCACCTACCTAAGGGCTGGCCAATCAAATGGGCCAGGCAGTTTCTTTATTAGCCAATGAGAGTCCTCCATCACTGTGCTTCTATATATGCTGGGATATTGGAAGACATTTCCTGGGTAGTATTTCCTTGTCTCTCTTGGTGGAATGTGTCGTGTTTTCAGAGCATTGAATTTTCACCTACATAACTGATACTAAGAAATCACAGTGTGTCTGGCATCTCCTTTCTCTTTCTTCTGTCACCGGCTGCATAGAGGACATTCTCTGTCTATTTTTTTCTGAAGTTTTATGATGACACATTGTCCTCATTTGTTGGTGGAAAACACTGGCCCTTGAAGCCTGGAAATTCTATCTAGATTCTAGAAGTCAGTTTGTAGTTATTACTAGTCATCATTCCCCTCTCCTCCCCTGCTGAACTGGTGTGATGGCAGTGCTGGGGATTCAGGATCATTGTCTTTGCTGAAGATTTCCCTGTTCTTTCTTAATCTCTGTCTCATTCTTCTCCACCTTCTGGGTGGTCTGCCTACATGCACTTCCAAGATGCACCGTTTTCTTGTTATTTACATATTTTATATTTTAATTTTGAGAGTTTTAAACTTTTTCTTTGTTTTCTTTATAGTATCTTATTTTATTTCGGAGAATAGGATGCCTCCTAATTTGATGGCATTACATTTTTTTCTAGTTTTTCCTTCCCAGGTTGGCCTTTTTCTCTTTGTATTGTTTTCCCTCTTTCGTGGAAATAGTTCCCTCTTTGTGATTTAGAAGACCCAAAAATCTACTGGTCCGTGAGTGGGATCTACCAATGAATAAACCCACTACAGCTCACAAACAAAACAAAGCAAAGCAAAACAAGCACACCGAGATGTAATTTCCTGGAAGAAATGAATGTGTCTGTGTCTGAGCATCTCTCTGTGTGTACGTGTTTCTGTGTCTGTGTGTCTGTTTCTCTGTCTCTGTATGTGTGTGCCTGTGTCTGCATTTATTTTTCTACTGGGTTTAGAGTTTCCAGAAGAAGAGTCTTCCACTTTCCTAATTCGGATACTTAAGACTAGCTGTCACAGTTCTGAAAGCCAAGTTGAAGAGGTATGTTAAGACCTAATTTTTCAATAACAATACTGGACTCATTCATTCATAGTCTGTGGGGAGTCAAAGAAGCCCTGAGTCAAAGTGTAAGGATCAGATGATGGCCTGACTGAATGAGTATTATTACAAGGGACCAATTCCTCAGACTCACAGACATTCTCAAAGCTTTCTTCAGTTCAGGTCAGGTAACTGGTGACTCTTTTGAGTATGCAGAAAGCAGCAGTCTTTCTGTTCAGCTGTACACAACCTGAGACTGATCCAATACAGAGACCTTCCACAAAGATTATCTAACCCCTCCCTCACGTGTCATGCATTATAAATTTGCTGAAGTTCTAGGTTGCTGTGCATCTGGTGTTGCTCCATCAGGGAAAACATGGCTCATCTGGCCCCAGCTTTTCTATACATGTGCCCACATGCATTTCTGTCATTTCTTCTGTCCCTCAGCATCCAAGTCAGGTTACCAGGATCAAGACATGTTGAATACAACACTAGTCTTTTATCTCAAAAGTCTCAGAGAAATTGGCGAAGGGCTTTGAATCGGATTTGCTGTGTGAGAATGAAGATGTGGGGGTCTAATTGCTCCATTTATAGACTTTCAGCTTCTATTATCAGTGGTCAGCTACTTCTACAATCCTTGCTTTCAATATGTCTGATCCCCAAGCTATTTAAAGGTTCAACAATTCAAATACTCACTTGTTTTTAGGCTTGTTTCTGCTGCAACTATCTACTCTGTGGGGAGAAGTGCCCCTTCTCTATCCACTTTCCATCTTTAAGTTATCTTGTGATGTTAGGTCTAATTTCACCCAGTTCCTGTACTCTGGGTAATTATGGCTACTCAATTCCTAACTCTAATTTTATTTAAGTTTTTGAGGAAGTGGAGACAGAAGCTGTGTTGACTGAAAGTGAATTCATCATCCCATCTTTTATTCATGTAGCCTTTAGGTAGCTCCTCCCACAATAGCATGGTCCTAAGGCCATCGCCATTCTTATTTCTGTTACATAATCTACATCACTACATAGCTGAGAGATGATTTTACCTTCACATAAATGTAGTATTCCCACAATCTGCTTTTCTCTTCTTTTCTCACAGGAAAACCAGAGATATATGACAAGATAAAGTGAGAGAGGATGGAGAGAAAGAAAGGGAAAGGTTTAAGCAAAGAGACAAGGCTCAGCTACGTAATATGTTCTAAAAAGTAGAGACAAGACAAAGAGCAACAGCTAAGGATTGAGAAAAATTTGTGTTTGGATGAAGATTCAAAACATTTCCAGTGTGAAAAATTTGAAAGGTTATAAAAGAGATTTATGAAAAACTTGCTTTGAGTTATCAATTCGACCATCTTTTTAATGATTTTTGAAGTCTTCAAGTCAATATTAAAGTTCTCTTTAATTCATAGTCATATATAATTGGTGCTTCCTTGAATGACGTTCTGTATATTTTGTAGAACAAAAGAGGTTATTTATAGTCTTCTAAATTGATGATGTTCAAACTAAACACAATCCTGTCAGTGTGAAAATTTTAAACATTTTTTTCATGCAAAGAAGAGCCACTTCCTTCTTAAAAAATGAAGGAAAGACCAAAGGAAATTAGATTTAGATTTTGTGGGTCTAGATTTTGTTATGTGAAGACAAAGACAGATTCAAATTAAGATAGTTGAGGTAAATTTTATGTCTAAAAATCAATGATTTATAATAAAAGAAAACTAGTTTTCCTATTTTGAAACATTTTTTCTGCATTTTTAAAAAATGTCCATTCATTTGGTGTTCATCCTTTGAGCCATATGGTTATCTCCCAAACGTACATGCTTTCAATGGGCATTTTCCTTTCTCAGCAGATGCCCAATAGTTTAGATGCCATGTAATTGATGTATATTACATATAAATATTTATGTTATGTTTGTACATATTAGAATTGTATGGAAATATAGTTTGTATTGTCAATTAGTAATTATCCTAATATACAAACACAAATACACAATAGCTGAAAATAAGCCATAGATGGATATTAGATATGTATAGAATACTTCATTAGCTTAAATAAAATACTTATTATCATACAAAGGAGTTAAAATTATTCAAGAGTAGACATATGAACACAGATGGGCAGTGTTGAAGACATCATACTTACCTCTCAGCTATAACAAATTAAATCAATGATCCATGATAGTAGATAAAGGTTCTTATTAGAGTTATCAGACAATGTTAGAAAAGGGAGGACCAATAAAGTTTGGATAGAAGGAAATACGATGACGTAGTCCTGTATGCACTGTGTATTCAATGAATATCATTAATAAATACGTATAAAAGATGGACAAATAAATACAACTGAGCAAGTGGAAAATATTGAATATTTCTATAGATACAATATTGCCAAATTTTTATTCAGCTAATATATTTGATTATAGTGCTATGCTTTGTTAAAATTTATGTTGTAATTTCTATACAGTAGTAGAGAAAATAAAAACATAGTATCCTCTGTTACCTGTGAAAAGAAGAAGGCATTTGGCTTTGCTACTTTCATACTTTGTTTTATATTGACATGTGCTCAGACACTATGGGAAGTACCAACCTTGAATGCTGCATTTTGCTTCTTTTACTTCATCTAGAAAATGAAAAAGTAAAGAAAAATACTAATGTTAGTGACAATTGAAACCACAGACATATTAAAAAGGCTATCTTTAAAATAAATTAGTAAAGTTTCCCATTTTACTTATGATAGAAAACAAACATTTAGCTGTGGAGAAAAAGAAACCCGGTAAAACTTTCTACACTAATGAAGGACCTTTACTATTTTGGTAGTTTGCTTCTGTATAATGTTTTAGTGCCATAGCAATTATGGGAATGTTTAAGAAAAATGACAAAACAAAACTTTATAAAAAGAAAAATTATACAGACAATGCTAGTCAGTTCATGTAAGTGTGCCATCAGAATACATTTTTTTCCATAAATCAGGGAAATATTATTTTTGAAGGACATTGTAATAAACTCTGTTGAATGCTGATCAGAAGTACAGACTTCCCATCTTCCTCTTCACTCCGCTAGTAATATGGTCTCCCCTATGGACCAAGTGATTATTGTGTTGTTTGTAATAACTGTTCTACATTCCTTATGGAAATTATAATTATGATGCTGAATATTCAAACTGCAAGCCACGTTTCTCAGGGAAATTGTAATTATGATAATGTAGAATTTCCCCAACCAATGTTTTCAAGTCGCTGTTCTCTTTGAATAACAGGAAGTGAGGGTAAAACACTGAAATCAAACGCCCTTTTGGAATCTCAGATGTGTCTTTAGGCCAAGAAGAGATGCTGTTATTTGTAACGTGTCACTACCAGGTTCACATGTGTCACATACACAGCACACATGCATTTCATAGGGAAATTTCTAAATTACATAGGTTTCTTATTTAACACACACAACCACCTTATGACGTAAGTAGTGCTCTGACTTTATAAACAAAAGACTTCAGCCTTTTTTTTCAAGACCATGATCTGAAGGTTTACAGAGTGTCTGACACATTAATACACATAACATCACCTTACTACTGTCCAAAATTAGTTTTTATATATGTGTAATAACTTATTTTATATACAAATAATTTTGTGGAATTGATGTTAATACTTAAGCTTATCTTAATAGATATAAAAGTGAATTTCATTCTCATAGTAAGTCTATTAGTGCAGGAAACGCTTATAGAATGCACACACATTTTGGTAAAAAGAAATAGATTTTTAAATTATTCACATTAGAAGCACAGACACCTAAATATTCAGATTATCACTTTTCAATAAAGCTAACAATCATAAGGTTCAAGGCCAATTAACATGAGCCTCACTCAGCAGGACAGGCAGCATGTGGTTTTGACAGCAGGAGTGCAAGCCATAGCCTTTTTATTAATCAGTACAGATCACACCTTCTATGCACAAATCCTTTATGGACAGTTTAAATCTCACAACTGCAATACAAGCGATATTTGTTTTAATTCAATAAATTAAGTTCATGAACTTCATTTGCTCAAATTTGCCAAGTTGTCATGTGTTCTTTTATAGCTTGGCACATTGAGCAGATTTAATTAAAAAATAAAAACCAAACAACAAAAACAACCTACAGTAAAAAGGGAAACTAAGAAACAAAATAAGAAATAAAATAAAGAAGACTGGAATACATAAATGAGTGTGTTTTCAGAATTCACTCTTGTTACTGTCTTACATCATGCTCAACCTTAGAATGTCCAAGATCCACTCATTTTTCAGCTTTATTATATTTCAAATATCGTTTCAAGAAGTCCCATCTGTTTCCCACATCATTTATTTTTATCCTTTTAAGACATCTCCCCGGTTCCTCAGTAGCTCTCTTCTGTTCCATGAGGACCATTTAATGATTTGCCCCAATTTCTCACACATGAGAAGGTAGATGAGCGATCCAATTTAACGGTCACAGGAAGCAGTATTGATCCTCAATTTTAGCAAGATCCTTCAGAACAACCAACCAACCATTTGTCTGATTAGTATTTCAATTACTTTCAACTGAGAAAGAAAAATAACTACATTTGTCTAGACCCAAAACAAATTCCCTAAGATGGTTGGTGAGCCTGTTTTAGACAAGGTCTTGAACTCCGTGTTTTAGTCAAGGCTGGCCTTGAACTACCAATCTGTCAGTATTGTCCTCTGGGGAGAGGTGATGGCTGGTATGTGCCACCATGCCTGGTTGGCATTCAGCATTGTTTAGAACTATAGCCCCCATGTGTATGACATCAATACACAAAGGTGTATATTGGCACTGAAGGCAAACGGAATTTTTGAGGTAAACTGAGGCACAGCAGTGGCTAGATAATCATTTTATGTACTGGGCTCAGTACAAATGGCATGAACCAGGAGATGCTACCCCGATTAAGTAACAGGACAGTATTCTAAATACATGCTTGAGGGTGAAAGTATAACTTTGTTGAAGCACTTGCCTATATGTGAGTGGCCCTAAGTTCACTCACTACTCCTCTCACACAATGGTACAGATGAAGTGTCTCACAGCTGTGAGATACAACTGTAAGGACGTATTTAAATCCTTAAAATCAATGACTCTTTCCCCACTACATCTTCAAAGGATAGGCTGTGTGGACATAATAACATAGGTGGGGAAATCTGGGTAGTCAATATAGCATTATTCTTGTTGGCTAAGCAAGGAAATTGTTTTCCATTCCTACAAACTGGGCTCTATGCCTGGAACTACCCTTGTTTGCAAAGGGGAATTACTTCCAAGTGGGGACAGAATAGGAGGTTCATTATTCATAAGTCATTGCAGATTTCAAAGAACAATAGTAACTATTTGGATACCCATGGCAAACCACTGGGAATAGAGGCAGAAACTGCTAAACCATCAAGGGCAAAAATGGGGCTATAGCCATAGAGAGGACGGGAGATGCCTGGCATTGAGGCAAGCCACCTGTGTTTCTTAAACTTTCCCAACTTATTTTTAAGAAGCTATAGTAAAATACAGTGGCCTGTGTATGTAATGGTGAGAAGGGTTACAGACTTTTGGCTGGTGTCGCTTCACAAGGTGAACCACCACAGTCAGTGGAGATGCTGGTTGAACACAATGAATTCTAGCATGGACGGTAGAGGAAAGACTATAAGACAATGACAGGAATCAACTGCAGTCTTGAGATAATCCCAGAGATAGAGACTGCTTCTTAGTAATCTTCCTCATGAGTAGGCACAAGATGGGATCCCAGCTCTAAAAAGAGAAGTAAAAACACCCCACTTCCCTAACACCTACCTGTCTCCAAGAGACGACTACTTGCAAAGGAAAAATCAGTTTTATCCTAGTGAGTTTCACCGTAGAGCAGTAGATGTCCATCACAAAATGAACTCAATGGTATCTTTGAAGGCTCTTTGTCTTATAATGTTTACCAGGGCATTCTTTTTGTTGTTGTTGCTACTGCTGTTGTTGTTTTATCCTTACAGGTCATTTGCATATATAGTACTGCTTCCAGTTTTGTGTTTTTTATGGGAATCCTGGATGTGCAAATTGTATCTCTATTTGCTTCTTTATATGTTTCTTGTGCTTTTTCCTGGATCCTTCTCTTCTCTTTCTTTTGTCTTATTCAGATTTGTTTTTGTTTTATCTTATTTTATTATTCAGTAGATTCTTGTTTGTTTTCTAAGGGGAGACAAGGGTGTGGCTGCACATGGGGGAGTGGTCAGGAGAACCTCAGGGGATCTTGGGAAGAATGGATGCCACCAGAATATATTGTATATAAAAAAATCTATTCTCAATATGAGAAAAGTAAGAATTCAAAAGGGAAAAGAAAAAAATCTACTCTCAATATGAGAAAAATAAGAATTCAAAAGAGATAAGAAAAAGATACTCTTACTCATTATGGTGGCCTCAGGAAAGATGGACTACAGGAAAAGTGGCTTTCTAGGATTTGGTATAAGTGATTGTCACATACTACCAACAGATACAAAGCTGTAGATGCTGCAGGCTGTTGTTGTGCTTTTTCTCGAGACCAGTACTCATGCCCTCCACTGCCCCAGAGAATGACTGATGGGTGTTCAATTTTAATTTCTTCTCCCAGACTGTTTTTCCTCTGCCAGAGGGAGTGAATGGTGACCGAGGTTTTTCTCCTCCTAAAGACAGCTCCCATTGAACTACTCCTCCTTCATTTGATTTGAGACACCTACAAAGGTGACTCATAGTACATAGATCCTGTGTGCACAGTACAATAAACTGCTTGCGATATTATTTCTACTTCAGAGATTGTTAGGGAAATTTATCTAAATCAAGATTACAGAATTCAGGAGACATAGATCTAAGAGTGGAACATGGCTGTGTGTGGCTCCAAGACCATATCCTTCCCATTATAGCTCCCCGTATCCATTTTAGAAAAGCTTAAACTAGTTTGCAATGCATTTTATCTATGAAGTAGGTATAAACAATGATGATATACTTAAGACTGTAAATAAAGAGGCATTATTCAAAGCTATGTAATACAAGTATGTTGTTAGAATATCAACCTAATTTATATATAACTATTAAATAAGAGGCATTTACTGAGATAAATTAGCAATTATATAACTATACTAATTTATAATAGCTTATTAAAACAATGTATTCATGAATTTGCACATGTAAGTATGCATGTATGACTATATATCTTACAAAATGTATCTCAGTACTAATGAAAAGATTCTTATGACCAAAATTCCTAATTATGCTAGCCTGTTTTAAAAAGCCATATGATGACTTTTAGCAGCTTAATTTTCTGGCGCAAAAAGATTCACGACTTCTCTGTTCCAGAAACTTGACAGATTAGTTATGGGACAAGGTCTTACATTTTATGCTATAAATGCAAGGGTTTTATCAGGCATGAAATTTAGTCAGAACAGTTTATGGCTCAGTAAAACATTACTCGAGGCAGCCTTACAATCAGAACACAAGGGTTATCTAATTGTAATGCACTTTTGAGAAAGTGTGGTTAGGATTTTATAACCACTGAACAATACTTCACTCAGTTCTTCAGTTCTATTCCTTTATTTTATCCATCAACCCTAATTCTAGATAAATATTATTATGATATTTCTATTGAAGTGTGGGTGGCATCAAAAGCTTATTCATATGAGTCCAGTTCTACCATGGACTTGGGAGGGCTTAAACATAAAAATGCATGCAAAGCATTATGTTAAACTCCTCTAAGAAAAACAACAAAAGGAAATCCCAAGAGATATGTTAGAAGTGGATGTGTGCAGTGGGCATTAATTCTACACAAGGAAGGGCTTGCTACTTTGGGGGTATTACTGTCTCAAGCTATGGACAAAAATAATGTTTATATTACTTTAATGGGAAATATTTTGATGGTTTCTCAAATACAAGAGGCATTTGAAACATTACAATTGTGGTTACTGTCATGATATCCCCATGAAAGTTGCATGCCAAATCTGTGCCATATCAAATAGACTTCTTCAGAAACATGGAACTAATGAAGGACTTCCCTTGAAGAAGTAGGTTTGGCTTATCATACTTTATTGAATGAGCTTTGAATTGAACATAGTACCTGACCAACAGGAACACTTTTAGGCTATTGTTTGTCTAATATTTGTTTAGAAATGCACAGAGTCAGACTCTAATTTTATTCTACAAACATTTGCTTATTAAACAGGTTCACTTCATGTAAACCTATAAACTTCAGAGAGATAGAAACAGATATTATATCCATCCATTATTATTAGTAAGTTGGGGGTGTCTTAACTAAGATTTCTATTGCTGTGAAGAGACACCATGAACATGACAATGCTTATAAAGGAAAAAGCATTTGATTGGGGCTGGTTTTCAGTTCAGAGGTTCAGCCCATTATCATCTTGGTGGGATATGGCAGGTTATGGGTAGACTTGGTGATGGAGAGATAGCTGAGAGTTCTACATCTTGCAGGGAACAGGAAGGGGTCTGTGGTATTGGGTGCAGCTTGCGCATATATGATAATCAATATACACCCTCATAGTGACATACTTCCTCCAGCGAGACCATACCTACTATATCAAAGCCACACCTACTAATAGTGCCATTCCCTGTGGGATCAATTTTCTTCAAACCACTGTGGGAAGGCGCAAAGATATGTATGGCCTACATACAGGAACATTATTTTGACTATAATTTGGTACACCCGAGTTCACCAAGATGCTCTGCAGTTTCCAGTGAACAGTATCTTAGATTCAAGGGTGATAATCACATTTTCCCACAACTCCCAGAATAGTACATAGTAACATGGTACATTTAACATCACCATGTTATATACCAACAAAATAGACAAAAAGATAAAGAATGCATATGCACACCCCCATCCCACCAACCCACAGATAGACATGTGTGTGCACATACACATATATACAAGCACACCTACACATATGCAAATATATGAACACATAGATACATCCATAAAAACACACCCCACACATACACATACATGTGCATAAACATATACACCTGCATACACAAATACACACCCATAAACCTATACATATACAGCCCTCACAAATGTACACACACAAATGTACAAAGGCACACGTGCACATATTCACCTGGAGTATTTTTATAAACATAAATGATTATGCAAATCAAATATTATCAGAGTGAAAATTATTTAAAAACATTATTTTTTTTAAAAATGTTTGATTTATTAAATTTGCAATTGAGCAGCAGAGAGTAGTTGGAATAGCATAAACATTTATACGGTGAGCTCTGAAGCAAGCAGGGTGGTTAAGGAATGAGAGAGGTGGTTGGACGTGAGACAGCATTTAGTGTGGGTTGTAGTGGAGACAACCACAACCAAGTGAAAGCATGGCTGTTTGTTTAGTATTCGATGGATGGGGTTCCAGTGACAGAACTAGAAAATGTTACCCCAGTTAACTACTCAGAAATCATTTTCGTCTAATGTATTGGGGAAGTAGAGTAGTGTGGTGAATAAAGACTGAGGGGCCTTCTGTTTCTAGAAGACACTTTTCCTTGACTTGAGTCACCAGTGAAATCTCAAGGCTGCTGACTCTGTATCCCCAAACAACAGTATATAATACAATTTACTACCAAAGTACACAGCTGAAGAATGACTGAGCAACAACAGGGAATGTGATGTGCTTTTCACACGTGGGGCACAATTTTATTAGTCTACCAACAGGGAGGCACCAGAGAAAGACAGGAAATTACCCTGCTATATTTTCAGTTGTCCCGGGAGGGCAAAAATCATCATATTTTGCTTGGGGCACCACATTTCCAACATCTCCAAACAAATGGAGCAAAAAGTTCATCTATAAAAATAACTTAATAAATTTTACAATAATATGAACGATAGCAGAAGGACTGGAATATGACTGGAGAAGGCATGCAATTTGTACTGGAACATACGAATAAGTGTAGTAGTGTTTTATGTGGAATTTTGACATGATCTGAGGAAGAATACTGCTTAAAATCTGCCTCAGGGTGGCTGGAGTTTTCCAGAGTTACTTCTTCTTTACAACAGGGTTTGGGCAACTCCAGGCCACGTGCTCTGGTTATATATTTTCTCTGGTCTCCTGTAACAGGAGACAGTCCCTACAGCCTACTGAGAGACTAGACTTACAATCTGACTATGGTAACCTTTGTTTTAAGAGATAGCCAAGCCATTCACCCATCTACCAAACATTCACTTATTCATTCATCATTCACCAAGCAATTTAGGAACAGGAAAATTGTCTAGTAGATGGCAGAGGATGATAGTACAGAGATGCAACATGGTCTGTGACTTTGTCTTGGTACCATGTTCTCCACCAGTACAGTAATACATTGAGTGATGACTAATGGGGTATTTCTGAGATATAAAATTCATGCGTTAAGTGTTTGGACCCAATGGTTTCAGTGCATTCTTTGATGTGTAGGATGATTTAAGGAGGAAAGCTTCCTGTAGAAAAGGGTCATGAGAAAACCACTTCAATGAGACCACGCTCAGAAACTGACACGAATGTGTGCTAAGAGTGGAGAAACGCCAATGTGAGTGAGTAGAGAATGAAAAGGAGTCAAATTGGATAAAAAAAATGGCAGAAGTGAGGCTATGAAGAAGAGATATGTCTGGAAAGATGAGAAAAGACATATCTTGGACAGCATTCCATGACAAACCTATTATAATACTTTCCAGGTGATTTTGTAGTCAAGAGGAAGCTGAAAGATCTTTTAAAAATGTATTAAAAGTTGAAATTTTGTTAAAAGGCAATCACACAAGCAAAGGGATGTTTTGGGACTGTCAGTAACAGTGTATAGCATGGACTGCTCACAGAAGATAGAGGCTTTGTCTGCCTCACAATGATGTCAGATGGTCATACAGGAGATGGTATGCGAACATGTATACTACAGTTCATATTGCAAAAGCCACCTTTAGTTCTTTTCCAAAATAGTTACCTATTGTCCCCAGAAACATCTTGTTTTTCTGTTAATACAACTACATTTTAATACATAATAATACCACTACATCAGACTTTGAGCATTACAGTATAATGAAAGACATCTCTGGATGCCGTGAGACCCAGGTAGATCACAGCAATCCTAGTCTCAATAGACAAAACACGGATACATTTCTCAAATCATTTGAGTGATCCCCATTTCATAGATAAGGGAACTGAGACTGAAATGGTTACAAACCTTAAAATTTGTTTTGGGAATCAGTGAGATTCCATTTCCTAATTCATAGTCTTCTGATTATTTAGGTATTTCAATATACTAAATTCATCAGCAGTTATACTCAAATTATAGAAACATTATCAGAATACCTCATACATCTAAATTTTAATTTTGAGGATTGGAATGGAAGCTTTTATGGGAAACATTTATTAAATATGTCTTTGCAAAAGAATTGCATTGATAATTATCATCATTAAATGAGATTAGCTAAACAACTACAACACAATGTGGGCTATTAATATATACTCATTTATATTAAGGACAGAAATAATACCCATAGACAGAATGAGTTGAACACTAATGAGATATACTTCATATTTCCTATTTGCATGGAAGCAATAATTACAGCACGTACCTGAATCTCATAGGCATTCATTTACATGTTATCTACAGCTTTTAATATTTAATTCCACCTAAAATGGTAGTGTCACTTAGCCCTGTGATGCATGTGGCACACATCAGAGGACACAGCAAAACATAGAAGTTCATAATTCATGCTTTGCTTTTAAATAACCTCAGCATGAGCCAACAAATTGCTATAAAATATTTTTCACATTATGTGGCTTCTGTGCATCAGTTTCCAAATTTGTAAAATAGACAAAGCAAAGAATAAACTCTGCCCACTGGGTTATAAGGAGCATCTAATGAATCATTCAGGCTAAAGTGCTAGAGTGCTGGTATCACTAAATTAATACTGTCACTATTTTTCACAGATTTTGTGTATTTACAAAAAAGTGAGCACTTAGGAACTTGCAGAAAGGAGACAGTAGTAATGGAATTATCTTTAATTCCATAGACTGGTGCTTCTCAATCCCAGTCCATAGTCAAGTGCTCTGGTTCCAAATTCTCACATCAGATTTCTTCATTTGTTCCTTGCTTAGCACAGAGGTTGTTAACTTAGCATCTGCTCACAGCCATTCGCTGGAAGCTTCTGCTGGAACTGCAGCCAGCATTCGTTCTTCACTTCTACTGCCATGCAGAAGACCTCCAACCTCTTCTGTGCACGAGACACTAGATTTCTGCATCTTATTTTCTACACCAGTCTTCTACCCAGAATGCTTTCTTTTCTTTATTATCTTGCACAGCAGACTTTAGGAAAGGGAGTCTGTGTGCTCAGTGGAAGGTCACTTAGTTTAGGACAACCTACTCATTTAAGGAAGTAGAGACTGAGAAGCCCAGTGGATTCTAGAGTACGAAGTCACGGTTTAGGTGACCTTGGAAGGAAACATGCCAACATAGAAATTCTCATTTTATGAAGCTATGAATATATATAAACATTGAGATACTTGTAGCCTCCATGTCTAAACTATGAAATTAATGTCTAAGTTGACTCATGTTAATGACACTTGGCAATGTAATTCTCTGTAAGAACATCTGTACAATCTTTCAGAGAGTCCCAAGAGTGCTTGGGGAGAGGGAGAGAGTCAAGCAGATACAACTGTATGAAATTAATTAAACAGACACTTTATTGTAAGGAAGCTGTGTGCTGGAAAGTACATCTGCTCTGAATATGCATTCCCCTCACCTCAGTGTTCAGGTTTGCCTAGCAATCTCAGGTTTAGAGACGATTTGAGGCTGAGCCACATGTAAATTTATGCAAATTCAGAAAAATAAACTTATAGAATGCGAGGCCAGGAGTATAGTCATAAAAAGTTGTCCTTATTTTCATTATCTCTAAAATAGAGTCTTATATAAACAACAGGTATATATTCGTAAAGATTAAATTGCAATAAAATTACTGTATTATTGACCTGTATTTTGCGTAAGTTATTTTAAATGATTTGAAAAGAGTATTTAAGTAATTAATTATTTTAAAAAGTTTTAAATGATTTTATCATTTCAAATCATTTTAACACACATACCCATCACTCAAACCAATAGCTAAGAATTGGACACCTGAAGTTTTTCAGCAGATCTCCAGGGTAATCATCATTCTGGATTCCACGTTTTCTTTGAATGCTACAGTCATTTTCATGAATCAAGGTTAAGTTCTAAAAATATAACCATTTTATGAGTAACTATTTCAATCATCTTTCAGTTAATATTTTATTGTAGGCAATCGTATGTTTTTTACCTGCATTTATATTTATTATCTTCTGCTGTGGGATGATACTTTTGTACACTGTAAAGATTTGTCATTAGTTTTGTTTCAAAAAAAACATTGATTGACCAGAGCCAGGCAGGAAGTACAGGCAGGGAAACCAGACTAAGAGAATTTCCTCTGGGAAGAGGAAAGGCAGAGATGCAATCATCATCCAGATGCAGAGGAAACAAGATGAGAATGCATCGCTGAGAAAAGCTATCACGCTATGTGGCTAAAGATAGACAAGAATTATACGGGCTAATTTAAGTTTTAAGAGCTAGTTAATAATAAGCTTAGTTAGTAGACCAAACAGTTTATAATTAATTTAAGCCTCTGTGTGTTTCTTTGGCACTGAACAACTGAGAAACAGGGCAGGACAGAAATATCTGTCTAAAAATAACAGACAAATGTTGGGAAAGGATTTCCACATAAAGCCTGAGAAAGCTTTAAAAAAAGAAAGGATTCTAGACATACAAGAACAAAGCACAGCTTCTTGATAACCATCATTATTCTGGTAGATTCTTTTTGTTGATGGTAAGCTGAGGTACGGCTCCTTTAAGACAGACTTCCTGACTCAACACTGGTGGCAAGAACCTTGCAGTTCTTTTAAGAGCTGCCACCAAACACTTAAATGGTGTTTATGTGCAGCCAGAATTAGGTTTCTTGGTAATGGCATGGACCTAGATATTCCCTGGAGTTGTGACAATAAATGTGGTTCCTGCCTGTACCTGTGTCATGTAGCTAGACTCTCAGAAAGTTAAGGAATGGGGTGGAGCAAGTCCCCAAAGCCACAGCTTTAATCCTAGCCATATTGCTTAGCTTAAAGACTCATGTGGTCAGTAAAAGTTAAGATATACAGTAAAGAAGATTTGGACAAATAAAAAAACACCTCAAGACAGTTTACAGTGTGTTTGAAAATATACTCAGACTTGGGAGATAAAAGAAAATCCTTAAAAAAAAAGAGACAGAAATTGAATAGTTGGGTGCAGTGGTAGATGTCTTTAATCCCAGCATTTGGGAGGCAAAGGCAAACTCCATAAATTTGAGGCCAGCCTGGTCTACAGAGTGAGTTTCAGGACAGCCAAAGAAACATGGAGTAACCCTGCCTCAAAAAAAAAAAAAAAAAAAAGAAAAAAAAGAGAGTAAAAAAAAGAAGAAAAAAAAAACCAGTATGTAAAGATAGAAAATACAGAGAAAATACTGTATATTATTGTGTTGTCTTTGAGATGTTTGACTGCTGAGGAAGGAACAACAGTTACTAAAGGACATTCGATTTTAAATGTTGCTGGATAAATACAACATATATATTTTGAAAATGACTTCAAAATTTAAGTCAAAGATGTGTTACTTTGGAGAAAAGATTTTTTTTTTCACAGAAGACGAGAGGATGTGGATTTATTCTGGGTTAAGAAAAATAAGGTTTGATTAAAGGAGACCTCCCGAAAAATTGTTGGGAGCAGTGAGCCTCAAATCCTGAGTTTCTTGTAATCCCCTGATCTGAGTGCCTACAGCTGTTCTGAGTACGAGACCTTCAGGAGTTCCTGATGGCCGAGTGGTTTCTGGTGGGTTTGGCTGGGGCGTGGATATCTCTATATAATCTGCCCCTGAACACAATAAAGAGGGCGTTCTTGGGGAATTCAAGGATGACCTGTGTAGCTGTCTCTCTGTCTGTGTGTGTCTGTGTATTTTAACCTCCAGCCCCCTTGCCCGAAGCTCGGTAAATGGGTAATAGCGCACAGAGCTCAGACACAGGGGCGCGGTGCGTGGCAAAAAATCTCTGATAAGTGCAGATGGCCCAGATAATCCAATGTTTTAGAGTACTTCTGTGGCAGTTTCCTCTGAGTTCTACATCCAGAACAGCTTCAAGACTCCTGGCTGAGATGATCCAGCCTCACAGAATACTCCAGTCAGGACTTTTTTCTTTGGGTCCTCATAAGATTAACAGTGCCCCCAGTCATTAGGAAATAGTCTAGAAAACTATGCTCACATTCCCATAAAACAGATTATGGATATTTGTCTTTGTTTAGTATGTTGGTTATAGGCTGTTATAGATAATGATCAGGAAAAAAGCTAAACAAAGGAGGTTAGATTCAGGGTCTTGTTCTAAAAAGAGAAAAAGGGGAACTGCTGTGGGATAATGTTTTTGTATACTGTAAACATTTGTCACTAGTTTTGCTTAATAAAATGATGATTGGCTATTACCCAGGTAGGAAGTGTAGGCAGAGAGACCAGACTATGAGAATTCTGGGAAGAGGAAAGGTAGTCATCAGCCAAAGATAGAGGAAGAAAGCTGAGACTGCGTCACTGAGAAAAGGTATCAAACATAGACAAAAATTATGGAATAATT
Organism: Arvicola amphibius; assembly: GCF_903992535.2. Classification (NCBI taxonomy): domain Eukaryota; kingdom Metazoa; phylum Chordata; class Mammalia; order Rodentia; family Cricetidae; genus Arvicola; species Arvicola amphibius. Next base: position 90,930,718 of record NC_052057.2, read on the forward strand.
TAAGTTGTAAGAGTTAGTTAAAAATAAACCAAGCAAATAGGCTAAATAGTTTATAATTAATATAAGCCTCTGTGTGTTTCTTTGGAACTGAACCACTGTGGGACTGGGCAAGACAGAAGCTTCCAACTACAATCTTTTTTACTCCATTTTGGGTAATTATCTTCTTTTTTATTTTCTCATTGTTTTTAAAATATTATTTTCATTACACATTGCTTTCTTTGAATTCTTCTCAAACATAATATTGATATTAACATGCCAGAATTTTATTTTAGTTATGTAGGTTTGTATTTTTCATTTGTTTCCAGAATTTTTAAAAACAAGAATTTGTTAAAGGAGGCCGCTTGTTGGTTCCTGGCTGCTCAGCCCCGAAATAATCACACAGAAATTTTGTTCTTTAAATCACTTCTTGGCCCATTAGCTCTAACTTCTTATTTGCTAACTCTTATATCTTAATTTAACCCATCTCCATTAATCTGTGCATCACCAAGTGGCATCTGTCCCCAGTGGGGCTACATGGCTTCTCCCTCTCTGCCTCCTCTCTCCCAGCATTCAGCTTAGTCCCCCCCCACCCACCCCCCCGCACCACCTCTATCAACAGGCCAAGGTAGTTTCTTTATTCACCAGTGGTATTCACAATATACAGAGGGGAATCCCACATCAAGAATTAACAAGATATAATGTTGCCTTTATCTTTAATTACTCTCAACATTTTCTAAAATTTACCTCTTTTATCATTTAAATATTTATTAGCTGGTTCTAATATGGACATTGGATAGTTTTAATGTGTTTTATTATTGAGATAGATGTTATACCTTCACATTTATGTAATTATCTGAACATCAAATTGTGTGTCCTCAGTCTTAAAATTCTCTGAAAACAGCCCTTCACTCCTTACTTGAATCCCATGCTGCTGCCTTACCATCTGATGTTTGGACTGATTCTTTTTCTTTGTTGTAATGTATTTCTCTCTATTCATTCTCTTTTCCTTCAGTAAATACTTCTGCACTGTCTGTAGTACTCCAAGCCCACAGGATAGACAGAGTTCCCTAGTGGAATATATCTAACTTATGCAAAATTTCCTCTTAAGTTTCAGAGGATGACTTTAAAGAAAGTTTTTTTTTTTTATTTTTTTACTTTCATTTTCTTGAAAAGTTACTGTTTACCATGTCAGTGCTATTTTGCGATTGGGCACTTCAACTGAAATGACTTAAAACACATTTGGCATGTCCAGACATGATCCAGTCTTCTCACATTTGCTGAAATGTGAATTCACATTCAGGTGAGGTTTGCATGGGGGAACATACAATCAACGGGGCCAGGGTAAGACTGCCTTAGGCAGCTCCATGCCCCTACTCTGAATTAAGAAGTGTAGAGAAGACAAATATTTGTATTTTTCATAATATTTTTCTCTTCTAGGCAAACAAAATTAGACTTTGTGCAAGAGAAAAAGCTATGTGTAGCTTAGGGAAAATTATAAAGCAGAAGGAAATGGAGTGAACAAAAGATAAATATTCAAAATATATTCTTGCCTGGGAAGTCTCAGATGTGCTAAATCCTTTATGAATTGTTCTTCCTTTTGTGAAAAACTAGATATAATCATAGGCAAGTATCTGTGCATGGCCTTCATTAACATACCCTTCATATTAAGTGTAGCAAGACTTATCCACAGACTCACAAGAGGAAAAGAAAATGGATCCAGGGAGAAAAGAGGGGTGACAGTTCACATTTGTATGGGAAAAAGCACATAAAGCAGGAAACTATGCAAACTTTATTTTTACTGAACTAACACAAATCAATGTATATCTTTTTAAAAGAACATCAACAATAAAATAGTATTGTTCTGGGCCATCTGAGATCTCAACAGGACTGCAACAGATAATTGTCTTTGTGAGGAATATCAACAAGCAGGAATGTCTGTCTTTTATTTTTTTCTTCCTACCTTCCTTCCTTCTTTTTTTCCTAAGTGTTAGCTTTAATACTGGAAACCTTGTCACATGCACATCACTGACTTAAATACCTCAGACAAACTGAGAACCACCTATTGGCAAAGATTTGATGAAGTACAGTGCCTGCTCTCCCTTTACACATTTTTGTTTAATTTGTTATTGTTTTGATTTTTGAGTCTTGGGCTGTAGCTCAAATTGGTCGAGAACTAACAGAAGATCATCCTTCCTCATTTTCCAAGTGCTGGAACATCAAGTATAAGCTACCATGTTTATCTCACTCTTTCAAAGGGAAAAGACAAACATATTGCTCACAGACATCAAGGTCTGTGCAAGGTCTTATAATCTGTAAAAATGACAAGGGCCAGTCATCTACCTAGCTACCTAGCAACTATTCTCGCTACTAAGATATTATGCAGAATGGGACTCTATCTTATTATCTATCTATCTATCTATCTATCTATCTATCTATCTATCTATCTATCTATCTATCCAGTTCTATCTCTGCCTCCCTCTTTTCCTGCCTGTGTATGTATATGTGTTCTATTTTCACCAAAACTTTACAAATTATTTTCTACATATAGCTGTTGAAATCTGAGGAATTTGATCAATGTGCAATCCAATGATTCATCCTAAAGACTAAAGACATATTATTGGAGAATGTTATTTCATTAAGAGATGACTACATAGTAGAACAGAAATTGCCATAAGGTCTTCATCTAAGGAAAAGCAAACATTTTAGTAGCTCTTGGGAGCACATCAATAAACGACACTACTTCTTATGCTGTATGAGCATTTCTTTCATGTTTCTTTTCCAATTTGAGTGTCTGGATTTTTAGAACAACCTACTCTTGCTAGACGTATTAGTGCCCACCTATAATCTAAGTACTCTGTAGGCTGCTGAAGATAGATTTTTAGTTACAACCCAGCCAGGACTAGAAGAGAGACCCTGTCTCAATAACACATGACAGAATAAAATCCCTAAAATGGACAAACTAAACAACAAAAACCACCCATAAACAGCATGGAATTTTTAGAATAATTCATGAGCATGATAAGGTAAATTTTCATTACCAAAATAATTGCTTTGCTTCACATATGGAAAGAAGATTATTGCACAAGTGTTGAACCTGCAGAATATATAAATCCCCCAAATTCGTTCTGTCATATATGGTAATACTATCTGTAAACATTGTGTATAGGATAAGAAATTTAATATGATCATTCTATGCCACATATCCAATTTAAACACTAGAGTGTTCCTAACATCACTAATGCCACATGATTCCATGTCTGACCTCAGTCACCCCTACTCTCCCTGAAGACTAACTGCAAATTTAGAGGCTTGTTACTATCTCATTGCTTTTAATAATATTCCCACCTTGATTAATATCTTTAAATATATGTGATGTCCTAGTTGGCATGTTTTGAAATATTTTTAAATAATATTTTTATTTGGTCTTTGGGAATTTCATGAATATACTTTTTAACTAAAATGAATTACTTCCTCTTTCCCTTTTTGACTCTGAATATCATGTTCTAAGATGGAACTGCATTTCTTCTGCAGCTATGAAGTGTTCTTTCTGTTGGGTGCACATTATCATACTACATGACTATTCAATGTTCTCTGTGCTCCAGAAATTCTGAAAAATGTAAACTGGACTTGTTTGTAAGTAGGGAGAGAATCACAGGGTATGCATGGATCTAGGTCCATATGACAATTTGAGATTGGTCTTCAAATTTGTCTGAGAAACAGAAGTTTATAACTTTGTTCACATCTTTGGATAATCTTCATATTTAGAGATTTTAATTTTTTGCCAATCTTGTTTCTTACTATTGGTTTTAATGTGCATCTTATTGGCTAATAAGGTTCCTTCCATCTGGGTTTTCATCTATAACATTCTATTTCATGTGTAAAACAATGTACTATGATCTCTTCTGAGATTTGATTCAAGAGTTTGTTCAAAGTCTCTAAGTCAAATAAATTTAAGCATAAGCCATACATCATGACCTGCTTGAAGTTACTAAAATCCACAAGAAGTTTTATTTTTTAATATGCTAAATGTCCAGTTCAAAGAGCCAACTTTTTCTTTTTTTGCTCTTCTCTGGAGTAGACGTTTTGTTTGTATTTTGTGTAAAATAGCATCCTCAAACTGTCTGGTATAGCTCTTTTAGTCTCGCATCTCATACAAGCCCTGGGTGATTTTTATCTAAAACAGTTACACTGTTTCAATAACAAGAATGGTTAAACTGAAAAAAAAAACCCTCAACTATTCTTTATATTTATGAAACTAACCGTTACATATGTCATTCATCAGCAAAGCTATGGATGGTCTAGTATAAATACAATTCAATCATAATTTATCTTTCAAATGTTTTCACATAACAGTCCCAGAGATTTCCATTCACAACTTGAATTAAAAATAATAGTTTGGGGATAGATTTAAACCCACGTCTGAAAACTATACCTTCCATAAAGACATAAGAGTCACGGCAAGATATATTGCTCTCGCTTGTCCAAGGACTCTAGCTAGGCATTAATGTCCCCAATTTTCTGCTCCACCTCCCAGAGGATTCCACAGCCAAACCCTCTCAGTGCTGTGCCACTCAGATTAGAGTCGTTTTCCTAGAATACCGGTCAGCTAAGCACCTCAGCTTTCGACAGCTAAATAAAGGCAGCTTCATACTTCATAAATGCATACAAGGTATTACAATAAAATATTTTGAAACTATTTAAATTCCATGGACATCTCAGATTTTATTGGGCAGTCCAATACTGTTTTTATTTTAAATTATATATGAAGCGTACAATCTAGTGCTGTTACAGAGTAAATAAAAATATTAATAGAGTCGCTGCCCCGTGTTCTAGATTTTATGTCTCCCATTCCATCTATTCATGTTAAGACTTGGGAAACTGCTAAATTTTCCTCAGCTAACCTAATTCCTACCAGAAAAAAAATCCTTTCCTCTGACACGGAGAAGCATGAGTGTTTTTAACTGAGCAATATGTATTCTACCTTCTTCATTAGCCTCAAAGTCAGTTTCAAGCACCTGACACAACGTTTTAGTAATACGAGTTACCATCTTCCCCAGTCTTCCTATCTGTCAGACAACACGTGAGTGTTTTGACACATTTCCCCTGATCTCAGAGCTCTGTATGATGGCCCACTTCATCCAGCCGTGAATGCCTGAGCTGTGTTCTACCTCAGGTCACTGCTTCTGTGTCTCCTGCCACTTTAGAGCGCTGCCACACACAGTGAGCAAATCGCCTCCCCAACTGCCTGATCCAGCAGGTGGCTGTGAAATTAAACTATTTCTTTCAGCACAAGCAGGTTTAGAATTGTTTGGCAAATAACAAAGGAGGAACCTTTTACTGTGAAATCTTAATTCATTTCCATGCATAATAAGTGTTTACTCTGGAGCCAGGTATTATTTAATAATTATCTGCTTAAATCACTTTATGCGTCAATTTATCAAGGCTGGGATAAAGAAATGGCATGACCAAAATTTGTAGCTTTGGAGGTTATGAAAAACTTCTATTGCTGATTCCAATTGAAATGTTGACATATCCACAAGCAGTAGAAATCAGTCTTTTTCTTATACTACGTAAATGCAAGAAAAAAAAGCAAAATAAAGGAAAAAGGCAACAATTGCAGCTTGGGTAGATCTTGATGTATATATAGGTCTTATATATTTTTTAAGCTTCCCTGTGCCTAGTTTCTTCCCTAGAAAACGTGATAATGCACATTTGACTTCTTTCAGGTAGAAACTATTCAATAAACACGTGGATGCAAAGCAATTTGGTTTCTCAGAGCTGAAAATTTTACAAACAAAAGCCATTATCGTGATGTTCCTGTTATTATTCAGTTGTGCTATAAAACCTCACAAATGCAACCAAGGGGTGGGGGTATCAACCTAGCACATCATTGAAAAAGCTTTTATCTTCCTTACTCTTCTATCTTAGAGCATTAGTTTCAAAAATGTCTTATGGATTTGACAAGCCAGAAAGGACTATCGTCAGAGATGTGAAAGGAATCGGAATGCAGGTAACAGTCGAACAATACGTCTTTCCCCGATGTGTAAAATCATGAAAAGAGAGATGCCGATAATTATTAGAATAATTCTAATCTTTAGTTAGCTTTCTTACTTACCAAATAACTTACATCTAGTTGTATTTTTAAATCTACTTTATTTTGATACAAATTATGTATAATAGAAGACACAAAGGTTAGCTATAAAGTTCAATGAACTGAGACAAATGTGTAAATCTAAATAATAACCCCTAGACTAATCAAGATGTATGATATTTTGATTTCATCAGAAACTTTCCTCATGCTTCACTGCTTAGAACCAGAACTTAGGTCTTATATTTAAATAAACAGCATTATGTTGCATTCAAAATTCCCCTGTCTCAATTCCTGGTTGGAAAGACGAGAGACGGGGCAGTGTGAATCATCAGCCACTCCATTACTTCTTCTTCCTTTTAAAATAATTAACATGTATTGATGGGGTGGATAAATATAGACACATTTTATCCAAAGTCCTTATTATTCTTTCTTGCTCCAATCCAATTTTTCTCCACATGTTTCTACAGTTTGCAGGGTTTGTGTGTGTGTGTGTGTGTGTGTGTGTGTGTGTATTTGAGTGTCCATTCAATATCTATCTCATTCACTGGATTTGAGACCCTCCAGAAAATCATGTTTCTTTTTTTGCCAGTATATTCTTGATTGAACAATGCAAGATACTTTCTTGGTACATAAAGGAACTTGATAATTAATTTTCAATACAATGATAATAAAATCCTCTATTAATCAGGCTTCTCTAAATGAACAGAACTGATAGAATAAACAAATATATAACTATATATGAGTAAGGGATCTGTTAGACTGGCTCACATACTGTGGTCTGAAGAGTACAACAGTGCTGTCTCCTGATATTAAGGATCCAGTAGTTGTTTATTCCGTGAGAATAGTCTCAGTGGTCCGGATCGGGTGCTAGATACCTAGGGAAGTCCTAGAGCCCTGCCAGTTTTCAGTTCACATTGGAATCTCAAAGAATTAGATTCTATCACCAGCAATAGAGTCTCTCAGGATAGATGAGCTGTCCAATGGGCATGAGGGCAAGTAGGCAATAATGAAAAGTGCTCTCCCACCATGTCCTTTTAAGTAAGCTGACACCAAAAGGTGTGGACCAAATTTAGGGTAGGTCTTCTGAATTGAAGTGACTGGGATTTGGGGTGGGTCTTCCACTTCAGATAATCTAACCAAGAAAAATCCCTCATGTGTGTATGTACTTAGTTGCTTCAGTTTTAGTTAATTCCAGTCAGTGCCAAGTTAACAATCAAGATTAGCCATCAGAAAACCTGATTCATTTTTATAGCATTATTAGTATCGACTCTAGGTAGATGGGTGGTATTGAAGAGAGTAAGGGTAGAAAAAATTCATACTAAAGATACCCGATCTTACACTAAATCTACAGTTATGTGCCAACAAAACGTTTTTGCTATTACCTTTTAGACTTTTAGATAGCTTCTCTAGTTTAGGTGACCGTTGACGATGTGTGGGAGGAAGTAAGGGAGGACTACTTATTGTTTTAGAAAAGCCATGTCCCACATTTAACACATTAACACTGACTTTGCAGCCACCCTCTTTGCCCCTGTATTATCTATTTACTAACTTCCTGTATAAGTTAAGGAGTGACCCTGAGCTATACACCCTAGTAGTTTTGAAATAATGATTTCTACTTCATATTGAGCCTGATAGGTAAAAGGAAACAGATGTATTAGTGAAGCCATGAAGGATAGACAATTACAGGGAACTTGTATTCTCTGCAGGTGAACCATCTTCAGAAGGCCTGATTATTACAATTTGCTTCCAGCCTGTATCTCTTTCCATCCAGTGGATGGGGATAAAAGCTCCAAACTTCCGTCAGCTGATCGTTTAGTGACCATATTCTAAGACTGTGCAGAGTCCTAACATCTGAGCATTAGCAGTGTGCTCTACAGAGGTTTGAGAGGAATTACTGCAAATATCCTTTTCACTCAAGAAGCCACAAAGGTTTTAGAAGGTTTGTGTTAGAAACTAGGACAAATATTAATAGTAATTCATTTAATTGGATACTTGTCTTAAAATATTTTAACCACAAGTTGTAGGAAACACAATACACCCAAATAAAGATTATGAGAGGGGTTGGAGAAAGAATATACACGTGGAAACAAGATACATTTCTAGGAAACTCTTGTCAGAAAAAGGCTGTTTGAGTGCTGAGTCTACCAGAAAATGCTTGATAAAAATTAGATTAAAACTTTGATGGGCAAGCTCTTGAACTGCATGTGTGAAGCTAATGTAGAAGTTTGACCTAAGTGCCTCTTGATAGGAACAATGGGTCTCCACATACATGTTCTCCCACATCTATGGGGACTTAACAGACATATGGGTCTGCTCTGAAGACACGTACAACACACATGTACACACCCTCTCTCTTACACACACACACACACACACACACACACAAACACTCATACACTCAAAAATAGAAAAAGGGTAAAATTAAGATGTTTCCAGAAATCAAACAGCCATCAAGGATCCTCGTTAATGTTTGAACTCAGGACAATTTACTCACATGTTTATTTTATTGAACATTTCTTTTGTTTTATTCTATTGAACATTTGTTTTGCACCAACTGCATAGAAAGTACTCTTCTTTGCTTGGGGACATGTTTTAAAATGTCAAATAAGAAACACAATGTTTGTCCAATACATTTTCAATCTGCTTCTGAGATCTTGTAGTTGTCCAAGACATCAGTGGGGAACGTTGCATTACTCCCACTTAAAAAATTAAAAACTGAGGTTGCATAGTTTTTTTAAACGAACTTTCACCCACACTTCTGTAAGCAGCCCCATGAAACCAACTGAATCTCTCTCTCTCTCTCTCTCTCTCTCTCTCTCTCTCTCTCTCTCTCTCTCTCTCTCTCTCTCTCTCTCTCACACACACACACACACACACACACACACACACTACATGAAGGTATGAAAATGTCATGAAGTAATACTTTATAAGTTACATATGACTAAAGAAAACCATGAGAAGGGATAGGAAGATGGCTCATTGCTTATCAGATGTGAAATGCTTATTACATGGGTGCCAGAACATGGGTTTGAAAACCTCTAGGCACTAGGCAAAACCAGAAACAGTAGCATGCACATCTGCAATCCCAGGGCTCCCCCAGTGATATGGGCAATGTTATCTCGGGGGCCATCTCTTCCTCCCTCATTTTCTTCCTCCCTTCACTTCTTTGATAGTAAAAATAATACTCAAATTAGACCATTTTGAAAGAAAGTATTTCCTTGGTTTCAATACAAGGATAATACAAGATAGCTGATTAATCTTTCATCCTTCAATGTCTTTTGTTTTTTAATCTCTCAGAGGAATCATGGGGGTAGACAGAAGTGCTAGGTAAGTAAAGAATTATTAGTATTGGGCTCTACCTAGATCTCCTTTTTATTACTCAATGTTACACACACACACACATTCTTATTAAAAAGAAACTCCTTAGTGAAGGGAATAATCCCTTTCATTTTCCAAATAAGAGCAGTGTAGCTGGCAGTAGGAAGAGAATTGACTGTAGAATCCCCAGGTGAAAACCTTTGTCATTTTCTTATTTAGTGAAGTGAACATGAGGCAAGAGTATATTAATTTTATTACAGGGCAGAAGAACTCGACTCATCCTACCCTTTTGTACTGAACTCCCATTTGGCAAGCAGCCACTGCTATCTAATTCATTAGATTACCGGAGCTCAAACTGCTTCTGATTTTTGCATTGTAGAACAGAAGCCAGACATTCTTACTTTAATAAAAGGGTCTGTTTTGAACACTAGCTTTCTAAGTGGCTGATAACATGTCAATTCCAGCTTGCCATCAGAGCTGATTACTACCCCCTGGCCCCCAACATACCAATAAAAGCCTTTTTATTCTATTCCTTAAAGTGTGTCCCATGATAATAGATAAAGGCAGGTCAATTGCATGCTTACAGGAAACAAAGGACATATTAAAGTCATCCATGTAAATAACAGTTTGGAAATGATATGGGAACAGTCATCAGTTAGAGATGCGATAGAAAAATTCCACTTTATTTATTATTGTATTACTCATTCAAACCTTAGAATCTCTTTTTTTCTTCAATGCCAGTGTGCTAGAAGATTAGAGGGAAGAATACACATTGATTGCCAAGAGGATGGATTTGTTGTGAAAAGTGTATTTCAAAAATACAACTATATAGGAAACAAAATGTGACAGAAAACCCTGAAGTAATAGAAGCAAAACAAAAATCCACACTGTTCAAAATGCGGATTCTTCTTCCCTCAACACACGTCAGCATGACAGGAGATCAGCAAGGTGACACAGAAAGTGACACTTTACAGAATGTCAACTTTCCTTGGCAGGTAGTTTAAGGCATTGTTGATATATATATATATATATATATATATATATATATATATTTATATATGTGTGTGTATGTATTATGTATGTATATATGCTAACACACATATATTAAGATGCAGAATACAAAATTTCATAACTTCTTGAGATAAACCCTTAGAATCCAAGTAAGTTTTATGATTGCATTATTTTTTGTTTTTTTTCGAGACAGGGTTTCCCTGTAGTTTCTAGAGCCTGTCCTGGAACTAGCTCTTGTAGACCAGGATGGCCTCAAACTCAGAGATCCACCTGCCTCTGCCTCCCAAGTGCTGGGATTAAAGGCGTGTGCCACCACCGCCCGGCCTTATGACTGCATTTTATCTCATTGCCTAGATATCTGCAGGACAAATTAACACCCCTTTGTTATTAGTGGTTATTGAACTCTCATCATGCAAACCTTTTTATTAAAGCATACTTTTTATATAAAAAAGCTTTCTTTGTGGAAGAAACTACACATTCTTAATATTAGTCTTTACATTTGATCCTCCCTTTTTCTTTCTTTGGGTTTACTTAGCGCAGCCAGAAATGTATCATATGACAGCTTTCTACCCATTTGTTGCAGTTGAAAGATATTAGAGGTCAGGCAATATTGGCACATGCCTTTAATCCCAGCACTAGGGAGGCAGAGGCAGGTGGATCTCTGTGAGTTCAAGGCCAGATTGGTTTACAAATTGAGCAGGGCTACACAGTTAAAGCTCATCTCAAAAAACAAACAAACAAACAAACAAAACAAAACAAAAACAAAACCAGCAACAACCAGAACATATTAAAAATTGGAGTGGCCACTGTCCAAGGGAAATCAGGAAAAGCGCCGGTAATTACAGCTGTGGCTTTCACATGGGTTTCTCTTTAAATGAGATCATGAGACGGTTCTAGAAAGTAATATGGGGCTATTATTAGATGTCAGAACATCTATATGGGACGATTGTCAGAGGTCGGGAAATATTGGGGATATTGGGACAATTGGTACAAGGTGATATTGGGGAAATAGTCAGAGGTCAGGGTATATTGAGTAGTATTTAGGTCATTTTCTCTCTCTCTCTCTCTCTCTCTCTCTCTCTCTCTGTGTGTGTGTGTGTGTGTGTGTGTGTGAGAGAGAGAGAGAGAGAAAGAGAGAGAGAGAGAGAGAGAGAGAGAGAGAGAGAGAGAGAGAGAGAATGCTTAAAAGCAGTGTATTGTTCAAATTATCCTTGTTCATACACTAAACTGAGTGATCAGTGTTTTCTTTCTCTTTTAGTTCTCCCTTAAGACTGGGGAGTTACCCCTGGTCCTTCTGTAGGCAAAGCCGTGCTGTATCATTGAGAGAGATCCCAAGCTCATGTCTTATGATTTAATTTTTAGGTGGGGTTTCATTAAGTAGAACAAGATGGGCTGAAACTAATGTAGGAAATGCCTTGACCTGGGACTCCTCCTGCCTCAGCCTGTAAAGTAGCTGTAATTAAAAACATGTAACATTCAGATATTTTTATTTCTCCTAAATTTTATCAGTTAGCATGTACTGACTTTTTTTTTAGTATATACAACTCATATTAGCATGCAGGGAAGAAGCAGCAACTGTAAAATTGCATCCATATCTTTCAAGATCTGGTTGGAAGTAGAAAGTATAATAAATTTAAATCTGAACAATTCAGAATGTAAATGCATTGTGGAGGTATTACAGGAAGTGAGAAAGAGTAGCATAATATATTTTTACTATTTTTGTTAGCTTTAACAATTACAAATATGCCCAGGACAGTATTAAGAAATGCTTAATATAATAATTACAAAATGTTTATAGTGATTTATGTAATGAATAGAATTTATACTTATAGAAATACTGTTTTTAAAAATGATTTTACAATAATTTTACCTGTACAAAAATTTCAGAGAAATCTAAGTCAATCATCTTTAAAAGCAAATTTGTAAAAGCTTTATAGTTTTTAAGGAGAAAATTATATTTTGAATGACATTTTAAATTATTTTTATTTTTATGCTTATGGGTATTTTGTCTGAAAATGGCATATAATTTCGGAAAGGAATGCATTTTAATATGCATAGCATAGTGTAGATGAGTTCTTCCGAGAAGGAGAATGTGCCAATATTCTGGACGTCCCAAAGCAGCACTACGTGGCTTTAATCCTTTCCAGCTACTTGAACTTGGAGACACCGCTTGACTTCTCTGACCTTCCTCTCCCATTTTGTGAAATGGAAATAGAACATGTCCCTTGTTTGGTTATTGAAAATATTATATGCAGGACATGCAAATCCACTTGACTTTCTGTCCAGCGTCTCACAGACCTCGGTAGCTGATAACTATTAGTACTATCTGCTGTGTCTTCCAAGTCTATTTACCTTACAGTTCTCATGAGGAATGTGTTCTCGAGCCCCTTGACCTTCGTATCCCTCTGTGCTATGTAGGGCTGCTATTAAACACGTACTTCAATACTTATTAGCAAGCACCGTTTGCATTGAGTGGCGATGTCATTGGTGTCAAATGAGAGACAATTAACACTGGAGAGAAGTTTGCTTGTTAGAGGATTGTGTCCATAAATGCTAGGGTGAAATAGACGAAAAGAACCATTAGTGCTGTGGTTCCTCACAAATGGTGGCCAGAGTATTTTATCTGTGGCAGAATAGGTAGTAATAAAGCAGGTAGGGACTGTGTCCTTCACTCTCACATGGATTCCAAAGGAGTTTTAACAATGGGACTAATGTACTAGTTAGAGTGTGACCTTTAGGCTAACATTCAACTGTATTAGTTTTACTTTCTAATGTGAATATATCACTCAGCTTTCGATCTTGGGGGGATTAATTTGGGCTCATATTTATGTAAGTTGTTAGGATATGTTCACTTAGCATTTTTGCTTCAGTCACATGGTCTGGTATGTCCAGCAGTAGTTGTATGGTGGAATAGGCCAATTTACCAGATGGTCAGAAAGTAAAAAGAGAAGAGGTGTTTGGGGTGTACTAGCTTCTTTAATGGCAAGACCCCAATAGCTTAATTTCTTCTACTCTGCCCCATAATCTAAAGTTTCCATCACTCCCCAAAAGTGTGACAAGCTGGGGTCAAACATTGACACAAGGGACTATGGTGCTGCCTTATTTTCTTTTTCTGCTATTGTGATAAATTCCTCTGACCAAAGCAACTGAAGGGGCTGATGGCTTCCTGCCAATCTCATTTCAAGGTATAGACTACCATTGCAGAGAAGTCAGGACGCAGGGGCACCAGAGAGCTGGTTACATAGCATCTGCAGTCAGGAAGCCAAGGTGGTATCCATGCTGCTGCTAAGCAAGTTTTCTCTACCTATACCTGCCTTGGCCATGTTGCTATCTACAATTGAAATGTGTCTTGACTTGTAAAAATCAAATGATCTGGGAAATTTCACAGATTTTTAAAAATGTTATTTTTATGGATCTCTAAGAGTCTCTATCTTTATCTCTCTTTGTGTGCATTTGTGTGTGTGCATGTGAGTTTACTGTGTGTATGGTGTGTGTGCGTGTGTACACATGTGCTAGTACCCACAGATCAGAAGAGGAAGGTAGATTTCCTGGGGCTGGAGATGAAGGTAGCTGTGAGCTGCCCAGGGTGGGAGCTAGAATCTGAGCTTAGGTCTTCTCAAGTGCAGCAATGCTCTGAATTTGAGTTTTCCATCCAGGGGCAGAGATCTCAGTTTTTAGGGCAAGCATTGCGAGTGTTTTCTAGAACTGATGTTCTGATGAATAGGACTATGGTGATATTACTTAGAACAATCCTCTTTCCCCTCTAATCAATTTCTTAGTGACAAAATTTACAGAGATTCTAAATTCATTCAGATCTTTCATGTCTCAGCATTCACACAATGCAAACAAATAGAAGGACAAAGAAGGAAAACAATAATAAATATGTTAATTAGCTAGTTAACTTCTCCCAGATTAGGATAATTTGACATCTATGTACCTCCTTGATGACAAACAAGATTAAAATATTCAGATATCTGACAAATACAAAACCTCTATCAAAGTAAAGCTTCTGATACTATGTACCAAATACTAAATGAACATCCATTCTTCTGCAAATCAAACCATCCTAGAAAACATAGGACCATAGTTGGGCCACTATCTGAAAAGATATTCATTTCCCTGTGACTTGTTCTTCAAGCCAAATTCTAGAAACTCATTATAGGAAAATATGAATAAATATGAACAGATTTTTATCACATCATGCTAACATTATAAAATAATGAACATAAAATATATAATTATCGTATCAATGAAATGGGTAGGCAAAATAGGATTGGACTAAATTATAGACTTGTTTCAATATATGCAATAGCAAAATATAAAGAACATTGTAGGAAAACATAGAGAAAACATGATTATAATAAATATTAAAAGAAGGAATAAAAATAACCAGAAAACATCAATAAAATGCTAATACTCTTTTAATCAATGGAATTATATCATTGGAGACTATCATATCCTATAGTGTTAATGTTTCTGGTGATGGCCAATGCAAGTTTTATATTGCAACTGCAGAGTATTCAGAAGAGTCCCCAGGAACTAGAGCGGGGAATCATGTTAATTATTATGTTAAATTGTGGGATTTGACTTAAGGGTGCTTAAGGGTCATTCTGTCTTAAATATTCTGAGATCCTAATTTATATATCATTGCAGAGGGAAAAATTTTAAAGCTCAAACTGTTACAAACATATGGATGATGCGTCCTGTAGGATGAGCATGAGGAATAACTGATACAACACTGAGTTAGAAATTAGTTCATCACACTGGACCAGGAAAGGTCTATGGCCCAACAACAGCAATCCATTGAATTTTGCCACCTGACTTATTGGAAGAAAGTGCAATGTCAGGTCCCCTGATGCGGACATGATGCAGCTTGGCTTCAGAGTGTTATGGCAGGGGCTGAAACTAAGTAGCTCTATTGTGACCCTTTGGCACCAAAAAGACTAGTACTATGTGCAATCTTATCTTTGAATTACAGATTATTTGTGAATAGAATTTATCTGAGAATGAGATATGTGGATCCAAGGGGCTGCTTTGCTTTGCCTTTTATCTTCTGGGAAGCTTACACAACTCATGGATTTTCCCCAAGTTTATTTTTGGTTGTGTGGAAGAATCGGCTCATAATGGGTTGTGAAAGTCAATTTTGAATATTCTTCCTTGTATTGTGTTCCAAAATATTATATTTGTACTTGACAGTAGAAATGGGGCATATATTTATATCCTGGAAACCAGGAAACACTACATACCCATGCTCCACTCCTAATAAGTTAGTGGCAGTGCAATCAATGCCACTGGTTCAAAAAATTGGTTGTTGATTTAAGAACAGTGTAAGTCGGAAGCTCTAAAGAACCTTGTGAAATGTAGCATGCCTTAGAAAGTTCTGTTAGTGGTGTTATTTTATGCACTTTATTTGATTGCTCCAATCTTCAACAAATACTTATCAAAGCTATTCATTCTTTCAATGAAAGTAAACGAGTTGATAGAACTGCTTAATTAATAAGGGTTAAGGTTGACTTTCTAAAGCTTAAAACTTACATAGGTGCAAAAAATGTTAATGAAAGACAGAAATCATGGGAACCACATGGGTAAGCTAAAGGAAGCATGTAGAAAGAAGCGGCGGGGCTGCGTCCCGCCACCCAGCCGCCGGCTAGCTTTACACCCGAAATAATTACACGGAAACTGTATTCATTTAAATACTGCCTGGGCCATTATTTTCAGCCTCTTACTCACATCTTGATTAACCCATATCTAATAATCTGTGTAGCACCACGAAGTGGTGCCTTACCATTTAGTTTCTAGCATACGTCCATCTTGGGCTGGAGCTTCATTGCATCTGGTTGCAGAGGCAGGGCAATTGTCTGAGCCATCTACCTCACTTCCTTCTTCCTGTTCTGTCTACTCCACCCACCTAATTTTCTGTTCTCTTAAAGGGCCAAGGCAGTTTTCTTTATTAATTAACCAATGAAAGTTACATAGACAGATAACTCTCCTCCATCAGAAGCATGTAAGATATCCTCAAAACAAATTAGGTCAAAGTACAAGAACACTTAAAAGTCAAAATGTGAATATTACCAAAGGCATCTTTATTTTCCAAGTACCCTAGAAAGTCAAATATAAAATATAAAAATATGATTGTTATAAATAAATCTGTACAAATAAGGATACACAGTAACCAAACAAAAGACAGCAGTTAAGGTTTCAAATCTTCTTAAGATTGAAAAGCACAGAGACCCCAAAGGGAAGGCCTGGCTTTTCTGTCACTTAAGTGACACATTTGGCTACATAAACTATTCTAAAACCACTGATGGGAGAGACCAGTGCCACCTAGAGCTCCCACCTTGCCAATTTCCTCATCTTACATGTGCTGCTTTCAACATTCCTAAAGGAAGAAATAGAAGCTTTATGACACAGGTGAATCTACTTCTTCTTTGTAAATCCACACATATTTTCACCCTTTATTGGTGTAGGAGTTCCTTCTGTCTATGTGTTGCTTTCATTGGTTAATAAAGGAACTGCTTTGGGCCTATAGCAGAGCTGTAGGGGAACAGAGCTAGGCGGGGAAAACTAAACAGAATGCTGGGAGGAAGAAGGCAGAGTCAGAGAGACACCATGGAGCCGCCAGAGTCAGACATGCAGAATCTTTGCCGGTAAGTCACTACCATATGACGATATACAGATTAATAAAAATGGGTTAAATTAATATAAGAGTTAGCTAATAAGAAGCTAGAGCTAATGGGCTAAGCAGTGTTTAAATTAATATAATTTCTGTGTGATTATTTTGGTTCTGGGTGGCCGGGACAAATTAGCAGCTTGCTCCAAAACTTTATCACTTATTTAAATAGAAATTAGTAAGTAACAAGATTTATCTGGCATATTCCTATCATATATAAATATTACACAGGGTGGAAGTTAAAACACTGGGAAAGAAAGAAGAGGATAAAGACAGAGTATTGGGTCTAAAGCAGAGGAACAAAACACAGAAACACTCACTGCATCAGTGGAGTTTGCTGGTTGTGTGGTTGTAGGGGTTTTGTTTCCATTTTCTGCCACTCCCTTCTCTCTCTTTTTTTGTCCATCTGCCTCCCTCCTTTGGTCTTTCCTTTTAACCTGCTTTTTCCTTCTCTCCTTCCTTGTGTTTTTCTTTAGCCCTTATTTCTTTGCTTATATTCATTCTACCCTGAAATACCTTGTCATTATTTTTGAAGTAGCTTGATGCTGTCTTTGGTAAGACACACATCTGAACTCATACAGATTAAGGGAGAATTTCTTCTCTCTTTCATTTTTTTCAGTGAAATATAAGTCTCAGTAATATACAGACAAGAAGTCACGTCTCAGTGACTCCCAGCTTTCATGCCTTCGCTGAAAAGAAGGCAGAATGTATAGTTCACAGAGCAGAGATTCGGCAGAATTTCATATCTGGTTTCTACCACTTAGTCATTACGGTTTGAAGTGCAAGTTAGTCAGCTTTTTAATGCCTCCAACTCTTTACTGTGTGAAAGAGGATCATTGTGAGAGATGCTGCAGTAACAATGCAAACTGTTCATTCTGATATTGGAGGATTTTGTTGACTTCAGGCGATAAAGATGATGACTGTGTTAGCTAGTCTGTCTTTGCCCTGGCAAATCTTTCCTTTCTTTTCTCCATTGGCCCTATGTCCTGTGAGGTTGAATTTCATGGACTTATTAAGCTGCCACTTGTCCTTAATTCTGATAAGATCAGGGCAAAGAGTATTACTTGCAGGAGATGGAATACAGGGAGAGGACAGTCTGGGATATTATTTCCAATGTTCCCTCCCTGCTACCGGGCAGGGTATCATGAGTTGCATTACTCCATAAAAACACACAGTAACTATCAGATGGCTTTTCCTCATTGCTATAGCTACTTTTCAGTTTGACGGCTTCCTCAGCTTATTCCTTCTGTCCTGCCATTTGAGTGCTGTCTGTCTTCCTAGAATTCTGACGGGTGACATAACAGCACTTGTTGTCTTTGCTAAAATGCCATTATTTAATGCTCTTCTGTTTATTTAGGTGACCTACCTTGTCTTCAAAGAGCAGCTAAAATACCACCTGTGCAAAGAGTTATTCCAAGAGAACTCCATCCTTAAAGGAACGGCAGCTACAATTTGAGTCTGTTACTGGATTCCCAGATTAAAGGCAGAGAGTTTTAATTTGTTTTGACAAGTAGTGAAATCTGTGTAATAGAATCTGCTTTCTGCTTGTAAAATGATGGGCCTTCTAGAGGTCAGGGACAGGGATGTACTCAATTTAACACTTGCAGCACTTGGCTCTGTTATTTGCTCACCGAGTGTGAAAGTAATTTTTTCTCAATTACGTATTTTTCCTAGCAGGTTTGGTTTTCTCTCCACAGCATTTAGTAATTGAGATGAATATAATTTCTTTGCTGGCTTTAATTATCTCTGATTATCTCACTACCTAGATTTTTGTTTTATGTAAAAGCAGCTATTGCAGCCAGCCACAATCTCCTTCCATCAAAAGCCAGGAGGATGTGGGCAACACTCACACAGAAATAAGATTTTCTAGTTGATGATGGAGTTTCATAATTTTCATTCAACACATCTCTTAAAGAAGTGTGCTATAAATTTCAATATATCATAATTCACTGTACCTTTATCTGCATTTTTCACTAAGCCCTCTCAGTAATTGATCTTTCTCTCATTGCTCATTACTCTACTTCTTTGATATTAAAAGCAATATTTTAACACCAAATTAATATATATATATATATATATATATATATATATATATATATACTCTCAAATAATTTTGGAAATAAGTTTAAGGAGAACTAAGTCAGCTTACTTATATATTAAATTAATATACTGTTCTAATTTTTAAGGAAAGTACTAATCCTACTAGGTAATCTATTTTAATACAGGTAAATTCTAATTTTATTTTCATTGCAAATACCACAAATATGTTTTCTAGAGTGAACTGTTATTTTGTTTGTCACAATATACCAAATATAGTCATATGTAAAAGCAATTATTATTAGTACTAGTTTGTTAAGGTTCTTCAGATGTGACCACTGAGAATCCAAACATACTGCATTTGAAATGTGCAATTAGAAATGGCATTTGTATCATTTGAGCATCTGCATTCAGGCTGCATTTTGAAAGTCAGCTCTTTATTATAATCTGCCTTTGTGTGATCTTTGCCACAGTAAACACCATACGGCAGAGTCACTTCATTGACAGTGAGCAGCAGTGACTTCCAGAGTTGAAAGTATTAGGTGGTGAATGCATGATGATCACAGCTGCTAAACCTGAGACTTGGAGGTCCAGCTACTTTTATTTATTTTATACTGAGAACAGATTTCCAGAGGGACTATACATTGAACTATACATTGAGTTTTAAAAACATGCAACAATACGGTAACTGGACTTTATTTCATCTCTTTATATATCAGTTGTGTGTATGTGTGTGTGTGTGTGTGTGTGTGTGTGTGAGAGAGAGAGAGAGAGAGAGAGAGAGAGAGAGAGAGAGAGAGAGAGAGAGAGCACATTGAGGACTTCCATTTGGAGCAGATCAGAGATTTAGTTCTCAATTGGATAAAATAGCTGTAACTCAATGAAAGGGGATGCTCCTTTTCTTAAGGAGGTATGGAAGGGCACATGACAAACATCTCAGGACCTTTACACTGGATCTCTTGATTATGCTTGCTGATATTTTAATGTTCTCAATCTGAAAACATCCTAAGAACACCAATGTGTTTTAAAATAACTTGCATATTTAAATTAAACTATTTTTCTTCTCTCTTAGGATTTAGCAACACTGCAATATTATTCAAATTTATTATATTAATATGATTTCTCTTAATTGAAATAGAATCAAGACCTTACAATATAGGTGGGCCTTTTTCTGTTTTGTTTTTGACCTCTATTATTGTTAAATCCAAAAATCTGTGTCCATCCTTGTCTTCTCAGGGGACACAGAGTATCACCTCCACCTGGAAGTCACATTGTTATTCTAATTAAATTTAACTCATTACTTCTAATAGCTTACCAAGTCCTTAATCTAGCTCAACTTTCTTCTTTTTAAGAATATGTTAGATTTATCCCTATTGTTAATTCCTTTGTATTCAGGAACATAATAGAAATACACATGCACCTGAATGCACATGCATATGGATGCATGCACACACATGTTGTAAGGAAGGGCACTTGTTGTTTCCCAGCTGCTCAGCCCTGAAATAATCACACAGAAACTATATTATTTAAATCACTGCTTGGCCCATTAGCTCTAGCTTCTTATTGACTAACTCTTACATCGAAATTTAACCCATCTCCATTAATCTGTGTTTCCCCACATGGTTATGGGGCTTATCAGGTAAAGTTCTGTCCAGCATCTGTCCACGATGGGGCTACATGGTTTCTCTTTCTGACTCTGCCTCCTTTCTCCCAGCATTTAGTTTAGTTTTCTCTGCCTACCTAAGTTCTGTCCTATCAAAAGGCCAAGGCAGCTTCTTTATTCGTTAATGGTAATCACAGCATACAGAGGAAAATTTCACATCTCCTTCCCTTCACTTTTTAAATAAAAAAAAGGAAGGTTTTAACTTTAACATAGAAAAATTACAAACACCAAAACAGGTATCAAGCAAGAATTACAGTTACAATATTTATACCTATTATATCTTTTATCATGACTAGTGAAAATTATATTATTACTATCTACTCCTCAACTTCATCAAAGACTCCAGAAGAATATAATATTACCTAAGTAAACAGGAAATGCATTGTCAGCAACTTACAAAATTCTAGAATTGACAGAGACATCTCACTGCCTGGACAGTAACCCAAAGTTCTTCTGCAATTTTGGAGCATCCATCTTCAGCCTACAGGCCCATAGTATCCAGCAGATGTGCTTTTCTACACTTTTATTTACATATTCTTCCAATTGTATGCAAATTAAAAGCTAGCAAATTCTTTTAATCATTCAAACAAAAATAATACATCAAAAACACCATTACCAAAACTTTGGTTTATTTTAATCCTTGATAATGCTAACGCTATCTAAGTAAGTGATATAACACTGAGTCACATCTCCAGTTTTCCAATTTGCCTGCATGGTTCTAACTCTTTTGTGAGCTAGGGATACTTCAGTGTTTGCACTGGTTACTTTTCTCATCGCTGCATCAAAATTTCTGTGAACATTAATACTGAACTTCAATTTGACAGGATCTAAAGTCAACAAGGAATTAAACTTTTGGATTTGCTTGTGAAGGATCTTCAAGTTTTTGTTAACTGAGACTGAAAGACCCAACTATAATGTGCTGGCAGTCTACCACAGGGTAGGTTCCTGGACTTAAGAGAGTAAGTGGAAAGTCAACTGGCATCAGCATTCATCCTCTTTGCCTCCTGACTACAGAGACAATGTGACCACTCTTCTTTTTGCCCCTGATGTCATAATTTCATAGTATTACAGGCTGTATCCCCTTGAACCCTAGGGTGAAATAAATCCTTCCTCCCTGCTCACAAAGGCCAGCTCGACTGGGACTGAAAAAGCATAGGATCAAACCCGACTCTCTGAACGTGGCGGACAATGAGGGCTGACTGAGAAACCAAGGATAATGGCACTGGGTTTTGATCCTACTGCATGTACTGGCTTTGGGGGAGCCTAGTCTGTTTAGATGCGCACCTTCCTGGACCTGGATGGAGGGGGGACTTCCGGCAGGGCAGAGAACCCTGACTGCTCCTTGGACCGGAGAGGGAGGGGGAGGGGAGTGGAAGAAGGGGGAGGAAAATGGGGGGTGGGGAGGAGGCGGAAATTTTTAATAATAATAATAAAAAAAGGAAAAAAAAATCCTTCCTCCCTCTAGTTGCTTCTTATCAGGGATTTTGTTATAGCACCAAAACCAGATATTAAAACCTCATCCAATGGATATCTTAAAGGAAAAGATGCCCATTTTGACTCCTAGTTTCAGAGGAGACAGTCCTTTCTATCAAGGAAGGCATAGGGACTAGCATCGATATATTTCTGACAGACTTTCAGGGGCTCATTGACATGTGGTGGAACAAAACTCAAGCATTCGAACTGGAACGAGATTTGGATATCAAGGTTGACCTCAATGACCCACTTCAGCAGTGAAGGACTCAGTAGCACGGGATCTACAACTCTTTAAAACAGTGTTACCAACTAGGGGTCAAAGACAAACACAGGCCTGTGCATGACCCTTTACATTCAAACTATCTCAATAATTGTTCCTATTTTCTTCTTTCTAATGGTTCCGTAGTAACACATTTTCCACTGGAAAGTCTCTGAAGCCATATTTTCAGATCAATTAAAATCAAATAGACACAACAAATACACCAACTTCCCTGAGATTCTGACAATAAGAGACTTGCTCGAACACATGTTGTCACAAATGACAGGTTGTCTGAGCATTCTCCAAGAAAGCTATAAGTAACTCCCTATCAGATCTTGAATGTCTTGGCTAAATACCAGGATATGCTCTACAATAAGAATGCATTTGTGCTTTCTTCCCAACAGGATTGACTGGGATGAAAGATACCATCCTAGTTAGCAGTCTCCTAAATGCTTAGGCTGTATTCTTTTACTGAAATTTGGCTGCTGGAGTTCATAACGGATCTACATTTCTGACCTTCAATAATGACTACCTCAAACCCAGAATGACAAGGACAAACATGGTCTGTATTCCCTCACAAGTGGATAATAGCTGTAAAATAAAGGATAACTATGCTATGATTCACAGACAGAATAGGTAACAAGGATAGTTCTTGGGGAGACACCCAGAGATTCCTGGAAAAGGGAAAGAGAAGAGATTTCATGAGTGGACTGAGAGTAGATGGAGATAGGAATATGAACTTTCAGGTTGGAGGAGGGCATGAAGGGAGTCAATGCTGAGAGGGGACAGCTGGGGTAGAGTTTCTGGGTAAGATGAAGAAAACCGAAGACAGGGGAATCTTGCAGCCGACTATATGGAGGATCCCAACTTGGACTCTTAGCATCAGTGGATAAGTAGAAGTCTCCTATAACCAGATTCATGTCTGGCCCAACTGTCATTAGAAAGGCTTCAACCAGAAACTGATGGAGACAGATGCAGAGACCCATAGGCAAACATTAGGAGTTGTTCAGGAATCTGCTAAGAAGGAGAAGAAATGATTGTAGGAACCAGAGGGTTCAAGGGCACTTTAGAAAGCCTCCTCACACAATCAACTAAACTGGGCTCATAGGGGCTTGCAGAAACTGAACCAACAATAAGGGAGCCTGCCTGAGACTAACCTAGGCCCTCTGCATATATGTTACAGTTGTGTAGTTTGGTCTTCTTATGGGATTCTTAATAGTGGAAAAAGAGGCTGTACCTAACTCTTTTGCTGGCTTTTGGAATCCTACTTCTCATACTGGGTCGCCTTGCCCAGCTTTAATACATGGGAAGGTGTTTGATCTTACTCCATCTTGATATGTCATGTTTTATTGATACTCATAAGAGACTTGCATTTTCCTGGATAGAGAAAGAAGAGAAGATGATTTGGGATAGGAAGGAGGCAATTGGGGAGAGAAACTTGGAGGAGCAGATGGAGGAGAGGTTGCAGCTGGTATCCCAAATAAGAAGATGGATTTAAAAAAATAATGACTACCTCAAAAGGCTCAATTAACAACAGACAATGGGCTGGGTTAAATCAATTACTCTGATATTGCAGGAGCTAAATATTATAAATATAGGAATATGGAGTTGCTACATTTACATTTCTAGAATAAGCATATTCTAAAGAATTCTTATGTTGACATAGTATAAATACACACACACACATACACACATATATATGTGTGTATGTGTGTGTGTGTATGGAGAGAGAGAGAGAGAGAGAGAGAGAGAGAGAGAGAGAGAGAGAGAGAGAGAGAGAGAGAGAGAGAGAATCTAAGTTAAGGAAGAATGGAAGAACCAAAAAGAAAAGAGAGAAAAAAGAAAATTTTTATGAAGAAAGCTAGGAGAGACAGATGAAAAAACCATTGAAGCAAAGAGGGAAAAGGGACAAAATAGTAGGACAATGGAGCCAGAGTCAGAGTGTGGCTGCAGAACAAATCACTTATGATATAGAAAATTAACTTCTGTGCAGCTCAGCAAGATGAGGCTAAAAGGGGTACTGTCTTGCTTAAGGGCATTATTCTAAGGTCCTTTAATGCTCTTTCATGAGTGATCTGTTGTGGGGGGGGGGGGGGGAAGTGTTCATTGATTTCACAGAGTTAAAGGTAAGGCTTTCAGTTTCACGGCTCACTTAGCTCCCTGAGCCAACATTCTGCTCATCAAGCAAGAGAGGTTTCCAAGGCTGCAGCACAGCAAACAACTTGAGAAAGGAAACTTGGATATGGTGCCAACACTTGCAAATTTTCTCAAGGGTTGCTGCTAATTTGCAGCACACAGCAAAACAAGTGTGAAAGTGTGAAATGACACATGCTAGAGGGAAGAGAGGAACGGAGGGAGGAAGCAAAGAATGGTTCTATTTTAAGAGGGTGCTTCATTTGTTACAGTCAACAGTAGCCCTTTGCTTTCATCACTGCCCACTGAATGACTGTAATTTTCTAAATAAGCTTTTGTCTGAGTTTGCTCATAAACCACTGTGAAAGCAAGCAGATAGGATTCATTCCAAGGAAATCGCTGCTGACCAAAGAATTTTAAGGCAGCAAAAACTAGTAAAATAGAGCGGATTTGAAATAATGTACAGGGAACCTAGTCATAATAAATCATGGCATAACGAGATACACGGGGGACGAACTGGAGAAAGGGTAGGGAAAGAATTAAAAAGGCAGCGATCTATTGTTTCATTACCCTTTTTGTTAGGAAGGTTGTGCTTGGTGGTGTAGGACTAATATGACAACATGCCTCCATTAGCATGCAGCCTGGCTCAGATGAGGTCAGAAAGTTACAAAGGCACTGTGGTATACCAGTTGTCTCATTTTCATTTCAATTTATTTACATATAAAATTAAAAATCAATAAAATATTTATCTTTCTATGTTTGCTTGACTGAGATCACTTTGCAGAGTATGGCATTCAACGTAGGACAAAAGAGAAGTACTTGAATTTTCTCATACATCACTGGGGTTATCTGGGATGGAGAGGTGGATTTGGGGAAAGCCTTCAAAGGATGAGTCAAGGAACCTCAACCAAGAATATTGGCCAGTTTTTTCAATGTGATAAAAATAGGATAATACCTTTCTGATTCATACTCCATATACTCTCAACATGCCAAAAGAGAAGATGGTTATGAAGTTCATAAAGGATGAAGAATTTAAAAACTAACCCTCAAGGATGATATTTGAATTTTTATCATTTTCTGAAAAAGATTCTATAAATTTTAGAAGTAAAATTAATCTGGATTGATGTTTTATCTAGCCTATTAATAAACAATCTTTAGAACACAGAATAGACTTCCAATAATTTCCTGAATTTTCATATCATCTTAGTTCCACTAAACACCTTGTCTAAGTTATTTTCGTGTAGACATATTTATGTGGGTATTAGATATGAATGCATGGGTCAGGTGCTTAAGTACTAAATCTTTCTGAGAAGAAGTAAACATTTATCATGAGCACAGGTGCTGATGTAATTACCCTGTAACCCATTGTGAGGTCATTTCCTTGTCTAAATTGTCATTCAAAAGATGGGTATCTTTAAACAGTCCTGTACTTCACCTTTCAGAATGACAAGTCAATATAATTTTAATAGCTATTTAAGTTTTCCTAGTTTAAAGGAAACCAGATCTCTATCCATTCTTTATGATAGCATGCACATGTGTATAATTTTAATACTTTATACTCATATGAGCCACTGTTACTAAATCCCATATGGATTTTTCAAGTGTTAAAAGTTAAACTTTATTCTTGTTTATGCTTCTGTTCACAGAATTGCCAAATTATTTGAAATTCAATTTCTCGGAATAGTTTGTAACTTAGCGATAGTTCTCCAAAAGTTTGGTAGAATTCCTTAGTAAAGGGACCTCTTTCTGTGTATTTCTTCATTAGGAATTTATTACTGATTCAGTTTCTTTCTTATTATTTGTATGAAAATTTCTCGCTAGCCTCAGCGTGCGTGAATCTAGAGGGTGTTGTGTTAAGTGAAGCAATCCATGCACACACAGATAAGCACTCATCTATGGAAGCTGAGAATGTTGATTTCCTGGAAGAGGAGAACAGAATTCTGTCACCAGTGCCTGAGAAAGGGGTGTGGAGGGTGATAGTAGAGGTGGGGAAGAAGAAGAGGAAGAGGAAGAAGGGTGCAATAGAATATGAAGAATAATTTCTAGTATTTCAGAGCACAGTAACTATGAAATATATGCATGTGTATATATCATAAATAAATGCATATTTCTACGTAAATGGCTAGTAAATAGAATTTTTTGGAAGTACATATTGCCATGTAATGAAGAATGTTTATGGAAATGAATATGCCATTTACTCTGATTTGATCATGACACTTTGTGTCCGTGTAATTAAATAATGTACATATATACATACCACTATAGTATATGTGTATGTATGTATGGGAATGTATCTATATATGATTATTTTGTCAATTGACAATTATATTTAAAAGCTGCCTTCTTATGACAATGTTTGCTTAATAAACATTTATGCATGCATGTGTGTTAGTGATTTTTTTAAAAGTCACAGCAAAGGGAAACAGAATCCAGGTTACTTTGCAGTGCGCACATGCTAAGGGAATATTAAATTCCTCCTGAACTAGCCACTGGAATCTCAGTCCCTCTAGGCCAGGGTGGATTTTAGACATCAATGAACCCAGTAACTTCTTAGAGTTAGTGATGGAAATCAGGTGCTCTGATGTTAAGTAAAATAACGAAGGTAAAGAAGATAAGAAAGGAGGGACAGAGGAAAAGAAAGGATTATATTTAGTGCTCTTAAAAATGACGTACTGTTGAACTGGTGAGGTGGCTCAGCGGGTCGAGGTACTTCCTAATAAGCCACGTGTCCTTCCAAGCCTGACTACTTAAGTTTGACCACCAAAACATGTTAGAAGGAGAAAACCAACTCTCTATAAGTGTGTGCACACAAAAGAAAAAAATGCAATAAAAATTGTTTAACATTTGTTTTAATTTATAGTTTGCCCACAAGTAAATTACTAAACACTCACAGCCAGACTGTTGTTTGTTACATTGAGGTCTTTGGCTACAAAGATTACAAGACTTCTCATCCTGAAGTTCTGATAGTCCTTAATAGGACAGCAAAGATATAAAGATGGGAAGATTTTGCTATTTCCTAAACCAGATGAAAGTCTATTCAGATGTTTTACTCACCTGTAAAAAACAGACATACCACTAAACAACACTGCTAGAGCCAAGAGTTCCACGGAGATGCCTGTGATTAAGGAGCACAAGAGCCTGCCGCTGTGTAACTGCCACCGGCTGGTCATCACCAAGACGAAGACTAGATATTACAGCAGGGCAAGTCGGCTGTCTGTCAGAACCGCCAGCAAAGCAAGGAGGCAATGCAGGTCTGTGCTCCAGCACAAAGATGAGTCGGTGCAAGGTTGTGCTCACCCGGCGCTCTGTTACAGAGAAGCTTAAGAAATTTCCTGTGATATTTTGAAATTCTGATTGTTTTCCTTCATGTTTCTATAAAAACACGAGAAGTCAACTGTCGGGCAACAACTTAAACATTTTTTCATTCAATACTTCTGCAAATGAAACAAAAGCGCGCGGTTTCACAGTAGCCTGTTGATGAGGAAAACCGTCTGGTTCTCTCACAAATTGCCTCCCACCCGCTGTCAGCAAGTACAACAACGCATGCTGGCGGAGGTTCAGGGTGCCACTTAGCGTTCACAGAAGCCACCTCGGAGGCGGCTGGTACAGAACCCGATCCCCAGTGTAAGTCCTGATCCTAGAGAATCTTCGTTTTCTCTCTCTGAAACATGACAGCACATCATTAGAAATCAGATATTAGGCGGGAATTCGGAAAACAAATGTCTGGCGATTGTAACAGGAATGTGTAAACTTGCTTAAGATGAAGCATCGAAAGGCCAGGCAAATCCACAGCAAGATATTTAGTCCACAGTGTAGCCCTTTGTAGAAGTTAATATAGAATCTGTCTGGGGTTTAGAATCGAAAAGGTTCTCTTTGGAATTTTTCACTAATAAAAAATATTTTTAAATATTTTAAAAACATTTCATTTAAAAATATTTAATATTTTAACAATTATTTTTAATATTATACATATAATAAACATTGCCACCTTAATATTTATTCTTTTAATTTTATAATTTTAATTTTTAAAATAGTTTGATATGAGAATACTATATTCATATCATTACTACACCACTGTCTCCCTGTTCAACTCCTCATATCTGTCCTTGTGACTTCCTCTTTATTTTTCTTACAGGCATGCACACGTATGCATGAACATACTCTTTCTCTCTCTCTCTCTCTCTCTCTCTCTCTTTCTTACTGCTGAGTCCATTTAGTATTGCTGATATGCGTATGTGTTTAAGGTTGATTAATTAGGATTGAATAACCTATCAGGATGCTTGTCCTTGAAGAGAAATTTTCTGTTTTTCAGCAACCATTGATTGCTTATATCACTTCATCTAGCAGTGTGGGATTAAATGCAGATCAGTGTTGGGACCAATTGGAATCCTGGCCTTCAGCTGCTCTTCCCTGCTAGAGCCTTCTAATTGAAGTTACTAAAAGCTGTGCCTTGCCTAGAGGATCAGAGGATGGGATTTTCACCTGTTGGCCATTGACTGCTGGGTATTTAATCTCCATGGTGCAATTAAAGAAGGGCTTTGTACCAGTGATTGGAGGTCCCTGTGTCTGTCTGTCTCTGTGTGTTTCCTCAACCTCCAGCCCCTTGCCCGAAGCTCGTGAACTGGATTCTAGCGAGTGGTGCGTTGCAGATCAACAGTATTAAGATACATTTATATTGTTGTTTAATCACCAGAATGCTTCCTTTTTAAAATCTGAAATTCCTTACTTACTAAATAGCACTATCCCTTACAGGCCATAGGTCTTACCAACTACCATTCAGTCTTGTCTGTATGATTTTGTGTACACTGTGTACCTCTTATCAATGTAATTATACGATGCCTGCTCTTGTGTGACTAGCTCATTTTATCTAGCACAATGTCTTGAAGGCTCATCTATGTGGCATTTTATATAAGAATTCCTTTCTTTTTTTTTTAAGGCTGAGCAATAATAGCTTGCCAGGTATGCTATCCTTGATCTATTAATGGGCAATGAGGTTGCTTTCATATTTCCATATTCATAAATAATACTACTATGAACATGAGAAGATGAAATTCCATTTAAGGCCTCACTTTCAGTCTCTTTGGGTATGTGTCTATTAGCTGGTCCATTGTTCTAAATCCTGCTCTTCTATTTATGCAGCAGGTGCATTTTACATCTTACCAACAGTGCGCAAAGCTTCTGATTTCTCTGCATCTCTGACAATACCTGTTATTTTCTCAACAGTATTCCTGTCCTTTGTATGGCATGTCTTTCCATTGGGTGTCAGTTTGTAAAGCCTGAGTAAGCCATAATGTGAAATATCTCTTCATGTGTGCCTTTTGGAAAAGTGTTCAAATCTTTTGCTTATTTATGAACAGATTATTTTTCTAGAAGTCTTAGATGGGATAATTAGATAACTAGAACATAGATTTGTTAAAGTTCCAAATTGAAAAGAACTACCTTATTTCTTTATTAGAATAATATTACCTTACAATAAGAAAACGGAACTTGCCCCAGGAGAGATGGTAGAACCAGCACACCAAGTAAGCTGTGGAGTAGTGGTAGTTATTACAACAACAGTTCCATATTCCCACAAATACACAACTGCCAACATGAAATCAGAATGAGGAAATCAGCTCCTGACTGTTTATAAATCTTTCTCAAAATATATTTGGAAGAAAATATGGGCTAGTAACGATAAGTGAACGATGCATTTGAAGTTTAGAATTATAGATTTGAAGGTCAAATTTTAATTTCCTTTTGCCATTTCCTTTAAGTAGCAAATAAACTGAATAATTCAATTTTGGATCTATTGTGTTTTACGTGCAAATGAAGCTTCGATTTTATAGGGTAGTAAAAGGAGTCACAGCTACATCTTTCCACATTCTAGGCTCCTTGCCCCTTTCAACTCTAGCATCTCGAGCACTTGCAAGTGTAACTGAACTCTCTTCGGCAGAAAACACTCTCCATCATCCATAGGCCTTCACTGTTCTTTTAGTAGACTCGTAGTAATAAATTAACCATAACTCTTCCGGGGCTTGCTCTCCTCATCTGGAAAAAAGAGAAAATGGAAAGGGTTCTTCATTCCTGCCATCTGCTCTCCGCACACGGCTGTGGTGGTTTACCAACTATGCTCCAGGGACCTAAAGCACAGCAGCTTATGGCAGGGACTGATAAAGGCTGGGGTCTGGAACGTGGAATGAAAGGGTTGGCTGCGTAGGTGTGATGGATGCCCCTACTTCGCACACTCACACTTCCTAGAGGCTGTATAACAAATTGATTCTTGATGATACGATTCATTTAAAGTCAGAATTCATTTAAAGTTTGCTTACATTTTTTAGTTACAACTATGAAAAGACTGGGTCTTTGATAACTTACTTTGGAAAAAGGAGTCGTTATTACATGGACTAGTATTAGTTGAATAATTATTTTCACATTATACTTATTTCTGATGGATTACAAAACTATTTCCTCAGAAAAGGATTTTGTACCAAATTATTGTTGTACACAAACAAAATAGCAGCTTATCCTTTATTATATTTTTGGCAAATAAGAAACATTCCATGAGCTTTGCGCTCTAGGATTTCTGACAAGGCTTCTAACTATCTAATTGAAAAAACCAAGTCATTACTGTTGTCTGTATTGTAGAGGCAGGATCGGCTGACATTTTTTTTAGAAGTGCATTTCTTTCCCAAACCCACACATCTGTCTACCTTATCTTTACTCATTCTGGCCTAACCTGTAAAACAAGCCGTAAAGCCACAAAGCCTTTGATTCTTTAAAACTTCCGTTCTTCATTAGTATCTAATTTTTGTTTACCATCTCATGTTCTAGAAATTTTGCTCTGAGATAAAAAAAATGGAGGCTACATTATGTTAAATAAGGGTAAAAAAAATAAAGCTTCTAAGAAGCTAAAATATTGTATGTATGCTAAGTCGACAATAGATAAATAAATCAGCAGGAGATGGACAGATGATAGACAGAGCACAGGTTTTCACGAGTTTGGCTTGCGTGTTCCCTTTCAGCTTTAAAACTTGATGCAAATGGAGCATGACAACAAATAGGCTTATATTTGTGAATCTTTTCCCAACTCATGAGCTGCTTTAGGAGGCTGAAGAATATATATCTTACCAAATACGTATTTAATATTCCCAAGCCTGTTATTTGATGACTATGTTGTTCAGTTCTAAGTTTGAATCGTGATGGTTTGGAGTAAAGAGTGAGGGGTAGGGCGCTGACCATGTGTTTTGAGTCCTGTGTTAATGAGAGAACCAAGCTCCACATATGTGCTTGCACTGGACTTCACGAGTCTATATTTTTAACCACGGCAGTGATGACTATTTTCTTCTGAGAAAGTGATGATTTCACCTAAATAATACATCTTTAAGAATTCAATATGGATATTCATTAAGATTTTGATTAAATATACCTTGAGTTGAAAAGATAGGTATATTTAAATATGTAGTATATATAAATAATAAATATTTGAATAAAATGGCATTACAGGGTCTAGAAAAATGGCACAGCAGTTAAGAGTGTATAATTCTTCTGTAGAGTACTCAAGTTCAGTTCCCAGCATCTACATCCAGGCAGTTCATGGACACCTGTAATTCAATTTTAAGGGCTCTAACACCTTTTTCTAGCCTCCACAGGCAAATGCATATCCCCTCTCTTCTACTTAAATTATTTTAAAAATAGGATGTTATAAGTATATAGAAGAGTAGTTGCTAATTACATTTCTGTTCTTTTTAATTTTATTTAAATAACTTGTTTCATTTATTTTACATACCAACCAGTTTCCCTTCCCTCCTCTCCTCCCATCCTCTTCCCCTTTTCATCTACCCCTCCCATCCTTTCCTC
Organism: Arvicola amphibius; assembly: GCF_903992535.2. Classification (NCBI taxonomy): domain Eukaryota; kingdom Metazoa; phylum Chordata; class Mammalia; order Rodentia; family Cricetidae; genus Arvicola; species Arvicola amphibius. The sequence continues at coordinate 90,963,191 of NC_052057.2, forward strand.
CTCCATCTCCATTCAGAAAGCGGCAGACCTCCCACGGGCTTATACAAAGCATGGCACATCAAATTGAAGCAGGATTGAGCTCCTTCCCTTTATGTCTAGGCAGTCCAGGTAATCCAGCATGGGAAACAGGTTACCAAAAGCCAGCTAGACACCAGGGAGAGGTCCTGCTCTCCTGTTAGAAGCCTAAGAGACCAAAATGCAGGATTGTCACACACCTGCAGGGGGCCTAGGTTGGTGGCATGCAGGGTTTCTAACTGTTGGTCCAGTGTCCATGTGAGCTTAGGTCAGCTGTCTCTGTGGGTTCCCTCATCCTGATGCCCCTGGCTGGTATAATTGCTCCCCTTTCCTTCCACGAAACTCTCAGAGCTCAACTCAATGGTTGTCTATGATCTCTGCCTCTGCTTCCACTAGATAGAATATCTCTGAGGGCAATTAAGGAAGTCACCAATTGCTAATTACATGTTTAAATGATAGTATACCCAGTATGGATAACAAATTGTGTGCATAGTAGACATGAAACCCTTGAGCAGTGATTCTCAACCTATGGGTCCCAACTCCTTTGGGTCAACTTGTAATAATGAAAATACATTTTGTGTATCAGGTGTTTATGTTACAATTTGTAATAGTAACAATAGCTATGAAGTAGCAACAAAATTAATTTTGTTTGGGGGTTCCCACAATATGAGGAACTGCATTAAATGGCCGCAACACTAGAAAGGCTGAGGACCACTGCCCTAGAGGAACTTGCACAAAAATCTGCACAACAAGAAGTTCTTCCAAATATATTTGGAGCTTGGATACTTCCTCATGTCATTTCCTCTGTCTTTAGTTAGGTGAGAGTCACTCACATTGGATAGCAGTGTGGATGAGAAAACTTTCAAATTCCTGTCTCTGTAAATTCTAACCACAACAGTCTTCCTCTTGCCTCTCCAGCATTTCCTTTTGACAAACTAAAAACTCTTCTGGGGAAACTATATAGTGTGTTCTATTTAAAATAAAATTTGGAAGTTGACACTTTTAAATACCCTCAATGGCATTCTAAGTCTTCTCTGTGGCCTCCAGGACACTATTTGAGCCCTGACCCTGTTGCCATCTTTTCCCCTTACACTCAAGTTGTAGCTTATAGGGCTTATAGGGCTCTAAAGGCCAAGTACTTCCTAAGCTCCCCCAACCCAGTCTTTGGGTATACACTCCATTTTCCTAAAATGTTCTTTCAGTTGCTCATATTTTCAGGTTAGAGCTTAATTATCATCTCAAATACAATCTGAAACAAGGAAAAGGAGGCCATAATTCTCCTTTATTATTTCCTATGGCAACACCTTTCTTTTTAACTTCTAAATTACTTTATTTCTTTTAGGGCATTTACAGAAGGGAGTGTTAACTACAGCTTACACGAGAGTTACAATCATGTATGTTTAACCAACCATTCTATTCAGCAACTGGATATGATGGGAATGATGGAAGACGTAAGAGTAATTGTTATATTGGTGTATCAAGGAAGCTCTTGTCTCTTTGGTACAATCACAGGAACTGTAGTCTTTACTTCTATCACAATCAGGCAGACCAACCGTACTTTATTATTATAAATTACTATGAAGTCTTAAAGTCTTAATTCATAGAATATACTACTCTTTAAATGTTTGAACAAACCCCTTTTCCTTTTAAATATAGGACATTAATTTTATTGAAAAGGTATGGAAATGATATATGAAACCTGTTATTCCCCATGATTATTTAGGAAATGCTACTTTAACCATTCACATCAACATCGGGAGTAGCAAATCACTAAACAATCTTGCTTCTTTGTCTGCAGAAGCAAAGCCAAAAGTATATTCTAAAAATCTAAATATTTTCTGTTAAACAAATATACTTCCTCATTTTTTACTTTAAAGGTGCTAGATTACTGAGATTGGACATTAGTTACCATGATAATCAACAACATTCCTGAAAAGAACAAAATCTCCATGGTTTTTGCCTTTGTGATTCTTTTCCATTTAAAACACTCATTTAAGAAAGTATCCATTTACACACACACACACACCCCTGACTGACTTGTTTCTCACAGCATTTTGAATGTCTGCTATCATTGTTCCATTATCACTGAAGACAGAATTTAAATTAAATTTGCTTTAGGAGATACCACCTTTTGTGGAACATTAATTATTTTTTAGTAAAAGATAGGGATATTCAAGATTATAAAGTATTCCTGATGAATTACAATGAGAAGGATTCTATTCCAGAGCACTCAGCATCAAACCCCGTACAAGATACTCAAAATATCTATCAAGAGAAAGAATTGACATGTTATCCCTTCCCTGTAAGTATCTTAGAACAGGTCAGACTTTGTTTGGAAAGCAAGGAAAAGTGGAGATAAAGAGGCACAACACAAAAATCTGCTTTTAATAGACTATATTTAATCTGCAGCTGTTAAGAGAAAGGAGTATAATATATTACAAAATTCTTTTTGCTTAGTGCCTTCATGAAGTACTTGGAAAGTTCTCATACTAGTGACTTACCAGCACTCACAAAAGCTCTAGAACAGAAAGAAGCAAATACACCTAAAAGGAGTAGATGGGAGGAGATAATCAAACTCAGGGTGGAAATCAATAAGAAAGAAAAAAAAAACAATTCCACTAAAATTATCAACAAGACAAGGCTTTCCACATACTCTCTCTATATATCTACTCAATATAGTACTTGAAATTCTAGATAGAGCAATAAGAAAACTAAAGGAAATCAAGGGGATACAAATTGGAAAGGAAGAAGTCAAAGTACCATTATTCACACATGATATGATATATATATATATATATATATATATATATATATATATATACATATGTAATCCCCAAAATTTTATCAGATAACTTCTGCAGCTGATAAACACCTTTGTACTTTTAAAGACTTCTACTATACATGTTTTTCCTACTATACTCAAAGTTATGTACTATACATATAAACATAACTTTTGTACTTATAAAAGGAATATATGCAGACATACGTTTTCCTTAATATGCCATCACCTTTGTAAGTATATAGTTATTGCAATGTTAGTGAAAATGATTGTGGAGATTGAAACTAGAATGGAGTTAAGGTGGAGTTAAGATGATAGAAACCATTTACTTCAATATAGTAAGGAGTCCAGATAAAACGTCTATTTCAATTACATACTGCTATAAAAATTATAAATAATGCAGCTGGGAAAATAATGGGCTTGTGTAAGATTCTGACAATGTTTGATTGTCTGTAGACTGTTAGTAGGGAGATAGGCATAGAATGAAATGGATTACACCATCTTCTATTAGGAAGAACTGGACCTGGGTATTGTTCAGCCCCATTGGAGTTCAGAAAATGACAACATATTAGAGTTAAGATGGTCTTAAGAATTGGTTAAATAGACAGAAATAAAGACTAAAATGTTCTATACAACTGTTCATTCTTATTTAAGACAGTTAAGTATGAAATATAATTGTACTGGAATCTTCCACATGAAGATAAAGAGTTGGAACATGGATTGGTAAGGAATGATGAATTAGACATGTGTATAAACAAAGAGCTGGAAATTATATTATCAACAACAAAGGATTGTGAGACATAGTCTAAGACTGCTGTGCATAAAAGCATTACTATGAGATTACCGAGAGAGCAAAAGTTATTCCTTGAGAAAAACAAAGTGTCCATTTAATGCCATACTGTGAAATAAACATTTCTACTTTCTTATAAATTTTCCTAAGAAGAAAGGATTAATCAGAAAGAAAGAAGAGCACCTTCCCTGTTAATACCTGATATTCTATTACCATAACTTCAAGAATTATAAATAATATAATGAATAATAATGAACTAATAATCTGATATGATTCTTCTATAGTTTACTTATTTGAAGTTCATTATTAGGAAATTTAAAATGCATAAAGCTAGCTAACTATAACTGTTATGAATTTTATGGAGTTGTCACTTATAGTTGACTATGATGCTTTCCATGTGGGGGATTGCTTTGCCAATGCCAGTGATCGAATGACTGTGATACAATGCCAGTGATCCAATGACTATGATCCAATGCCTGTGATCCAATGCCAGCGATCCAATGACTGTGATCCAATGCCCGTGATCCAATGACTGTGATCCAATGCCCGTGATCCAATGACTGTGATCCAATGACTGGGATCCAATGACTGGGATCCAATGACTGGGATCCAATGACTGTGGACCAATGCCAGTGACTCAACCATCCTGAGCCAGGGACTAAAGGAGATGTTAAAAAAATACAGTTCAGCTACTATTACTAGGCCTAATTAGAGGAGATGATGGATTCTTACAAAGAAATTTAAGAAACAAAATGGGAGAGTGGATATTCAGGTTGGCTTCATGATAACAAGAAAGAAAAGTAAGAGAATAAACAAATACTTTTTCCTAGTCCCCACCAATGTAAACACCAGCAAGACTCTGATAGTATGGCAGCTAATTCCTTTATCAATCTTTCATCCGGGCAGGGAAGGAACAGGGAAGGTGCTAGGGAATCACCATCAAATGGCCACTTGCTATGTGTAACAAATGGCTCTAGCCATCAAACAAAAAAAGTAGGACAAGGAATCTAATGAAAAGGAAGGATAGAAAGCAATAATCCATAAAGAAAGAATGAAAATACATGAAATGGAAAAAGATAAGCATGTTTTTTTTTCTAAGTTCTCCAGCAAGATCCCCAGGAATTTACATTTGGAACAATGTGGATATCATTAAGTAACATGGAACATCTCAAGAAACTGAACACATTTGTATGTAGTAGACACAGAGCAACTTGAAATAAGTGAGGATTTCAAAGAATAAGTCTGTGACTCTGCAGGGACTCAGATTTCTAGGTTGCTCCATCACAGGTCATCAAGCTGGCCCGGTACAGAGAAAGCATCTCCTTAGGTGATTTGACTCAGCCAGATAGACCATATGTAGCTCTTCTCTTTGTAGACCTACCTCTTTCTTTACAAACAGCCTTTCTAAACAAAACACGTAAGTGCCTACCACTTTCAAAGGACAAAGTCATCTCTACTGTTGCTGCCTATGACTATGGCATTTGATCTATTTAAATCTTCCCTTGTTAGTATAAAGTAAGGAATATCTAGGATTTAATTCAAAACAATATGTTCATTGTTTCTTTTGGATGATATCTGTATTACAACATACATGTAAAGCCCTAAATTTTATTGACTACGCAGTCTAGCTAGTCACTGTAGGAAATGGTATAGAAAGAATTAAAGTCAACTGTAACATTTCTCTTGCCTATTTACTGCCTAGATGGTGTTTAGCAAATCCGTGTTTACTTGACCTCAAGAAAAGTAAACATTTCCGTGGAGTGCCTCAATCAAAGGCATGTCTTTTTCCCAGAGGACTGGTCATGTGGTTTCATGCCACTAATTTCCAGGCATGATTTTCCTCATCTCCACATCATCTGACATGCTGTTTTATAAAGCAACAAAGTCATTTGGTAAGACATCTTCCATATAAGCTACAGCAGAATTGAAAATATAGAATAATACTTTTTGTTATCTTCTAACCATTGAGATTGAGCTGACCTTGTAAAGTTGAAGGAAGTAACTTATGCACATCTAAGTATCAGACCTATCGGCTTCGACTCTTGGACTGTTCCCACCATAGGAGTAGTACCAAACTAGGCTGTTAGGAAATAGGTCATGGATGAGAGAACCAAGGGGCCTCAGCCAACATTTACTCAATCTCAGATCATGTTAAGGTGGCCATATGGAGCCCATCAGTCCACAGACAATACAATTAATTCTACACATATGATGAAGCTCACCAACACTAGCAGAGTGTATCCATAATCAAAGCAATCGACCAGTTGAATAACCACTAACAAATGATAGTTAATTTTATTTCACCATATTCTGGGGCAGTGTTCTATGAGGCAATAGATTGATAGCAGACACCAAATTTGTGCCATCTGAACACATCCATTTAAAGAACTGTGATCTAGAATTTCATCAAGTTTAGAGGCTTGACTCTCCTTGTAAATTCTTTATAAATGCAGGCCTTCTACTTGCTGTACACTTTTCAGTGAGTTCCATATAAGGATGGTGATTCATGGGTGACGTTATAATGCAGTATCAACTGGTCAAGTCCCAGCACAAAACAGACCTTGCCTGAACTCTTTGTATCATAAGTTGGATTTATGGTCTTTGATAAGGAAATTAATTTACCTCTTCTTTAATAAATGTAGAATAATGATATCACATTAAAATAAATGTTCAAGTTGGTATCTACTTTATAACATGATTGCTGGGATAAACCATCTGACAATTAATTCCTCATGTATAATAGATTATTGTATTTTATTTCAAGCAATTTATCATGTTACTGAAGCCTTGGTGTTTCTTATTAATATTAGGGCAATAATATTACTTTTCAACTATTGTAATGTCCAGTTTCTTTTTAAAGTTCTGCGTCTTAAAAACAAAAGGAAAATGTTGGCTGGGATATTGGTCGGTGGGCAAAACTCCTGCTGAAAAACTATGAGGAGCTGTGTTATGCTCCAAGAAAGAACCCACATAAGTCCCAAAGTTATAGCCTGCAACTGCAATCCCAATGCTCCACTGTGAAATGATGCAGAGATCTGAGAATCCCAGGGAGTTTTTAGTATATCTACCCTGGCACACTAAGTGCATAACAATGGAGCTTCTGCCTCAAATGAGGTAGAGGAAAGGATTGACATGTTCATTTTGGCACAGGGCTACCTGCACTCAGATACAGTGATATACATCTGAATGCACATATATTTAAGATGGAATAAGAAAGTAACTATATAAAAAGAAAAAAAGGAGAAAGAAATACTTTGAACACACATACGTGTCTTAATATCTATTGGATCATTTGATGTGTGCATTAGAAGGGGGTTACTATTAGAATATATATTTTTGAAAAGAGAGAGCACAAAAGAGACAACTCAGGGAGTTAAGGTCCTCTCCTTGCCCTGCGAATGCTAAGGATGTGCTGGAGGCGGGCTCTGCTGAGTTCCACACATTGAGTACTACTGTCTTACAGGGCCTTTATTTTCGTCTTCACATGAAACATTCTCACCATGTGGTTGCACTGGTGAGGGTAATATCTGATACTATAGTAATACGGGACAGTTAGGGGAAGTCACTTATCCATGAAAATCAAAGGCAATGCTATACTTAAAGATAAAAATCTTAGGTCTTTTTCTACTGAAGTAACTTTTCTTAAAAAATATCTTAATACTCAATGCTCCCGCTGCTTATGACCTGTGTTCATCAAATACATCTTCACAACACAGGCATCCAGAGGAGTCAAGATGGAAACTTCTTCAAGAGCAATTTCTTTCGAGTCTGACTGGCTTTGTTTTGTTATTGCTAAATGTAGACCAATTGCTTTTTTTTTCTTAGAAATGTCCGTTCAGCTCCACTCTTTCTGAAATCCACTTTTCCTGTGTTTCGTTTGAAGATTAAATCCATCTGTAACTATAATTTGCTTTGCTTCAGAGAAGATAGAGTCATTTGTTCTGAAGTTGAACACATTTAAGACACTTTGATCTTTATCACTGAAATCAGGCACTTAAAATGAAATTCTTCTTTGGCCAATATAGAGATCAAATAGCAGATTAGCGAGTGATGCACACTTGGTACAGTACGACAATCATTCACCCTAACAATAAACAGAAATGCTCCGTAAAAAGCATTTCACCTCAAAATAAAACATCTTCCTTATTTGATGTCCTTTAATTGGGGCATATAAACAGAAATGAACCCTCTTCTCCCCAAGTTGTTATGTGTGAATTCTCAGTAGTAAGGGGGAGCCTGTGTGGATAATAGGAAAGAAAATTCAGTATGGCCAAAATATGGAATGAATGCCTGTTTTAACACCAGGTCAATCATATAATATGACTACAGCAAAGACTATATGAAGACTGAATATATCTCTGGAAACATTGCTAAATAGCTGATAGATCAATGAACCACAGCAATAATTTATTCAATCCTGTAATCTGGGGACTAAACACAGGCATTTAGAGCCTGCTTCTTGCTGTCGGGCAGACAGGTGACTTATGAAAGTATGTTTTTCTGCAGGGTGGGGTGTGTTCTAAAAGTTAAGTGATCTGTGAGTTCTGTTTTTCACTAATACACTTCATGAATGAAGACAACAACATTCAGTACATAAGAGGCAATGCAGAGGAATGCCTAATCAGCTCCTTATTTCTCAGTTCAGAAGGAACTGTCTTTTCTTTCACATTTATTGTTTTATTGATTAAAGTCAATTTGAGTACCTCCTGGACATCAGATATCCTGCTAGATATTGCATGGGGTATAAGAACATTAAAACACCCATAATCCAAAGAAAGTTGAGCTCCACTAAAAACCGTCTCTCGCCTGAGGCAAGGGGATCTCTGAGGGCCTTCAGCAAGGGATCCAGTCCATTCTGCCATGCCCTGGTTCAGGAGACACAGAGACAGTTTATAAAAACATAAATTCCTCTTCACTGAAGCAAACGCCTCTAACTTATTGAACATCACACACCCAGTATTCGATGTAGATGCTCTCCACTAATCATTTCTATTATTCTATGGGGTAATAATCTTCACTTCACATGCAAGGACCTCAAACTGTTTACAAAAGCTGTCATCTACTAAAATTCAGGCAACTAAAAAAAGAAATAAATTTTGTACAGATTTGTGTCTTTCTAAAGACTTTGGCCTGATACCATTGAGCCCCTAAGTTAATTTCAGGTCATACAAATATCATAGCAGTACATTTTGGACATTATCATTTACTATCACACCTGGGGTTTTGTGGCAGCATCTCTTTGTATAATATAGTCAGATACATTCAAGACAGGAACAGCATGAAACATCTCCAGTCATTTCCTTGGAGTTTTCTAACACGGCAAAATATTCTCTAATCATAAAATGGTAACGGTTTGAGGCTGGTTATAGCCATGCATCACTTCCTAATTTAAAATGATGCCCTTCTTAATAATGTAATTTCACAGAACAATAAACAAAACAGCCATCTGTTTATTTTTATATTCCACCTCAGGATCAGAAACAAGGGTTTGTGATATTTGAGAGGACTCTTTGGGCAATCTGAAGGAAAAGTGTTTAAGAAAATCACCGTGTGAATAATAAGCAAGGAGTAATGGTGATCCTTCCTGCCTTCTTCCTCTGTCTGACAGAGCAGAGCCACGGCAGCACAGGAGAAGGTTGGAAGTCTGCTTTGGGCCACGCTTCCGTTTTCAGAGGGAGGCTATTTTCATATCTAATCAGTTCTCTGGTTCACAAGAATGGTTACTGGCTGAGAAAGTCATCTGGCCACACAACTGAAACCCTGAAACCCATCAGCAGCTTGGCTATGTAGTGAAGGAAGAAGAGAGAGAAGAGAGAGAGAAAGAGAGAGAAAGAAAGAGAGAAAGAGAGAGAAAAAGAGAGAGATTGATTGATTTACGGTATTTTGAATTTGCAATTCTCAGTTTATATGCATCTGCCTGAAGGACAATATAGCAAAAGATTCTTACAGGCATGGCAAAGAGGGTCCCAACGAAGCCATCTATGCCAATCAGATATACAGAAGATATCTACTGGATTTCAATTTATGCCTCAGGACCCATAGGGTAAAATTCATCCTTCCTGGTATAGAATAAAGCCAGACAAACCCTTTCCAGTGTACTCAGCTGGCCATATTGTTTTTCTTTTCTGAGCTGCTCTTTACAGGAACTTTATCTGGAATAATTTCCCCTTATTCCAATAATGCTTTTCTCCTAGAGAAAATTTTATCTTTTCAGTTCAACTTTAAAATGGTTTGCAGCTTCCTCCATCTTAAGGAGATCCAAACCTTCTGGTTTTCCTGTAATTATCTTTCTGAGGCATTTAAAATGCTGTATTTAATGAATGGATTTGCTTACATTCTCACATTAGCCATCTATTACTGAGTAATAAATAAATAGCCACGTGAATTGTGGTGGAGTTGTTTTCCTCGTGGGACATCACCATCTGTCATCAGGAAGCCAGCTTGCCGTGGTGACCTACAGAATACCCTAGCCTGCAGTCATGGCAACAAATAAACACATAAATACAGTGATATCTAGGTCATGATAATATTAATGAGATTGTTGATATTCCTTGTGGAAGGGGAGGCTCACCTGACCTCTGAAGTTCGATTTCTCTCCTCTCTTCCCCCTTGCTGAGGTTCTCCAGCAGAGAGATGTGGTGGGTACCACATTCTATAGAAGACAGCTTGACTGGGGTGTGGGACTGTGAAATAGTTCTTATCAAGTCAAGTGACACAGAATCACCACCACCCTGAAAAGCTGCAGGGGTTTGAAGGCTTCCTGGGCCCTGTATGGTGTAAATGACAATGGTCTCCCTCAAGCAGCTGTTTCTTGAGCATGAAGGGCTATCCTACTCTCCAGGGCCCATGTCCCAAGGTTTTATAAGGGGTATGGCTTGTCATCTCCTTTCTACCAACCCTGTCATTCTGCCCTTCTCCTTTATGTCTAACAACTAGATCACCTGCTAGACAAGGACGGACTCTTAACCTTTGCTCTTTATGTGCATTACGAGGGGTGAAGAGATATATCTTTATGTATCCCAGGAAAAGTCAGGACAACCATTAATTTTTTCAGAGACAATAGTTTTTGATGGACTTTCTCAAATGTAACAATCCATCACATCTGTCACAGTGTCAGTCATTAGAAGCAGCGCAGTTCTTCTAGGTTACACAGAAAACAAAGGGAGCATGTAGGATATAAATACCAGAAGTTTTAATCATCACAGGGGTGCCACATAACTATATAGCATATTATGTTAAGTTCTAGATAACATCTTCTCAACTAGAAAAGCTCTGTAAGGACTAAGTCCATCTCAATTTCTATGTCTTTTTTATTCACGATAAACTAAAGTTCTGAAGCAAAGGTCACAATTATGTTGAAGATTCTACCAGGTTGATTGGCCGGTTAGAATTTTATGATCATGAAGAGATAGAATGTTATGGAATTACATCTGAATGATTTTGGATTATTAGCTGCCTTAATGACCATTCATTGCCCACTCCTGTGTCAGATACAATATCATTTCAAACAGCAGCCGAAACTTCTGGAGCAGTGACATCAGTATGTCTTCTACCAACCGATGATTTCCGACTCATCAGTACATCTGAGCTGTAGCAGATCCACGTGATTTGCTGTCACCATTTATATGATGTCCCCACCAATATATTTGTTAAATACCTTCATTTATGACTTTGCAGTTGTTGTGATTATAAAAGATCCCATGACCGTTTCCATGTTGGAGCCTGTTAATTGGACTGACATAAATCTGTGTTCTAGGGTCATGATCACTCATATTTGGTTCAGAATAAGCTGCCTTTAATTACCTTGATGTTGAGAGCAGAACTTTGTGTTCACACTGGCTCATGTCAAGAGTAGAAAATATCTAAGAGAGAGAGAGAAAGAGAGAGAAAGAAGAGAGAGAGGAGAGAGAGAGGAGAGAGAGAGAGAGAGAGAGAGAGAGAGAGAGAGAGAGAGAGAGAGAGAGAGAGTGAGTGGATGGCCAAGTAGAGGAAGCCAATGTCTCATGGTTCCTTAACCCCTCCAATGCTGGGAATTGGCCAGTCTATGGAAATATTGTTTGGAAGGTAGGAGCAATATTTTGATATTATTGTCATGATAATAATTAGAAAGTACGTAACAATTGATATTTCTAGATTTACAGCCTTAAGTATTGGACCTAACAGAAGAAGGTCTACAGCAGTGTTCCTTGCACAGATCAGAAATGGAATCACAGAAGTTAGAAGTAACATCAACACGATCATCATTTCCTGGGGCTGCTTCTCACAGGACATTTTAGCACTCTTCCAAAAGTCCTTGTGTCTAAAACAATGACATTTATAGTTGCTCTGTAATAAATAGAAGTTCAATTATCTTAAATGTTTCATCCAAAGTGAATTTAAATTTAAGCTCATTTCTCCTTCAAAGAAAATTGAAAACATAGTCAGCCTTTTGTTCCCATACCACTTGATGCAAGCTTTTTCTTGAAACCTACTCTCTCTACCTCTCTCTAAATATGAATATGATGGGAAATCAAAAATAATTAAAATCTGATGCCTGTCCTCAGACTCGATTGCCATATGATATTGTTTGAGGTGTTTCTTGAAAAAAAAATACATATTGAGAACTTGATTCCCAACACACCAACATTAGGAACGAGTGCTGGAAGGGACATGATTCCCTTATAAGGGTCCCAGTCTCATCAGAGGATTATAAAGATGCTTGGGATGAATTCCATCTTTCCAATTTTAACTCTTCTTTTCCTCTCCTCCCTTCTTCTTCTGTCTACTCCCCGGTCCTGGGATGGAGTGAATCCATGATCTCAGACTTGTATAGCTCTAGAATTTCAAATGAATAAACTTGCATTTCTTATAAACTACTGGCTGTGATATTCTGGAATCACACAGCATGTGAAACACTACATGACTGTACTGTGCATGTTCCCTCCTACTTTCTGTACAGGATACAGCAGAGCTAAAGGACAGGGATGAATAGCTCTTCTTGGATGCTGAAGCTGAAATAAATGAGGCCTGATTCAGGTTTTCATTTGGAAAAGATTTTATGCTAAGATTTGGCAATTTATCCAAAGAAATTAGAAATCTAAGGAAGATAAGTTATGGACCCAACTTCTCAAAATTCATTGAATCTTAACTAAAAGCTCATTTTGACTGTAAAGGCTATTTTTGAACTGAAGTTGTATTGTGTTTCAATACATTATTCTGTCCAAACCAGCATTGATTTTGTTTGCTAAATAGAAAATATTTGCTATTTTCAATAAATTAAGAACATTTTACTACAATTTTTAAGCAAAAGAAAGAACATATACCAGACACTTCTTATAGCAAATCTGTTCTGCTTATTACTCAAAGAGACAATGATAATCATCTCAAAGCTCAAGGGAACTGAGACTGATTTGGCTGGTAATTCAGATGCACAAATAATAAATTTATTTACATGGGTCAATTGGATTGTAGCTTCAGAGTTAATAAAGGACAGTGAATAGTTTCAACCTCAAATATTTCAGACTTAATTCTACCTCAATTTTCTTTGCATTTTGCTCTTATTCATCACGAATTGAAAATAGAAAAAAATTCATAGCATCCATGTTGACTACAGTAATTTACGCATTTAAGCCTCAGAATGATTATGTTTGTATTTGATTTTGATTTATTTCCATAATAGAATGCAGTAGATAAAAGAGATGCGATCTCCAGCTTGACTGTATTTACAATTTATTATCAGTCAAATGTACTGAAGATTAATAACTCTACTGCTAGAAAGTGAATTTTGTGGAGAAATCTTGTTTTATTTTTTTAAAAGAGACTTGAGGCAGATAGGAAAGGCCCCTATAAAGCCAACATTCATGTTGACCCAACTTAGAGTTTCTTTTAAAAAAGGATTCAGAAGACTAGATGGATTAACTAGTTGGCACTTGTTAGTATTGAAAATGACCACTGTCTCTAAAAAGCACTGGGTAACAAAAGATGTAGATGTGGCAGGAGACATTTAATGGAAAAGCATCACTTCATAAAATTAAGAGATGAGTATTTATTAGCTATAATTATACAAACATATTTTACAGATTAAAAAATCCAAGCTGACTATGCCTGTCGTCTCTCCTGGTTGTCATATTCAAAATTAATATGTGCTGGGGAGTTTTATATCAACTTGACAAAGCCAACTGAGAGTAATGAACCTCAATTAAGAAAAATGCCTCCATAAGATCAGGCTGTAGGTAAGGCTGTAGGACACTTTCTTAATCACTGATTGAGGGGGGAGGTCCAAGCTCATGTGGTTGGTGCCATTCCCGGGCTGGTAGTCTGAGGATGTATTCAACAAAGAGGCTGAACAAACCATGATGAGCAAGCCAATAAGCAGCACGCGCCCATGGTTTCTGTAACAGTTGCTGTCTTCAGGTTTCTGCCCTCTATGAGTTCCTGTCTTGACTTCCGTCCAAAATGAACGGTAATATGAAAGTGTAAACAAAATTATCCCTTTCTTCCCCAACTTGCTTTTTGGTCATGATGTTTAATCACAGCAACAGTTACCCTAACTGTAAGACACCATGTAAGTACAAGTTCTTGGAAGAATAGGGACTAGCATCTAAAGCTCTTTCATTTTGTAGTCAAACACATAATTTGTAAACATTCTACATATCAGAGATCAATGCTTCATCAGAAAAGAAGATGGAGAAGAAACGGCTTCTCTACTTAGGGTCTTATGTAGTAACATTTCACTTGTATTTTAGTAAATCAAGTTTGTCTGAAGATCAGAGAGTACAACAGCCTCACTGGTCGGTCTTACAGACCAGACAGTGGCAGCACACACCTTTAATCCCAGTAGCCACACTAGTTTCCATGGAAACTGGGCGGTGCAAGCCTTTACTCCCAGCCATAGAGAAAAGTATAAAACAGAAGGAAACGGCTCTCACTCTCAGTCTCCTTCTGAGATTCGTGGAAACAGGATTGCCATTTTGGACTGAGTTCAAGGTAAGAGCTAGTGGCTATTTTGCTTTTCAAATCTTTTGGTTGAACCCCAGTTTCTCTTTCTGAGTGTTTATTAATCATGCAACATGCTTATGTCTACAAACATTATTAAGAAAGCCAGGAAGAAATATAAGGTGTATTTTTAAATTAGGAAAGGGGAGTCTTGATTGGAAAGTGGATATGGAACTCTGAAGCAGCTAGTTAGACATTAGCAGGATCGGAAAACTTTAGGGCTGTAGTCCTCCCCCAACCATCAGCTTTTAAAACCAAGGAGTAGAAAATCAAGACTAATTACTTGCCAGAGAAACAGGAGCTGAATCACATCTCTGGTCTTTGGGGGTGACCCTCTGATGATCACTCACTGATTAATTATCTAAACTTGATTTCTGGAGTCCTATACCTTATCATTACTTATCATTACTATATAGCAGGAAACTTTGCATACCATTGTCCCTTCCTACAAAAATTAAGCCAATAGGGCTGTCAGTTAACTTATTCCATTAAAATCTGATGCCTGCCCCTGCATCCAGATTGTCATTATAATATGTTTTGAGTGTTTCTTAAAAGCTACATATTGAAAACTTGATGCCCAAGTCACCAGCATCAGGAAAAAGTTTACCTAAGTAGGTTGTAAGTAGGTTTTTAAAATAATGTCAAGTCTACAACAATATAAATGATAAGAATCTCTTTGGCCATTGTCTTTTCTCACCCCTTAAAAGTATGCTTAATCTATTTTAGTAAACTTGGCCTACCTTACGTTACACAGTGTGTATCTTCTCAATTCTATGGAAGGAAACATTCTGTGAAATCAAGGGAAGCTCAGAATGACATCACTACTTTTCAATCTTTTCTGGAGCAAAATTTGTCAGTATGATTTTTTTGCCTGTTTTTTTTTTTTCAGATAAAAGCATTAAAACAATTGTGTTACAAAACTTTCTTCTTTTTACACATTTATGTATTTATTATTTATTGTGTGTGTACATACTCACATGCACTTGGTATGGCAGAAGTACGCAGAGATTATAGGACCAGTTGGGAATTGATATTCTCCTTTTATCATTTGGCTTCTAGAAGTCAGGGTCCTGTGTCAAACTTGGTGAAAGCTCGCTTGCTGAGCCTTCTCTCTTACTCAAACTTTTCCGTTTAGCTCCATCACTTGGAGTCAATTTTATTTTATTCTCTAGTCCATTCATAATTTTCTTATCTATGTTTTTATCTATCATTAAAAAATATTTCTGGGGTTCAACAGTTACAGCACTTTCTGCTTTTGTAAAAGAACTTGATTTGATTACCCATATCCTCGCAGTGGCTTACAACCATCTGTAACTCAGCTGTAGAAGTACCTGAGATATTTACATCCTTATCAGCAGGCAACAGAGATAGAAAGAGTCACTGGGGCTAGCATAGGTTTCTGAAACCTCAAAGACCACCCCCAGAGACACACCTCTTTCAAGAAGAACACACCTTTTAAGCCTTCTCAAGTGGATTTCAACACGTGAGCCGATGTTGTGGGGAATTCTCATTCTTTCATTCAAACCACCAATACACACACATACACCCACACCCTCACACACGACCCACACCACACACATATTCACAGAATATCAGTACAGAAGAAATTTGGAAAGACTCTTTATTCCATGAAGTTTGTTTTTTTTTTTTTTTGCATCAATGCATGAGCTTAGCCCATTCCACAGTCTTTTGATCCAACACAGTATTTACATTCTGCATTTTCACACCTTAATTCATTTCTAAAAATTCATTCTCTTCTGCAAAGGCCTACTTTTATTCTTTAGAAAAATGTCTTTTGGGGAGAAACAAAACTGGTAGACCTCCCATAGTAAAGAACACAGAGAAAAAAATTCAAGTATAAGTGCTAAAATAAAAGCATTAAAAGATTCATCACCAGGGAGCTAATCCGACATGTTAGAACTGTATAGCAACTCATTTTGTTTATCATAAGCTACTTGAAGCATATTTCCTTACTTCATGTTATAGTAGTATCTTAAAAATTTTGCTATTGAAGAATCACATTGAGTTTAATTTAGAGGTATTGCTTTACATAAGAAGGGCTACTGTTATTGCACTTTGTTGCCAAGCAAACTCGTAAGTTCTTAGAAGCTATGAAGCCTCAGATTTGCATGTTAAAGAAATGCAAAGATAGTACATCAAACAGGATTTGTCCAAAAAATATCGAATTAAACTTGAATGAAAGAATTGGGTGCCTAGCTGGCATCTTAACACACTTCAATCTAAAAAATGCAATTGAAAAAAATATATAGTTTGGATACTGGAACACAGACTTAACTGGAGCACATTAGTACCATGATTTTAATTCCTGATTTATATAATTTTGATGAGAATATCCTCTCCTAATTTTGGACATAAAATTTCTCCTCAGAGGATTAAGTATCAGACTTAGAAGAAAAGCAATTAACAAAACAACAAACAAGATGGTAGTTTTATATGCAATGGGGTTAATAGAGAGAAGAAATAATCAATATAAAAGAAAATAGAATGAACAAAACTTGGGAAAATCTTGGATAAATCAATGTGGAAAGAGTGGGCTGGGAACATGGAGTTTTAGAAAAGTAAATACTTGCTGACTGATCGGCAGGTTGGTTTAGCATTCTGGTCACTTTGTGCTTGTGGTTTCAATTTGTGTCTTGCAGCAGTGACCTACTGAGGAGAACTGTTGTCAAGGTTCCTAACCTGAATCTTTATTAATATATAGTCTCCATTCCTGTTCTTAACATAATAAAGAGTCACTGTACAGTTTCTTGGATGGTTTTGAAAGCATTATCCAACATGTGATTATATGGAATCCAAATATTTGTTTCCTTTCTACTTAGTAAAGTC
Source organism: Arvicola amphibius (assembly GCF_903992535.2). Lineage (NCBI taxonomy): Eukaryota > Metazoa > Chordata > Mammalia > Rodentia > Cricetidae > Arvicola > Arvicola amphibius. The sequence continues at coordinate 90,980,596 of NC_052057.2, forward strand.
ACAAATTAAATTCATTTTATATAACAATAAGGAACTGATAAGAACATGAAATCCTAATGAGTTGCTGTTAAAACCCTTGCTATTGCTGTTAGTGAGCACTAAAATATGTCATAAAACCCAAAGACATTGAATAAATCATCCAGATTCCACAGGAAACCTGAGATAGTTTGTTTGACAGAGATAAAAAAAAAGGAGAATATTTGTAAAGGTGTGACAGGGAATTGGAAAGCAAATAATGAGATACCTTCAGAGGGCTCACCAGAGTGGGACCCCCTATGTCATGCCCAGGGCATGCCTGGGGTAAGGAATGATGATGGGGTGTTGAAAGCACATCTCTGAGGTTAGAACAACCTGATAGGAACTTCAGCCTTCATAAAGAGACGTTTATTTTTATTTTTAATTATGTATATTTGTATGTGACAATGTGTGGGTATGTACACATATATGAGCACAGTGCCCTTAGAAAAAAGAAGTCATTAGAGAACACACACACACACACAGACACACACACACACACATACACACACAGACGAAGTGGTAAGCTGCCCAACACAGGAACTGAGAGCCTTAATCAGATCCTTTGTCTCTATCTATCTCTTACTTACTCTCAGTCTCTCTTTCTGTATTGGACAAACTTTTCTTGGACATTAGTTGTCTAAGCTCTCTGCCCTTGGACTCTAGAACTCATATCAGTGTTCCCATGCCCCACAGGTTTTTTCAGTCTTTGTTTCTGCTTTCTCGGGTGTTTATTGGCTATAACAATCTCCTCTGCTACATCTGCTAAAATGCCTATTCTACTTTCCTTAGATGAAGTCATGGAAGGCCAAAGAGTTAAATTTATTGTAATTTTTTCCTTTGATATACCACAGTGGAAAAGAAACAAAATATTCTGAAAATAGAAGTATTTTCCCTTGTATACAGTAGGTGTGCAGACATCTCGGGGGATGCTGTACATTGCATCCAGGGCTGTTGGAGAAGGAGAAGAGATAATCAGGTATTACATCATTCAAACTAAACTAATCAGATGAAACACACTACATATGCCTCAATGATTAGCAGGAACATTTTATTTCTATCTGTTATGCAAATGAGACAAGGCATTCTAAGGCTTTCACAGCTCACATATTAATTCAGAATATATGAAACAGGTTGAATGAAAATGACCTAGAGGTGTAGCTCAAGCAGCCCGCCTATTCTCGACAGCACTTCAACTATACTGTGATGCAAGACCTCACTCTCCCGACGGAGGAAGTTTCCACAGGAACTTCCAGATAAATTCAGAAGGTCGTTGTCAATGAAGAACTGTAAAATCTACTCCTCTGTTGCTCTGACTTGAGATCTGTGCCACATTGTTTGTTATTAAAGTTCTGTGAATATTAATAATGCCTAAGGTGTTTCCTGGAGCACTCGACACTGGTCAGCCTCACTTGGTGGACAGGATCACATGTCCTAGGTTTTTTCCCCCGTCAGGGGGCCAGGCTCTACTGGCTGAGAAACATGGCCTGCAGCAGGGGACTGGCCATATGAACTCCTGAACATTGCATTATCCTTTTCTCAAGCATCCCAGATGCTCTCCTTAATAATCTGTACTTCCCTGAACAACGGGGGCAAAAGGAGCACTGCATGTTATTGACTTGTTTTCCATGACGAAGAGCAAACCATGCTTCCCTTTATTTCTCAGATTGCTTGTGTGGAATTTATTGAAGATAAACAACTCTCTGGATACCTCCGTGATTGCAAAAATTAGATGTTTCAAATTTACCATACTCAAAATTGTGTTAATTGTCTCTGACTTCCTTGAACTCACAGGGCCCTAACTTCATCTACGGCTTTTGTTGTGAATGCTTTTAAATATTTACATCGATTAGGCCTGTTTTGTTAGAAATGTTTTCTGCCAGGGGCAATGTCTTTGTATTTATGACTCTCCATTTGATTTGACTGAGTTTTATAGGCTCTCTCTTCTCCCCATGAACTCTGAAGATGTTTTGAAACTTTCTGAAGTAAATGAAAACACATTAATTTTACAGATTATAAAAATAAATAGACCTTGCTAATGGTCATTTGCTTAACTTTTGCTACATTTCTGTTTATCTCTCTTTTCAGGGAATAAGAAAGACTTTCTGTCACACACATATTTGCTTGCAAAAACAACCAAGAGATTTTTTTTAGTGGAGGCAGGTTCTCAGCCATGCCAGCCGGTCCTTTTCAGTTCCTTACAATCTTAAGCACTGTTGATGCTTGCGTACATTAATTTTTGTGGCAGTAAGACATTCTCTTATCATAATTTTGTGGACTTAGTTGAGATCAAACGAATGTAGTTATTGAGTTATAAGAACTCTTTGGCAGGGAATTGGGTTCAGTTTTAAAGACCTGAATACCTTCTTTGGCGAAACCTCATTAAACAATATATGCTATAGTTGAGATTGATTTAGTCAGTTCCTCAAAGGTTCATGTGTTGATTCCGTGATGCTCAGTGTGGAGGATGTTACCGCATGGTAGGACATTTAGAAAGCAGTACCACACAGAGTGAGTACATCAGTGAAAACTATAGAATTGGCTCATCTTTCACAGACCCAGTATAACCTGGCACAGTCTTGCCTTACCTCTGTTGGAAAAATACAATCAAAAGAAATAACTCTACGCACAGCAGCAGGCTTAGGAAGGCAACAAGCCTATGTCACCATCTGGGGTGGTCTATAAACATTTAAAATAATTACACATAATTTATTGCTCTTTTTGTTCTTTCTCATTAATGTGTGCAGTGTCCATGTTTAATTAAATCAAAACTACATTGTATGTGAAACAGTATTTGGAGTCACGAAAGAGACTTGAAGGCATATAAAGTGGAGGCAAATTTTAACAATTTAAGTCATGTTTACTTCGGTGGCAAAAGTTGTTGTTTTGTGGTAACATATTGAATGGATTTCTGTGGTTATAATTCCTTTAAATCTGCTTGTAGCAGGAATTCTCATTGTTCTTAATACTAAGAACTCAGTGTCAGCTATGGGGGGGGGGGGGTAAAAGCTGAAGGATCAGAGAGGTAGAACAGCCACTAGAGTTCTTACGTCTACTAATGCTTGGACCAAAGGGGCGATCCTGTCCTCAGACTGCATCCTCAGACTGCATCCCCAGACTGCATCCTCAGACTGACTGCCCAGATTGCAACCTCAGACTGACTGCTGCTCAGACTGCACCGAGCTTCTGTTTTCTCCCGCCTTATATTCCTCTCTCTGCCCAGCCATATCACTCCTGTCTCTACCTGTCTAGTGCTGGGATTAAAGGAATGTGATCCCAAGTGCTAGGATCACCTTTGTGTGAGTTCTGTTTCTCTTTTAGATCAATTTTGTGGAGCCCAGGGTGGCCTTGAACTAACAGCAATCCATCTGCCTCTGTCTTCCTAATCCTGGGATTAAAGGTGTGTTCCACCCCTGCCTGGCCTCTAGTGTCATAGCTTTGCACTCTGATCTCCAGGCAAGCTTTATTTGTTAAAACACAAACAAAACATCACTTTTGATATTTGAAATACAGCTGCTCTTCTGATTGAGGAGAAAAAGTCCAAAAAGAGTAATGATTTGCCATCTCACATTCTATGGTTATTTGCATTTTAAAAATTATTTTACCTAAGCTCAGATATAATTAGTTCTCTTGGTCTTTGAGACTAGATACATAATAATAATATGAAAGGCTATTATAGCATAATTTTATTGTTACATAATATTATCACCTAATAATAAATTATAAGCATTAATATTAAATGAGTGATAGGAAGCATTATACAGTAAACATGGTTTTCTGGCTTAGGACATTGTTTCTTCATTGAAGGATCTTAGGAAATGGTTGTCTTTCAAGGTTTTGAGCACCATATTTATGAGGATTATTCTTACAAACAAGATGGAGTTGCAAAATGAAAAATTTATACAAAGCACTGATGTGGGAGAGTCTTCTGTTTGAGTTGATTTCATTGGCTAATAAAGAAACTGCCTGGCCCATTTGATAGACTGCCCCTTAGGTGGGTGGAGTAGACAGAACAGGAAGAGGAAGTGAGGTAGAAGGATCAGTAAGATGCTACACCTCTCCTAAGTTAGACAGACCGCTGTGCCTCTCCTCAGAGAGAAGCGAGATGCGATGAAGCTCCAGCCCAAGTTGGACGTATGCTAGAAACTAAACGGTAAGGCACCACTTCATGGTGCTACACAGATTATTAGATATGGGTTAATCAAGATGTGAGTAAGAGGCTGAAAATAATGGGCCAGGCATTATTTAAAAAGAATACAATTTGTGTGTTGTTATTTCGGGGCATAAGCTAGCCAGGTAGACGGGAGCCGGGAAGGAATGCAGCCCGCCTGCTCCTTGCTACAGAATGGCGCCCACGTGGATAACTGAATCCACAGAAAGCTTGAGAAAGCTTGGGAAAGAATAGAGTAAAGCATGTTTTCTTGGTCGCAGCAATTTCTTGGGTTTGGCTTTGCTTGCTAGAGCAAGCGCTCTCATCTAAGAGAGGCTTCCTGACTCAGCTTTGGCTGCAAAACCCTGCAACTCTTTTAAGAGGTCCTGCTACGAAACACTTAAATGGCGTTGATAAAAGCTGACTGCATGCTTGTTTGTTTTCAGCCATAGCAGGAAAAAAGTTGTGCTGTTTTAAAATGCTGGCGTTCTGGTCTGTACTGCCAGGACAAACTCTGACTCTTTCAAGCAGGCGGTCCTGATTGTTGTTTGACACTGTTGCAGCTTGCTTGCTGGCAGGGACCTTGAAATGCCATAGAGTTGTGGCGATAAACATGGCTCCTGCGCGTACCTCCGCCATGAGGCTAGAAAGCTAAGGCATGGGCTGGATCCAGCCACCAAAGTTACGGCTTTAGTTCTACCGATTTTGGTGGGTAAATTAAAGACTTATGTGGTCACAAAAAGAGAGATATACAGTAAAAGAAAGATTCAAAGTTGAAGAAAATGTCTAAATGGTTTACAATGTATTAAAAGTATATGCAGGCTAGTTAAAGTTCTTAAAAGTAAAAAAGAAAAAAAAAGGAAGTAGTTTGTTGTGGTGGTACACACCTTTAATCCCAACACTTAGGAGGCAAGGTATATTGACCTCTGTGACTTCAAGGGGCAGAGGTGGATTGACCTCTGTGACTTCAAGGTGTGGTAGCACACGCCTTTAATCCGAATGCCTGGGAGGCAGAGACAGACAGATCTCTGTGAGTTCAAGGTGTTGTAGCACACACCTTTAATCCCAGCACTTGGGAAGCAGAGACAGTGGATCTCTGTGAGTTCAAGGACAGCCTGGTCCAAAGAGTTATTCCAGGACAAAGATATACAGAGAACCTGTCTAAAAAAATAAAAGTAAAAATAAAAGAAATAGAGGTTAAAATAAAGTCGTATAAGATGGAAAATACATAGAGAATCTTGATACTGTATGCTATTATGCTCTCTTTGAATTGTTTGAATGCTGAGGAAGAAACAACAGCTGCTAAAAGATATTTGTTTATAAATGCTGCTGAACTAATACAACATAGGTATTTTGAAAATACCTTGACTTCAGAATTTGGATCTAAGGATATAATACTTTGGAAAAGAGATTCTTCTTTTGTTTTTACAGAAAATAAGACCCTATGGATTGCATCTATCCCAATATGGTATGATAGACCACGCCCTCCTGAAAGGTTGCAGTGAACACCTTCAGAAAATTACTTCACCCAACTGATGACTGAGATGAACCTGGCACACGTTACACCATGAAGATCTGATTAACAGTGCCCCCATTCAGCAGGAAGCAGTTTGGAGAGAAATAACTGCGCCCATGTTCCCAAATATTGTTTATAAATGTTTTTTTACATTTAAAGGGGGATATGATATGGAGATGAATAATTTGCATTGATATGGATTTTGCTTTAGTGATTTAAATTTAAGGTAAATTTTGTTATATGTATGTGTATTTCTGATACTGATTAATGTATTGTGATTGTGTAGTCCATTTAAAAATGTAATGTATACAGGTTGTTAATGGATAGTTATCAATAATATTAAAACCTGTAGTTATGTTAGTTAGATTTTCTAGCTATATAGAGATATTTTAAGTTACATAGGCATTCTTCATATCTTTCAAAGACTACAGAATATCACATTTTAGATGTTTTAATAACTTAGGACTGTTCATGACAATGAGACATGTCTGCTCCTGGCAGCACCAATCTACTTCAAGAAGATGATGGGCATCGAAGAGGATCCTTATTGAGTTTGATAGCCATTTGGGCAAGAAACTGCTTTTGCCTGGACTATTGCATAAACTGGACATAGAGAACCCTCAGAGAGAGGACTGCTGAACTTGTCTAAAAGTGAGATGATCTTTCGGGATTCCTGATTCATGAAAGAGTCTGCAAGACATTCTGCAGGACACAGCAGAAAGTGACTGAACTGTCTTTGAAATTCCTTGCTTTATGGAAATGTCTGCTGGAAACTATGGGCCTGAAGGCTGAAGATGGATGCCCCAACGGTACAGAGGAACTTTGGGTGACTGTCCAGGCAGCGAGATGTCTCTGTCATTTCTAGAGTTTTGTAAGTTGCTTACTTCTTATTTACTTAAGTAATATTATATCCTTCTGGAGTCTTTGATGGAGTTGAAGAATGGATAGATAGTTAAAGTTTTCCTTTGTTATGATAAAGATAAAATGGATATAAGTATTGTAACTAATTCTTACTTGATAACTATTTTGTTATATGTAATTTTACTATGTTAAAGTTAAAGCTTTTCTTTTATTGTTTAAACAGAAAAAGGGGAAATGATGTGGGAGAGTCTTCTGTTTGAGTTGATTTCATTGGCTAATAAAGAAACTGCCTGGCCCATTTGATAGACTGCCCCTTAGGTGGGTGGAGTAGACAGAACAGGAAGAGGAAGTGAGGTAGAAGGATCAGTAAGATGCTACACCTCTCCTAAGTTAGACAGACCGCTGTGCCTCTCCTCAGAGAGAAGCGAGATGCGATGAAGCTCCAGCCCAAGTTGGACGTATGCTAGAAACTAAACGGTAAGGCACCACTTCATGGTGCTACACAGATTATTAGATATGGGTTAATCAAGATGTGAGTAAGAGGCTGAAAATAATGGGCCAGGCATTATTTAAAAAGAATACAATTTGTGTGTTGTTATTTCGGGGCATAAGCTAGCCAGGTAGACGGGAGCCGGGAAGGAATGCAGCCCGCCTGCTCCTTGCTACAAAGCACGGTGTGTTTTGTATAAAAAAGTCCCATCCAGTTCTGAACGACATGCCTTGGAACTCTTCCATGAACATACACAGTATATGTGTCCCCATGGGCCTTGTACATATCCAAGTACATCATTTTCCGTCTGGAAATTCAAATCCTGCAGTGCTTAGCCGCCATACTCTGGGTGTCCAAGGGGTGTAATGTTAAGTACACACATTTTGAACAAGATCCAAATCCCTCACCTCTATTAGCTGTTTGTCCTTGGGCAAGTACTCAATTAACATCCGCTGTGTTCGACAACAACCTTGGCTCTCTCCTCTTTCCCATCACTTCATTTAGCCAATTACAAACTCTTTGCCAACTGCAGATCCCAAGCTCCTCTTGACTCCCATTCATTTTTCTTAACACCTTTTCTTATTACCTACTCAAGGGCACTGCTATTGTCCTTCAACTCTGTAAATGACTCTACAGTGTTATCCTTTTACCCAGACTGCTATTTGCTACGTTCTAAGGCATTCCCTACAGAACAATCACAGTGATCTCTGCACAGTGCAGGTGTGAGTATAATTCACTACTAATTAAAATAAACAAACAAGCAAATAAACATCTATATTCTACATTCCTTTAGGCTAGAATCTAAAATTAACAGGTGGACTGCTGAAAGGCCATATATGACGAGCAGTTTCTCTGTGTTCTATTTCAATCAGCACTACAGTCAACAGTAGCTGATATTATTGTCCTAAGGTGTTAGAATCCTACTTTATCACAAGCTGCTTACACATGCTCCTTCCCGACTCTGATCTGCTTTCATTCTCCATACTTCACTGTCCCTCTCCCCTTTGTGGTTCACAACTGTGATTATGACTCAGATACAATGTCATTTCCTCATGCAACCTCCTAGGACCCTGCTGTGGAATATTTGATTATACTGTGAAGATTTGTCTCTAAGAAGACACCTTCTCATTGATTTAGTAAAGAGCTGAATGACCAAAGCTAGGCAAGATAGGATAGGGTGGGACTTCTAGGCAGACATAGGAACTCTGGGAAGAAATCTGGGAGGTGGGGATTCACCAGCCAGACATGGAGGAAGTGGAACACACAATATGGGGAAGAGGTAACAAGCAATGAGTCAATACATAGACTAAAATAAATGGGTTGATTTATAAAAGCTAGTTGGAAACAAGTCTTAGCAAAGCCAATTTTAATAATTAATAATAAGTCTCCGTGGCATTATTTGGGACCTAGCAGTTCAAAGAAAGTCTGACTACATTTAATGGCCAACATGGGGCCCATATATCCAAGTATAATTCCTGTAAACAGCTGTCAGCCCAATGAAATTCCAACTACAGGACCCCTCAGAAATAGGCAGGTCTTCTTGTTATGCTTTCTGATATGGCAAAGATTCTATTCTAGTAGTTTCCAACACTATTTATATTTTGACACTGAATATGCAGTTTAAGAAATGGAGCGTTTATGGGATAATTAATCATAAAAGCAACTTACTCATGAATGGAATTACTTCTGTCTTTATGAAAGATGCCCAGGGGAGCTTGTCTGTCCTTCCATCATGAGAGGACATAGCTAGAAGATGACAGGAATGAGGCTGAAGAGCCATTCTTCACCAGTCATGAAATCTCCTGATGCTTTTATCTAGGACTATTCATAAATCATGCTGTTTATTATATTTTGATACAGAAACTCAAATGGACTAAGAAAGCAACAAACACTTGATTTGCTTGGGATAATAGTTGCTTAAATTTTCTTCAGTAATATGAAAAAATTCTACATTCTATCCAAATATAATTAATAGGGTTGCTAGAGAAAATCATATTCCAGAGGCACAGAGAGTTATAAACAGGTATTTGATACATGAGTGAAACAGGATCCCTTCTGTAGAATAAAATAAAAATGTATTTATTAATGAGATTCTGGTAATGACTAATAAAATATATCTATGGCATTGGCCACAGTTCCTTTCATCCATTAGGTAGCCACCATCACTATTTAATAACTATTTTGACAAAAGTTAGATTTCTGCCACTTATTGTAGGTGTTGGTTTATATTAATTTGACTCTTTATTTCCACCTTAGATAGCATTATTTAAAGCATAGAAAAAGTAAACTGGAGGCAATTAGTTCAAACATACAGAAATAAGTTAATTTGCTGTTATTCACCAAGGGATAAAATGAAAATTTATTTGGAAGCTGGGTCTGTGCTCAGTGATAGAGTGCTTACCTGGCAGGCACAGGGCCTGAGTTTGACCTTTGGTGCTACAAAGCAAAATAAATGAAACAGAATCCCAATGTACCTGGTATAGTTTACATAACATAGGAAACCAAAATGGTTAGCTTTTCTTCTTTAGAAAGAATTAAGAGCGTCTCTTGGTCAGGACTGATTAAAGCTGAAATGCTCAGTAGGTCTCTGATTCTTGTGCCTTCTTTAGGCCTCTTTCCCTCCTGTTGGTTTGTCTTGTCTAACTTTGATGGGACAAGTTTTGTTTTCTCTTATTGTGTTTTATTATTATCTCTACAGCCTGTTTTTTTTTTTTTTTTTTTTCTAATGAGATTCAGAAAGGAAATGGCTCTGGACGGGAAGGCAGATGGGGAGAGACTGAGAACAGGAGAGTGAGAGGAGACCATAATCAGGATATATTATGTGAGAAAAGAGCTATTATCAATAAAAGGAAAAAATAATGCCAGCAGGAAAAAACTAAATTCACAGATAACTATATAAATTGCAAAAATACGAACAGCCTTACAACACACAGCGTTCAGTTATTTGATCCATGTATAGACTAGCCTCTCTTTACATGGGGATTCGCTAAACACGTTGAAAAAAATGAACAAGAACATATGTTGATTAGAGAAAGGCAGTGAAATGTATTCTCATGGTGTCTTTGTAAAAGGAATGGATAACACTAGCCATATTGGAAGATTTGCAATGTGCTCGTTTCAGTGGAGGCCAACAGGAAAAGAGTTCTTTATTCTTTCTATGCCTTGCTCCTTTTTAATCAATGAATTGCTTAACAACAGAGAAGATAAGCTTCTCTGAGCATACAATTGGAGCAGAGAAATGGTGGGGAATGAGGCAGAGACCTAGCCTACTGGCTGGCAAAAATTCATTAAGTCCAAAAATATCTTGAAAGGAGGGAAAAAGGAAAAGTAAAACAGCATTAGCATATTGTATTCATTTATGCAAATACAAAATCACGAAGTCTTGCGTGAGTTAGAGGAAGGTGGCTGTCAAATGTTGCTGATTTCTGAAGTGAGTGGAACGGCTGTTGCTGAAAGTGAAACACTAGCCAAAAGTCCTATTACAGTACAGTTTTACTTTTATTAATAGACATATAGAGTCAGAAAACATTTTGATTATCAAATTTCAAGTCTCATATCTCATATACTGTTGTTAATAAAGAAAATTATAGGGAGAAGAGAATACCAGGAATGGAAAAATTAGGCCTTGATACTATACAAATTATGATTTCCAAAAAGACTTAATACCTGGAGCTGAAGAGATGGCTCAGTGGTTAAGAATACTGGATGCTCTTCCTAAGGACCCAGGTTAGGGTTCCAGCACCCACATGGTGGCTCATCACCATATTTAAGTCCAGTTCCAGGTGGTCTGACATCCTCTTTTCATTTCCCAGGACATTAAGCACACATATGTTACATGGATATACTTGAAAAAACCTACACTCATTTAAAAATAACTTAAAAATGATCCGGATAAATATATTGAAAATTGGAAAATCAGAAACAAAGCAAAGTCAATGTCTTGGGTAGAAGCCTTATTTAAGTTAGCCTGAATGACAAACTACATCTGGAATAATATATGCCAAGTCAGAAGAAGAGAGTGACAAAATGCAGTCACAATCCTGGGTGTGAATTCTGAGAAGGTGAATTAATTATTTTGTTTCACTTTATGATCCCAACCTTTGGTGACAGTATACACTAAGTTCTTAATCCAACCTGAGACAAATACAAGCATGTAACCTTGGATTCACCGTCGAGTGGGTTATGAGAAATAACTCATAAAATAAGCTAAATTATTTTACAGCTTCTACTTATTCTGACAGTTGATATGGTTGAATCTTATGACTTTCAAACTTGTCCTCAGTTTGTGGAGAAGAGGGAGATCAGGAATGTTTTTGTCTACTTATACTCATAGTGGCTACAATTCTGTAATATTGACATATCCCACCAACCCATGTAATACCGTTTGTTCTGTCTTCCTTCTATGCTCAGTCTTTGGGACTGTCTCATTATCTAAAATGTCATCTGAAACTCATATAAGTTTGTTTACCTTCTGGCTTTCATTTGCTGAGTAGTCACTGTTTTTTTTTTTTTTCCATGTTTCTGAAATGTGACCTGCTTCAGGACATGTATTTAGGACAGGCTTCATCTCAGATGCCCAAGTTAAACTTAATAGGTATTATTCAAAAACCTTGAGCTTTAAATTCCATGAATTTTCTTTCCAATACGCTTTTGAGTTGCAGATCATATTTATTAAAGTTCAAGTGTCTCTGCTCTATATGAAGTCACCTCTTTATTAAGTCCTTTTGACTTTAAATAATCTCAAAATATTTGAGTATTTATAAGCTACAGAAAATATTTAAAGAAGTTTGTGAAGAGACCATGACTCTCATACCTAAGTATCTAGACTGTGATATTAAGTTGAAACTTAGGTTAAACTAGATCAATAGATTAGAGTTCTCTTTTATTTTTAGTTATGATATTCAGAAGAAAAAACACAAAGTAAAAAGAATACAAAACTAAATTATGATAGTTAAATATGTCTCTGATGATTCTAAGAACTTATGAAACTAATCTACTACAAGTACACTATTTCCTGCTTCAATTAGTCCTTGTAGGACACAGACAAACTCGTGTTCATGACCATGAATTTGAGTTGAACGGTTACAAATAAAATATGTATTTTCATAAACAATCAAACATATAATATCACCATTGGAATATATTCTGTCCTTTTACTTTATAGCTTTTAATTATGAAATGTTAAATCATGAAGCTGGGGTGATGGCTTAATTCTACATATTGTGCTTGTTGAGTATCAGAGTTCCTAGAACTCCAGCCATGTGACTTACAACTGCCTATAATTTCAGCTTCAGGGGAACCCTTGTGGGAATCTAGATTCACATGCACCTATCAACACAAAGAAACACACACACACACACACACACACACACACACATTTAATCTTTAAAGAAATGCTAATGCACATTGACATGATTACTGCTGCTAATACTCTAATGCCCCATTCATTCTCCTTATGATTTTAATCATTTAATTAAGCAGCGTGAGTGAACTTGAGTCTCCTGTGTTTTAAATGGAAATAGTTTTATAAAAATTTCTTAATGTTCCCTATGAACATCACTCTCCAAACCTTTGTATTTCCATTTTTTAAAGTAATAAAGGCTATACTGATGTGATTTATGAGGTAATAGAAGAAGAGAAACGGTATTAAAAAGCTTGTTTGATCTTTCAGGCTATTGTCTAATACTAAGAAAGTAATGCATATACTGTGGGATACAATTTATATGCAAAAATTTTTGTCCAAATTTTACATTTTAATTGAATCAATTAGTTAATAAAAGGAGGAAAAAATGAACCGACGCAAATGATTTTTTTTCCCAGAAGAAGTAAATTTGTTGTTTGAAAATCCTCTTTGGTCAGGATGCTTCACAAGGAAGACAAGAATGGGCTTAGGCACTGCCCTTTATCCCGAACACTATTGGAGGCAGAGACAGGAAGAGTTCTGGGGTTTGCAATGTGCTGCAAGTCTAGCTACAGGTTCAGTGTGAAATCTTGTAGGTAGGACACATATGCATACATGTCTACACACATCCACACTCAAACACCAAACACATACATACATACATACATACACACACACATACATACATACATACATACATACATACATACACATGCACACACATACATACACACTTTGCCTTGCCAACAATTGGGTTGGAATGAGCTGAAATAATATGTGAATGTTTTCAACCATCTACTCATAAGACACATTATGAAAGCAAACCACAAGCAATATTATCAGTCTATTTAGAGTGGGTTAAAATTAAATGCAAATCTAGGTATTTGTTATCTTTGTATATTTGCCAATATAAGTGTGCAACATAAAATAAGTATTTTGCATTAGTCTGTGTGAACATTGTTGTTATATAACATTGTGTCAAAACACAAATGTTAATATGTCTATATGCCTGTTAAGTCTCTTAAATATTGACCTAAGTACAGCTAAAAATATGTGACCTTTTATATTCAGTGTTTCTAAATATAAGCTTAAACTTTTCAGCTAATAATGGTGACAAATAACACAAAATGAGAAAAAAACAGAAATGTTAATACTTAAAGTTTTTATACCTTCCATAATGCTTCAGTATAAACTAAATTAAAAATATTAACAAGGAAAGTATTCTGTAATGGTGAATAACTCTAATTCTTTAAAAAATATAGATTACCATAAAAGTGATTGTTCATCTTTTTCATATGCTTTATTGTTTTATCCAATGGTTATATATAGACATCCATCATGAACACAGCAAAAATGTGGATGGAAATATAAGTTATTTGCTTCCATCTTTCTATGCAGATGTGATTAGAAATATTTTCACTTAGAAACTAAATCAATATGTACACCATATTCTCAGTGTGCTAAATCAGAGCAACAGAAGGTATTACATACTACCCAAACTTACAGGGTTCACAGGTTTTATGTAATAGTATGCAAAATAATAGAATAAGGTTTTCATAAGGTATCTTTGTAAAAAGCCCACTCCTGCTGTGGTTAGTGTTTTGCAAAAACTGTTTGCAGAAAAAACATCCATGAGAAATATTACATATTAGAGATTACTTATGGAAAGTTATAATGAACATACATATTGAAGAGGATCTGATTTTTCTTTTTATTAAAACTTCAGTCTCTTAAAACACACACACAATTTCAGTTTCATTTTAAGACTGTATATTTCCTGTTCTTGACTCCTTTTGATGTGTTTCTTATGCTCTTAGAGAACCAATGTCCCAGGTGCATGGTCTGTGGACTCTTTTAATAAAAGTATAAATTGGGAAAGTGATTGTGGAGTTTTTTTAATCTAGAGGTCCAGAAAGCTTTTAAAACTGCAGAAATGCCCAAGACGAGTCTTGAAATATGAGGAGGAATTTACTAGATACAGGAGGCAGAAGAAAAGTATAAGAGCCTGTGTGAAAGCCCACATGTAGCTCACACTGAGCCCTTGAGGAGAAGCAAAATTTAAAGTAGAAGAAGAAATATGAAGCTGACAAAAGTAGGTTTCTGTGCCCTATTTTTGTTGAATAGCATAAGATTCTGAAAGACATAGATAAATATGACAAATAAATAGAATTCGAAACATTCTTAGTAGGATTTATTTAAGACCATTTATGATCAGAAGCTGTAGATAATAGGTTTAAAAGGGTGGCATTGGAATAAGAATTTCAAATGACAATATATAATTATGATAAACTTTTGTAACTTGTAGTTTACATAGATACTTTTCAAAATTTCTTAAGCATCTTCTATGCTGTAAACACTAGAGACAGGAGATACAGAATAAAGATTCCCTTTTCTCAGGAAGTTCAATATTTTAGCAATGATAGTGAGACAAAGATACAAAATACAGTGATAGTTTATAATTTCATATTTTATCCTGTAAAGAAGCAACAAACTTTTAGATATGCAAAGTAGATAAAGTTCAATGAATATTTTTATGTATGTCAAGCAGATTAAAAATGTTGTATCAGATGCAACATTCTGCTGAATTGTAAAATTTCAATCCATTCTCAGATGGTGAAGCAAATGAAACACTGCAAGTCTTCAAGGGTTTCAAGATACAACTGAAAGACAAATTTAATGTGTGTGTGTGTGTGTGTGTGTGTGTGTATGTGTGTGTATGTGTATGTAATTCCAATTCACATGTATAGAAAATCAAACCTAAAAAAAAGAAAATCAAACCTGATTTTCTCCAAATGTGTGTTTATCTCTTTATTTCATTGATGTTCTTGTTGCAACTATTATAAATCCTCCCTGGCAACTACCTTCAGAGGCCATAGAATATTATATAAATAGATTCACAAATCTGTATAAGAACCAGCATCACTGTATTCCTTTTTCTGGTTGATGCCATTTTTTCATCCTTCAGATGGCTCATCTGAACCATGTAGGTATTGCATATTGACTCATGTATTTTTTTTTACCATAGTTACATTCTTGTTTCAGATGTTCAAATCAGAGTCGTGAAAGATTAAGAAGCAATAAGAGCTTGGGAACAGACTCATTAAGAGCCACACTAATGTCATTCTTGAATAACAGTGGCACTGGAATACAGAATAATTGCTCAAAAAGTTGATATATGTGGCACACATGATGTGAAACCTAAGGTTAATACACAATAAATGTCAGTGTATAGAACACCCATCAGTTTTTTGTCAATAGTCTTCTATGATACTTTACTAAAATTGTTTTGCAACTTTTGTGTTTGGTTTTAAGCAGTGTCTCCATTGCTCCTCCTCCAAAGAAAGAAATTTAGACAGACAGACCGACAAAAAGACAAAGACAGACCAACACAACACATTAAAACAACACAATACATACACACACCCCCACACCCACAATATCTTGAACTGTGAACTCAAAATTTATAAAAGAACTAATAGAATCACTGAAGAAGAATGCCTTGTTTTTTAAAAATCAAAGCAGACAATAAGTGAATATTAGAGTGGAGACAATAAATCATTATTACAGTAAGAATGACAAAAGCAAAAGCTTGGGTGCTACATTTGAAACACACATTTGGTATTTGCAACACACACACACACAGAGCACATAGGTACCAGCGACATGAAGATTATGTGTATTTATAGTTTGGGGCATGGAACTGCAAGATGAAGCCTCCTGAGTTGAATGAAATAGAATGAAAACACGGGAACAATACTGCAAAAGAAATCCATTCAGAGCACTGAATTATCACAGTTAATTCCTTTAAATAGGTTTTAGTACTTGACAGAAATCATAGAAAATGGATTTGCCCCCAAATAAGGGATCACAAACATATCTAAAACTTTTTCTTTCCTTTGAGACAAATTTAATATAGAGGAAAGAACTTGAGATGGATTTTTAATGAAAAAATACTACTTAACCATCTGCCAGGACACAGTATGAACTGTCTTTGACACCTCTCAGCTCCTTCACCTGAATTTCCAAATGCCACTGTTACTGTTAAGAGTCAACATTAATGGCTGTTCCAATCATTTTTCCTATGTTTGCTAGCCTTATTTTGTTTCTTATTTTTGATATTAACACTTACTTTTTAGCTGTAGGAGTATCATTATGTTTGCTGTATAGATATATGAGTTGTAGGATTTGGTGGAAAATATTCATTTAGAAACAATGAACATTAATTACTGCAGTGGTTCTGAATTTACAATTTTCTCAGAACACACTTACAATACATATATTGTTTTATAAAACACTCTTCAGGTAGATCTATTTTCTCTGCTAAAAAACACTGTTAAGACAAGTGATTCCATTTTAATATAAATTCAACATATCGTGGGCTAAGTTTTAGTGACAAAGAAATCTGAACATTAACATGATTTCTATCAAAAAACTCATGCCAGAACCAAGAAGAGAAGTCTAATCTTCCTCTAATGTGCTAACAGGAAATCTGCACTTAGGTAATCAGCAACCAAACTGGGTTTGTGGCTAAATGACAAAGGGTCCAGACATGCAATCAAAATCAATGCATGAGTGCAGGATGCAATTAAAGTCAAGAGCCAAGAAGGGAAAAGATGGGTGTATACATTCGAGTGAATAATAATAAAATAAAACGAACAGCACAGCAGGAGGGCTTAGAGAAGAGGCTGCACCAACGAAAATACATTCATTACTTCAGCCGTTGCCCCTGTGACAGTCTTGAAGGAACAGCGCATGTTGCCCTTTTATTATAATCGATCAATGTCATTCTACCCTTATATGCCCAGATTATTGATGTAATATCATATCCTTTATGTAGCTTCTGACCCACACCATGTTTATTATTATTTATTACTATTATTGATTATTATCATTATTATTTGTTGAGTAGAGAGTAAAAGGAAGGACCTTGCATGGACTAGGTAAGGGACTATATCATTAAGCCGTATCTCCATTCCATGTCATGCAATGTTTTCCTCATATTCCTTACTCTCTCATTCCTTTATCCCTTGTATGTGGTCAGGCTTGTCCTTTTTTGCCAGGTAGATATGTTGTGTTTTAAAGACTCCACTCAGTAGACTGGTACTTTTACTCTCTTATTCCCCAAGTAATTATTCACTATTCACTTTCCCTTGTCGCCTTCACTCATGGTGTTTTTAAAATTCCAACCAGTATGGTTCATCTCTAGGATTCAGGTGATAAGTCCTGGTGATTTTAAACTAGGTATGTGTCAACTCCCATACAAGCCTTGTGCCAATCAATGTCATATCAACTGCATTAGGGTCAATGCTGCTATGACTTTGTAAAGATGAGCCAACTCGAAAGTGACCCTCTGAACTCATATGCCAGCACTGTCCAAGATTAAACCTAGTAACCCGAGGCTGACCTGGCTCAGTCTGCTCATATACTTCCAGTCACAGCACAAGCATTCTCTCTACAGGACTGCCTCCTATTCAGTTTCAGCACACCTCCTTGGACATCTCCATTCTTGCAATCTTCCATTTATAGCTTTCTTCCAAGTACAAAAAGACGTTGAGCCAACCGAGAAAAAGGAATAAAAATGTGAAGAGAGTGTTAAAATCGAAACTGGAGATTGTAACAATCTTGAATTCAGTTTGTTTCTAAATTCTGTTTACTTTTCAGAGCACAGTCGTGATACCTGCCTCCTGACAAACCGATTAGAACTAGGGCCATCTCTCCATTATAAACCATGCCTTTGCTTGTCTCCAAGTAGTTCTTCTTCTGACATGTATGATGTAAACTGAATGTACAAATATATTAAGTACTTCTTACTCTGAAGCTTGGAGTTCTATAGCTGAATGTGAAATAAATGGTATGATTTGTATCACACTCTTTCAAAAGGGAAACGCTTCTGTCATAATGAAGGACCACTGTTGTAACAGTGTATGGATCATTTCGTATATGCATCATCTTATATTTCATGCTTATAGCAGTTATTCAAAATAATATATGACTTTGCATGCTTTACATGTTGTCTTTAGAACAATGGAAGTAAAACGTTTTCTGCAATCTAGAGGATAGAGTAATTTTCTGAAATTGTTCAAGTGTTACAGAGCCACTTAAGTTATAAGTGAACATGATCCATCACAGAGTAATTCCAGAAGCAACCCAGTCAAGTAGTACATCATGGAAATTTGTAAAGCTAAGGATATAAGAGAGACACCTTGACATGTCACAATGGTTTGAGACACATGCTCATTAGCTCTGTGTATGACTGTCTTCTTGCATAAGCAGTATAACCATTTATATAGTGCAACACAGGGTTAAATGAGACTGTCGAAAAGGAAGAAAATTTTGGCAAAACATAGAGTGGAGCATTAGGATATAAGAATGAAACCAACAAATGTGGCACAATCTTAAGCCCTTAATATTCTGCCAAGCCACAAACTTTTAATGTAGACATTAGTTCCAGGAATATAAAGCAACTCTTCACTTGGGTAGTGGTTGTAGCAGGAACAGCATTACATGTGAATTTAATATTAATGCTTTCTTTTTCTCCTGTGTCAACACGAATTTCTTCTCCTCACACAGAAAAAGTTAGTAGGAGGCATAAATTTTGATTAATGACACAACTCAGCCAAAGCAATACCACTGAAAAGAATTAGCAATCTAGGCATGGTAGCAAAAGAGAATCTAAATGAGAATACTATACAAGGCCGAATACAAAGGGGACTATAATTATCAATTTTCTTCCATGCTACTCAGTTTTATACTTTGCAAGGAGAAAACTATTTGGAAAAAAAAGACTTAAAAGGAATTTACTAAGTCATAGAAATACTTTTAATCAATGAAAAACAAGCTATTTTAGTCTTAAATCAAAGGATGCATTATGTGTGATATGACTCATGATACCCTATACAATTTGCTGTATTTTATGAGATTAGAAACAAAGCTGGGCAGTGGTGTCATATAACTTTAATCCCAGCACTCGGGAAGCAGAGGCAGGAGGATCTCTGTGAGTTTGAGGTCAGACTTGTCTACAGATCGATTTCCAGGACAGGCTCCACCGCTACACAGAGAAACTCCATCTCAAAAACACAACAACAAAAGATAAAATAAATACATTTTTATACAGGAGGAATTCTTGAACAATCTTCGTTTCTCCATTTTTATACAGCACATGGCTGACATCTATTCTGAACTCTAGAGCATTATAACGGTATTTGAATCAACCTTTGTTTTCTGTCACATGATCGTTTTTACCTCTGTTTAAACAAATGTTCATCTCACCAATCATGACAAATGCATTGAAGTTCCATTAACTAAGTCCTTATTGTTCTATCTTCCATGGATTCTATTAGAATCTGAAGTTCGCACTCATAAGCCCAGTCATCATGGGAGTAGAGGACTTTGTGTTTGTTCCCTAGTCCTATGACACCTTTCTGAAGACGGCAGCCAAGCCAACCTGACCAATTTTAGAAGAAGTCTCACATTCTTCTATGTTCTATTTCTGGGTCTTTCCATCAACTGTATATTCACGGAGCTTCACCATGCTTCTGATACAAAGCAACTCATCCACTTTGAAGTGTGCTTCCAGGCTATATATTTTAAGTATCAGAGAGAACAGAAGTCAAAAGAAAACAAGAAACACAGTGTTCCAATCCTCTAGGAATGTGAGAGACATGGGAATTCATTTAAAAGACACGAAGGCAGAATTTGAATGATGACTGTATTCCAGTGCCACAACATGATTTATTTACTAACTGTCTATAAACTTCTGGCACCATTAAGCAGATATCTGATTCCAAAACTCCTAATGGTACCCTGCAAAACTATTCAACATTATTTTGCAAAATATGTTTAAATTATGAAAACAACAAAAAAGTAGATTTCAAATGTCAAACAACCATATTCCATCAACAGTTTCTCTCTCTCCCCCTCTCTCTCATTCTCTCTCTCTCTGTCTCTCTCTGTCTCTGTCTCTCTCTCATCTGACACCTTGGTAAATAAAATCTATAGGCTATTTATTTCTTTTAAAATTTTGTCTACATATTTATAGTGTGCACGTGTGTGTGTTAGAGCAGGCATGTGCCATGGAATTCATGTGAATGTTATAGGAAAGCCTTAGGTACTGGCCTCACCTTCTACCTTGTTTGAGACAGTGCCTCTTGTTCCCTGATGTGCATGCTGAGAGAAGTGGCCTAAGAACCTCTGGAGGTTCTCCACCAACTATCTCACTATAGCGGTGCTGGAACTTTAGATAAATGTTATTTAAACCTGGCTATGCACAGGTCCCAGAGATCTGAAATCCAAACCTCGTAGTCAATGGCTTGTGTTATGTAATAACACAGCTTTTTCCCATGTGAATCATCACTCTCCTTCCCAAAGTGAGATATTCCGTTGCCACTTTAAAACAGATGTTTCTAAACTAAAGAGAGTATGGCGTTGAAGGTCAATAGGAACAGTGCTAAATTACCCTTCCCTGAATACTTGCACATTATAAACAAGATGGTAGTTTGAGTCATTGTTATCAAAAAGTAGTTAAGCCAAGTTATCAGGTTCCTAAATTTCCTATCTATATTTTCTCACTTAACAATTTTAAATTGATAGGACATACATGCATTATGGATATACACATAATCCTGTTTTCTTTTTTTATAAATATTTATTTATTTATTATGTATACAATATTCTGTCTATGTAGATGCCTGCAGGCCAGAAGAGGACACCAGACCTCATTACAGATGGTTTTGAGTCACCATGTGGTTGCTGGGAATTGAACTCAGGACCTTTGGAAGAGCAGGCAATGCTCTTAACCGCTGAGCCATCTCTCCATAAAAACTTTTAACTTCATAATGCTAAAAATATTAACTTATTTACAGTTACTTTATTTAGTATCAAACAGTGTACCCGGTCCCCTTAAGAAATGCAACAAAGATACTAACAAAATGAATAAACAGTTATGTGGGATCTTATGTAATGAAATATCCTAGGAATATCTAGAGGCCTTGAAGCATGTGCACTACTACCACAGCAATGTAGTGTGTCCTTTACAATTTGCAGTAAAAAATTGTTAGTAAGTTCAATTTACTTCTCAAAATTGAAAACTAAGCCTTGCTGTGAAGACAAACTGAAGCCCAGACTGCAGGCTACTTGCTGTAAAGAAAGCGCGCTGCCAGGATCACACCCATTAGGGCAGAAAGCAAACATAGAGCTTCAGACTGTTTAGATGTAAAGAGTCTGAAAAATTCCAGAACATGTTCTTTGAAAAATGTTCTTTCAACAAAAAGACTCTATGTAAATAGTAACACTGAATTACCTGAAATAGAACTCAAGAAAGCAAACCCATTTAAAATAGATGTAAGAATAAATAAAATATCTAGGAATAAATCAAACCATAGAAATAAAATATCTCTGTGATGAAAATAATAAAACATTAATGCAGGAAAATGGAAAGTCATCACCTTTTAAAGAGTGAAGGAATCAATAAAATGTTCACACTACCCAAAATGTTCTGAAGATTTGATATCATTCCTGTGGCATTATTGGTGACTTGCTTTAACTGGAGACAAAAAAGTCCTAAAATATGGAAGAAAGTATCTTGATTTGCCAAAAAAAAATATTGGAGTAAACTGAATAACATTACAAAATATTATTTTAATTTCTTAATATGTTATAAAGCTGTCATAATAAAGTAGCATTATAATGACATAAAAACAGGTACCAGCCAGGGAAACTCAACAGTCAGGAAATAAGCATATATTGTCCATGAAGATACTAAAAACATATATTTGAAGAAAACAATAATTTTAATAATAGAGGTATATGCAAAATACCTCTATTACTCACTATGGAGAAAAACCAACAGAAGATGGATTAAATATTTGGTCATAAGAATAGTAACAATGTAAACAGCAATAAAAAATCAAGAAAATGTTTTGAGATAATCAATAGGCATGGACTTATTTGGACCAGAAACCAAGCAAACAAATAAAAACTAAAAAACAAAATTTAACATGGAAAAGGAGACTATATCACACAATAAACTTTGCAAACCAAATTAAATAATCACAAGAATGAAAGGTCAACCCAAAGGATAAAAGACAACGTGTCCAATCTCTGTATGACAGAACATACAAGAATCCTCTAAAGGTCAATAGCCAAACAAACAAACAAACACAATTCTCTTTCTAACATCACTTACATGCACTCTAGAATAAGATTCTGTCAAAAGGCACATTAGAAAGTGTCCATATCATAGACAAATGCAAATAAAATAAAAATGATATATCATCTCATAATATTAAGAAAGTTATTTTAAATGCTATGTTAGGAGAGAGAAACAATGGGAACAAGAGTTGGCTAGGATATAGAGGAAAGGAATTTGCACTGGCTATGTAATACAAGTTAATATAGTTGATCTAAAAATTTAGGTTTCCTTCAAATTTTAAAAGTGGGATTTCTATATGTCCTATTAAATTTCTTCTAATGTAAATGAAATGACATAGGGAAAGTAGAACTGTCTCTGCATTTAAGAGCACTGAGCTTTCCAGAGTACTTGAGCCCAATTCCCAGCATCCAACTTTACACCAAATAAATGTAACTACCGTCTCAGAGAATCTGAATTTCTCATCTGAACTCTAGGGGTACCAGACACACATAGGGTACACACATATGTCATCAGACAAAACACTCATACACATAAAATAATAAAAAGAACAAATTTTTAAGAACATACAAAATCAGCATTCCAAGAGTCATTCAAATCCCAGTGTTTACTGAAACACTAGTCACAGTAGAAAAACAGTAAAAATAACAGAAACGTCTGATCAATTGGCCTAGGAATGAATAAAGAGAAAACCAGTACACATACCTAACTGAACATCGGTCTATAAAAAGTGAAATCCTGTCTCTTAAGCGGATGTGGATACAACTGGAGGTCTTCAGAGTAGATGAAATATAAAAAAAGAAAACAAAAGCTACATGATATTAATCTTATGAGGAATCTAGAGAACTGTAACCCATAGAGAGAATGATGGCGAATAGAGATGGGGACAAGAAATGGGTGGGGGGGGGAGAAGCTGGGCAATGGATGTTGTTTCAGGTAGGCAGAAATGAGAACTGGTAGTATCCTATCAAACAGTAGCATGGCTAAAGAAATAATTATTTGCTGTATAAATTTAAAAAAATTGGAAAGGATTTTAAATGTTTTCCCCATAAGTACTAATAAGCATTTGAGGAGATAGATATACTTAGCCTGATTAGGCAGTGGTTATATGAATCGACATATTGCATTACCCTATTATGTGCATATCAACTACAAAAGATAATTTGAAGACATTTATAATACTATTTTTATATTTTGAAATTATAATGTAAATGAATTATTTTCCCCCTTCCCTTTCCTACCTTTAACTCATTTCATATACTCCTTTGTCTCTTTCAACTTCATGGCCTCTTTTTAACTATTATTATATGTGCATATATTATATATATCCCTAAAACTAAATATAATCATCTCAGTCAATATAACATTACTCCTGAAATTCAAAAAATGTTAAATATACAATGTAAAATAATACACGAGAGGCACTCTCAGAGTTGTTTTTTAGCGAAGTTCAAAAGACTCCAAAACATACAGCCTTGCCGGGCGGTGGTGGCGCACGCCTTTAATCCCAGCACTCGGGAGGCAGAGGCAGGCGGATCTCTGTGAGTTCGAGGCCAGCCTGGTCTACAAGAGCTAGTTCCAGGACAGGCTCCAAAGCCACAGAGAAACCCTGTCTCGAAAAACCAAAAAAAAAAAAAAAAAAAAAAAAAAAAAACCATACAGCCTTATTGATACTTCCCTCTGTTGCCTCAGAGGTGTAAGGTAGGTCTCAATTGCTGAAGACACCCCACACTTTAGAAACAGGGCCCAGAAACCCCTGTGTGAGAACTGTCCTGACTGCTTCCTCCCTGGGGTACCTCCTTGTATCATGCATGGCATCATAATCCTAAGAGTGCTATAGAGATATGTACAGCTTGGTGGTAACCAGCAACTCACTAATCAACTTAAGGCTTGCTCAACAAGAGGAAAGTAATGCTTGGACTCAATGCTAGTGAAATGATGGCTATTGGAGATTCTATACGACTTTACCAAACCAGCATAATCTCTAATATCAATCTAGACATTTGTTCTTATACTCAGAGACAGGTGTTGTCTTCAGAGCGAGGCCACTACAGAAAACTGCTCCCAATCAAAATGCAATGGCAGAGCCTAGTCCCAGTGGATAGGTTCACATACACAACAGTCTAGTACCTAAGGCTCAGGGAACATTGCTGAAAAGGGGATGGTAAAATTGTAAGAGCCAGAGGATCGGGGTGTTTGTTTTGATACTGTCTTCTACTGCTCTGAAAAATTACACCCATAAAATCACACCAACGCAACTGCCTAAACATGGCCTGAACAACGACAACATGAAAACATATTCCAAAGTGGACATGAAAAAGCCCGTTAGCCTCAACTCCACATGCAACTGGAAAATACTGAGAGCAGGAGAAAAAGCCTTCCCCAGGAAAGAGCACACCAGTTGTTCGAATGGCCATCCCTAAAACAAACGTATAGGTACTATTATACAGACCAAGTAGGTTATATTTAGGAATATATATATATATACATACACATATGTATGAATATATATATACATATACATATATATGTATATATATATATGCATGCATACAAAAACAAGTAATATAAAACTGGCTATGAATTTGAAAAAGGGCAAGAAGGGTATATTGGAGCATTTAGAAGGAAGAAACAAAAGGGATGAATGTGTTAATTATACTACAATCTCAAAGCTAAAAAATGAATAAGGAAAGTTATGGTACATATTTAATAATAACATAATTAATTTTCTAATTTACCCTGGAAATTAATTCCTTTAGAATGCATGTTTTAAAGAGGGTTAAAGGTGGACAATATTCCACAGTGGCAAATGTATCTAATTTGGCTATTTATTGTTGTGTTAAGAGAGGTATTAAAAGTGGCAGGTGAAAGGAGTTCAGCTTTGTGACATAAATGTATTAAATTAATCTGTAGCCCAACATTTCTTTTCCTCCTTTGTTCAATATTATTAAAATAAGCACAATAACAAATTGAATACCTAAAGGGAAAAAACACCAGGAGACACTTGTAAACACATCATCCTAAATATTCCTGGGCAAATCTCCTGTTGTTTCTCTTTCTTCTTTATCTTTTTCTGCCTCTAATGACAAAAGAAAGCTAGAGTCTGCCACAAATATTTGATTCATTTACAACAATATAAAATGATAGATGATAGCACTGGAAATTGAAGTTGATTCTAAAGGAACACAAATCAAAATAATATTCTGGATGCGCACTTTAAAATATATCACCTAACGCTGAGGCAGTAAGGAATTCTCTATCTGCCTTATAAGAAGTCTATCCACCCCTCTTCTCAGCCTCTATGCGGTCCCCCCAAAATTCATCTTTCATGACATTTATTCAGGGATTTTATTGAAACTGGCATGTTCCATCTCACAAACTTGTGGATTTCCATAGGCTTCTTTATGTACCCTTAGTTATGACTAACTCACTCCCCTACCTTCTCCTTTCTTAAATCCCCCATCCCGACATAAACATTTGCTCTGTATATTTATTCTCTCTTCTCTTCATGTCAGCTATATTCTACGGTGTGCTTTGATTAAATGTTTCTCTTGAATGGAAAGACTATATGTTCCTATATATCCTATCCACATACCTTTCAATTTCTAGTGGTATAAACTTTAGCCAAAGAAACTTTGTTTTTGCAGTGGATTGAGGCAATGACTCGGACCTGGTCAAAGAACCTGGCATAAATAACACTGCGTGCTCATTTGTGAATGGGTCACCTGGATCAAACTCCCATCTTCCCCGAGAACTTCCTGAGAGAGGTGGAAGAAAGAAAGTAAAGGCTGGAGAATGGTAAGAAAAACTGTGAAATGCTGGATAATAGATATGACATGTACATTGTAAACACTCACAGAAACTGGTTACAAGCACAAGATCTACACCGATTTTTTTTTTTTTTTTTTTGACAAAACAGAAGGAGGATTTATTTTGGCTCACAGTCTAAGAAGCAAGGCAGTCCATCAAGACAAGGGAGACACAGCAGCAGAGATAAAAGACAACTGATCACACTGCATGTGCAGTAGGCAGCATACATCACCCGAAGGCTCATCGACACCGACGCACGTACTCCAGCACGGTTTCATGCCTTAAAGGTGCTACAACTTTCTCAAATAGCACCACCAGCTGGAGACCAAATGTAGTTCTATGAAGGATGTTTTATATTCAAACCACAACACTTAACAAGATACCCAATACATAATAGATGCTAATTGAATAGATGGCTAATGCAGTCAGAAACTCGGACCTTGTACTAGCCATTTTACTCCAGTGTCATTTTAAGCATCCCCAGGCTAGGCTGTAATTTGCCATGCAGCCCAAGATGGCTTATATTAATGATCTTTCTTCATCAAACTAGTAAGTGATAGCCTCTCTCTCTCTCTCTCTCTCTCTCTCTCTCTCTCTCTCTCTCTCTCTCTCTTTGCAGCAGTGTTTTGTTTTATTACAGACTCAGAAACAATGGAGCTGAAACCGCTGAAATTTTAAGTGGAAATGATCTCCTCTAAGATCATTGATCATTTCTCAGGTATTAGTGAGAGTACCATAACAGAAATTTTTTCTTTTATTTATTTTAGTTCTACTCTTAATCTCTTATTATGTTTTTATAAAGCTTATCACTAACATTTAATTTCAAGTTGGGAAATTCATTTTGAAAACTAATTAATAGCATACCACTTAAGATTAAAAAGATTCATTTCTGAATTTGTTGCTTGAATTTTAAGGTTGTTTCTTTTGAATGATATGACAAAGGAGATATTTAAAATAATGAAATTAACTTTATATTCTTTATATCATGTTTAATTACAAAAAGAGTTTGGTGAAATTAATTACAATTATTGCTTAATGAGTATTAATTTTAATCTAACTCTGATCATAAGAAACAAAGACAATTTGATAAATTTGAATAACTGCTAAACCTTTCAACCTGTTAACTCTTGAGTTAATTGTCTCTAATTCTATATGAAAGTAACAGCCAATGTAGTAGGCATTACAGTCATAATAAATTTACATTTTCTCCCTCTTCTATGATGAAAACTTATACTTTTGGTCAGTAAGGTTCTCCTGAGGAGTCTGAAACCATTTATCAAAATGTTATACAAAATATATATTCTTTTAATTTATCCAAATGAATAGGAATCAAATTCTTTTAAAAAAGAATATCAGCAAGGCGGACAATTACTAAACTCAAAACGTCATTAATTACCACATAAAAAATAGTATTAAGCAAAGCAAATAAGCAACTATTGATTGAAATAAAACAATATGATCACTGATAGAGCAATATTTACAGAAACCAACCAAATATTCCATAGAAGCCACATTCATACTGATGAGAAATTCTGTAGTTTTATTTGCCTATTTCCCAGTCTCTAAGCTGTGTAATGCTTCGTAATTGGAAAGAAGTAGCCACATTTCCAGTCTCTTATCTTGGAAAAAAAAGACATACAATAAATATAAATTCTGAGGCCACAAAATTCATTGCCTGAATTGAAACTTTTGTTACAGATGTTGAACAACAGTTTTAAAGTAGTAGAAAGCAAAGCAATAAACATGAATACAAACAATGAACATGAGTACGAGCTGATCTAGTCTAGGGAGCGAAAATAGGAAATAAAAAAAGGGAAAAGAGAGTAGAGCAAATGAGACTTATGGGGCATGGTGAAGCCAAACAACATAGACATTCTACGGGAAGAAAGGAAAAGAGAGAAAGATTATATGAAGAAATGATGGGGGGCTGGAGAGGTGGCTCAGCGGTTAAGAGTATTGCCTGCTCTTCCAAAAATCCTGAGTTCAACCCTGCTATATTTAGCATGATAAAGAAAAGATAAACACAATCTGCGCCCCTAAAAGTCCATATTTCTCACAATTTTCTAAAAACAAAAGCAAAATGAAGGCATTCCTAAGCAAACTGTGGAAGCTTACTGCCCCTTGATGTTCCTATGAGGAATGTAAATGCGAGTCTTTTCAAACTGAGGTAAAGATATTCTGGACGGTAACTCCTAGCCATATGAAAACATAAGGAAAAGGAAGTGCATGGGCAATGACAAATAACAGAATTATTAGAATTTGTTTTGCATTTCACTTACTTTTTTTTATAAGATGAAATGTACAAATTAAAATAATTATATCTGTTTAAAATAATTTATAGTATGTAAATATGCTTATATCAATGCCATAAATCAGGGAGAAAAATAAATGAGTAAAATTTTCATACATAGTAAAAGATAAACTTGTATATGGTAAAATTCTGAAAATATAGGGACATGATAGTTATACAAAGTAGCAATGTATTTAACCCTTTAGAACCATACACTTAACAATCAGGTTCATGCAATCAAGAAAATGACATCTGCTAGATAAGATGCATTAAGGTAATACCAAATATTATTGAAATTATGCCACATGGCAGCATAACATCAAATTAGGCATACCAAAATTGTCTCAATTGCATGGACCTGAAGTTCTAATGCTATGGAAATTAATGACACTGGGAACAAATGAAGCATCCATGCAGCCTCCAGTAAAACATCTAGGCAAGTGTTGGAGCTGTCATTCTTGCTGTTCGGGTGAGAACCCCAGCCCTCTGTAAAATCACGTGCCCTCTGGAGCATTTTCATGCCCGTTACCCATTTGCTCTCATAGTTTCAAATGACTGGACAAATAATTATCTTTCTCAACATAGAAATGGAGTGTGCAATCATTCTTCTTCACGAGGCTCCAGGCATCACTAGTCAACTGAGATTCCACTGCTGGAAGATGGGTTGGTACCCAGTGAGACAAGAATATATCGATGAAAGATCACCAGGCATCAATTAGCTAGTGGAAAAACTGGAAGTTGAACAAATGAGAAATGTTGAATTTTAAGTTGAAGAAATTGCAAGGCTTGTGTTTATTTAATGGCCTCAATTTGGGTATAACCTATGCCAAATAAAACTTGGAATTTCTTTAGACTGCGTGTATATTCTTCACATGCGAATAAAGCCACCATATTTCCTATTTCTTTTCCTTGCAGAGAGAATATCGAGTTATTAAACTTATTTATTTCTACATTTTCACCTTTCATTTTATGTGTTATGAATGTCTAGTATGTATGCATGTCTTTGTACCATGTTTATGGCATGGCATGTGAAGGCCTGAGAAGGCATGGACTCCCTGGAACCAGAGTCACAGGTGGCTATGAGTGCCCAGTGTGTTGGGAGTCAAACCCAGGTTCTCTGGAAGGCAGGGCTCTACTGCTATCCACAGATCCATCTCTGTAGCCCCTTATGAAGACTTAGGAAGTGAAAGTGAGAAGGAACTACAGAGTTGTGGTGCTTGAAGGGGTCAGTTTCTGTGGCCGTACTTCTCAATTCCTTTTTCTAAGTTCTTCTATTTGGATAAATCGCAGTATATAAAGAGAATTAACTTTCTATGACCACTCTCTTGCACTGGTCGAATTTCGTTTGCACTCTAATACTCTTCGCAAGCCCACAGACAAGTGTAGCACTCTCCTCTTAAGACCTTCCTTCAGCAGTCAGAGATCCTCACAAGAAAGCTTGAACTGATCAAAACATAGAGAACAAATGACAGTGCCTGTACGTTTCCAAGACGACATCTACACCTAAGGCTCAGGGAGCATCACAGAAGAAAACACAGCAACGTTGTAAGAGTGAGAGGACCAGGGTATTTGCTGTGAGAGAGTCTATTCTAACAAAATGGAGGAACGTAGGGAAGAGCTAGTGTGATCTTGGAGGAGGGAGGGAAGGAGTGTGTAGTGAATCTAATCAAAATATGCAGTATGAACAATTCTAAGAATCAATGTTTATTATGAAAAATAAAAATACACCTCTAAGTCACCAAAACAAGTTGCACAGCCAGCTAAGATTTTCATGTAACATCCCAGAAGACACACGTATTTAGGATCTATGAATTTTTCATGATAAGAGACGTTGAAAATTAAATTACTGATACACATAGGAATTTAGCATGTATCCTTATGGAGAACAAAATCCACACATAATGTGAGCAAAATATTATTATTCTGTTTCTATATTATTCTGTTAAAAGTAAAAATAGACTAAAAAAAGTCTTAATTTAATCTCAGAAAACAATTTAAGAAAAAACTGGGATTCATGTTGGAAAGCATCAAGTATCATCTCCATGATTTTGATCAAGATCTGTTCCTAGTCTGAGTGGCATTACAGTTTCATAGACATAAAGGAAAATGTATTGGACTATGCATTTACAATCTGTGCACTGTTTTTATATGTATTTCCACATAACATTTACAGAAACTATGATAGACAACTATTGTATAAGTCATTGAGCAAAAGAAACTTAACTTGAAAGAAAAATCCTTTATTCCACTTGATGTTTCAGCATTTTGTGATTTGTTCATGAATTGACAATTGTCCCATATTGATAGCCTTTGTTTGAGGCTAACACACGTATTAATATTGGTTAAGAGAAGTAAGAATATCTGGAGTTGGGGAGACAGCTCAGTTAGTAAAATGAACTCATAAGGATTCGATTTCTAGAACTCAAATTAGAAAGTTGAGTATGGACTCCTGCCAGGGAAGCAGGTAAGTTCACTGTAAACCCTCACCTCTCCTCCTGCTCCTCCAGATCCAGTCCCCTAGTCTCATCCCCAGCTCTGCAGCAGAAGACTGCTGTGATCTCCATTTCCTCTCAGACCCCTTCTCAAACAGATCAGGAAGACCTTCTGCTCCAACTTCCTTCTCCCAACCCATATCACTCGCCCATCCTCCCAAATCAGTAGGTATTCCTTGGGAAGACAGCAGCTGAGCAGGTCAGGGAAACGTGTAAATTAACTGAAGACCTTAACCTACTTTCATTTCCTTCAAATGGAATCTCCAGTTTAATCCCTAGCCCTGATGCAGAGCACCTGCTGCAGTCTTCCCTCTCCCTGTGACCACATCTCCTATGGACCCATAGTAAAAGTGCCCATCCTACCCAAAGCCATTTACAGTTTGAAAGTGATTCCCCATTAAAATTCCAGCACAATTCTTCATGCATCTTGAAAGAACAATTCTCAGTTTCAAAGAGAAACTCATAAATTTTTAATAAAAAAATAATAATAAAATGGAAACTCATGCACGCACACACACACACAGAAAGAGACAGAGAGAAAGAGACAGAGAGAGACAGAGAGACAGAGACAGAGAGAGACAGAGAGAGAGAGAGAAAATAATCTTTAACAATAAATAAACTGGTAGAGGTTACCATTCTTCCAGGCTTCAAGCTGTACTAAAGAGTTATAACAATAAAAACAGTAGAACTGAACTGAAGATATAAGCATAGAATTGAATGAAAATATAAATCCACATAGATATGGGCACCTTATTTTTGGAAAGAAGCCAGAAATATACTCTAGGGAAAAAAAAAAACCAGCATCCTCAACAAATGGCACTGCTCAAACCAGATGTTTGCATGCAGAAGAATGCAAATAGATCTATACTTATTGCCCTTCATAAAACTTCACTCTGAATGGATCTAAACCTCAACATAAAGGTAGAATACACTGGGCCTGATAGAAAAGATAATGGGGAATAGCTTTGAAATTAATGGCACAAAGGAAGACATTCTGAATAGAACACCATTTATACAGAAACTAAGATCAGCAATTAATAAATGAACTGAAAAGTTTCTGTATGGAAAATGATACTGTTATTTGGACAAATTGGCAGTCTATAGAATGGGAAATTAGAATGGGAAATGGCTTCTATGAATTTCACATCTGGTAGAAGACTTATATCCAATATATATATATATATATATATATATATATATATATACACAAAATTAGACATCAAAAACCCAAATGACCCAATTAAAAGGGGGGTAGAGATCTGAACAAAGAATTCTCAATGGAGGAATCTCAAATGACTGAGAAACGCTTCTTAGCCATGGGTGAAATGCAAATCAAAACTACTTTGAGATTCTTTCTTATACCTATCAGAATGGCTAAGGTCAATAATCCCAGTGAGAGCTCACACTGGTGTTGATGTGGAATAAAAAGAACACTTGTACATTACTGGTGTGAATTTGTACAGCAACTATAGAAATTCATGTGGCAGTTTTTAAAAAATATGGCGATTAATCTACATTAAGATCTAGCTATACCTTTCTTGCACTTATAGCTAAAGGATGCTTCATCCTCCCACAAGGATATTTACTCATCCATGTTCATTGATATTCTATTCACAATAGCTAGAAACTGGAAACAACTTAGATATCCCTCCCTTAACTGAAAAATTAATAAAGAAAATGTAGTATGCTTGTACAATGCAACATTAATCAGATGTTAAAAATTTTAATATCATTAAATTTGTGGGCAAATGGATAGAACTAGGAAAAATATTATTCAGTGTTATGTAACCCTGATCCAAAAGATAAATATGATATGTATTCAATTATTTGTATAAATATGTCATGTACTCAAAGATATTACCTGTGGGGGACAGGAAATTGAGGATTGGGTAGGAAGTGGGAGGTGAGGTGGGTTTGAGGAAGGGAATTCAGGGAGAAACAGCTAGAATTGAGGAAAAATTTGAGGGCTGGTATAAAAACCTAGTGCAGTGGAAACATGCTAAAATTTATGAGGCAATCCTAGCGCACTCTCCAAATAGTAGGTGGCCATCTCTTGTCACCAAATGAAACATTGAAAACTGGTACTGAGTTACATCTAATTGAGCTGTTGGCTAAAGAGATCCCATGCAAATTTCCAAACAACCAGACTGTTGCCAACACCATATGTTGCTCTCCACAAACTGACAGTAAGACCCATAGCAGAAGGCAACACCCCTAGGACTTATTGAACGTGAAGAAGGTGAGCTGATGTCTACCTAGAAGCTTCACTCTACAGTATAGTGTCTTTGGTATAGGAAGGTACTCTGAAAGTTATTAAAGAAACACATAAAAGCCAAGCTGGACACTAACTCTTTGATCTACAATGGTATGCTACCAAGAAAAGCCAATGGAACCCATACCTGACACTGCTTTAATGATTAAGAACCAGGTGCTAGATAGCTCATAGACCTAGGATAAAGTCAAATAATACTAATCAAAAAATAGTGATAAAATGATTCCTAATGATGTTTTGCTATACTCATAGATCAATGCCTTATTCACCCATCATAAGAGAAGCTTCCTTCTGCAGTGGATGGGAACAAATACAGAGACCCATAGAAAGATATTACAAAGAGAAAAAGAAGACTTTGGAACATGCATCTCTAAATGGGATGTCTCCATCAAATTTCTTCCCTCAGAGCTCAGGGAGCTCCATGTATTTTTTTTTATCATTTTAAATATAAATTGTTAACTCTTTTATGGGCAAGGCTGAAAAAGATTTAGAACTTCTCTGTCTCTTGTTCTGGTCCAAGATGTAAACAAGTCTATTTCTGTATGCTATTTTCAGTCTCCAAGCTTTTTGGTGTATCAACAAGCAACATGACCTAAGACCCCAATAGCATCATCCCACACACAAAATCCTGAGATCATAGTAGATAATTTCCAGAATGCTAAAAATCTTTTTGGATTTATATTTTGAACAAAAATAATTACCTGGTGATTTTTACCTTCCTGTTTTTTAAAATTCTATTTTTAAGTAACAATTCCTGCTGCTCTTTATCTCTTTCTCAGTCTTGATCAATTTTGTCTCTCATTATTTTCATCATCTGCCCTTGCTGTCTGTGGTTCTGAAGAGGCTAAGGACTACCCAGGCCTTTTTATTACATAGATGATTCTATCCTTTGTTGTCTCCAGAAGCAGATTTAAGGGCTCTTTTACATTTACATTTCCTTTCAGTTCTACGTAGTTCATGCTCTCCAATCTCTCAGCTTTAATTAATGAGTAATTCAATGAATGTAGAAGAATAGCAAAGAACTTTCTCATGTACTTTTTTTCCTGGTTCTTTATTATCTCATTGTCCTACAAAGGCTTGTCCTCTGAGGTATTCATTTCTCTCCCATGTCATTTTCTAGGTCTAGACAAGTTTCACTGATATTCTTGCTATTGTTTTTGAGTCGTTTGCATATCTGAAATTCTGCAAATTCTTAGAAAATGTCTTATTTTCTAGCAGATGGTGGATAAGATTAATTTTCAACTCTTTCCATCACTGATAATTTGAACTTTATTTTATTTATTTATTTGTTGGTTGGTTGGTTTTTTGAGAGTGTGAAACAGTCCTGGCTGTCCTGGAGCTCACACTGTAAAACAGGCTTGTCTTGAACTAATAGAGATCTACCTGCCTCTGCCTCCCAAGTGGTAGGATTAAAGACATGTACCACCACTGCCCAGTTAATTTGAACTTTAACAGGAAGAGTCTATATACTTGGAAACCAAAGGTTACATTGGCATGAACAACTCCAGGCCCTAATACCAATGAAGACATGAAAGGTCCAATCCAGATGCTCAAATGCCTGAAACAATATGCTTGCAGAATCTCTTCTTTCCTGGCTGTCCAGACCTCTCACTTTGACCTAACAGAGTATTACACACACATGCCCAGGCAATTTTTGTTTCCTTTCCAGTGCCTGCTTTGTCTTTGCTTCTCCTTTCCTAGACACAGCACACTCAGCTAAATCCTTCCTTTACTTAAGGCCTTAGGTAGAATCTATTCATCTGTGAATTTCAGGTTAACATTGTAGAGTCTTCTCAGAAGCTAATAACATATTAATGTCATTGTTTCAAGTGTTGCCATAAATTTTGTTTTCCATTTTTCTTTTTCTAATATATTTTTCATATAATACACTCTGATTATAGTTTCCCCTCCTGCACCTCCATCCAACCTCCCCTCCAATCCAAATACACACCTTTTCTTTCTCTCTTTGATTAGAAAAAATAGGCATCTAAAAAATATAAATAAAATAAGGAAAATAAAAGAAAACCAAACATACTAGGATAGGACAAAACAAACAAACAAGAAAAAAGAGCCAAAGGAAAAAACTCAAGAAACACATATAGATGCAGAGGCACATATCTTTGCACACACAGAAATTCCATAAATCACAAAACCAGAAGCTATAATATATATGCAAAGGAGCAGTAAGATTTAGAAAATTGTTCTGACAAAACATTATCTGACAAGAAACCTCCAAAACTATGAGTGAGCTTATTTTGGTTGGCTATCTACTGCTACCCAAGGAACCTGCCTTCAAGTGCAGTTTGTATCGGACTGTGATTTCCTTGGAGACAACTAATCATTCCTTTGTGAAGGTTCTCAATTGAAGCTAGTTTCTGGGTTAGGCGTGGGAGCTTGTGCCTCACCCGGTGCAGGCTCTGTGCACGCGGCTACAGTTTCTGTGAGATCATTATGTATGCCAGTTCTGCTGTATTTAGAAGCCATTGTCTTCTTGGTTCCCTCTCTTCCCTCTGGCTTTTACAGCCTTTCTTCCTTCTCTTCCCAAGGGTTTCCTGACACTTGGGGGGAGGAATTTCATGGAGACCTCCTATTTAGAGCGTTATGTGTTTTCAGGCGCTCTCTCTCTCTCTCTCTCTCTCTCTCTCTCTGTCTCTCTCTCTCTCTCTCTCTCTCTCTCTCTCTCTCTCTTTCTCTCTCTCTCTCTCTTTCTATCCCTAATGTTTGGCTATGAACTCTGTATTTATTGCTTTTTCCTTTAGGAGGAAGTGTCTCTAATAATGACTAAGTGTTAATAAATTTTCATCTTTATCTTAAGCCTCTTGCAGCCTGTACATGTGTGTATGCATTAGTATATGTATGTGTGTGAAGTGTGTGTATAGCAGAACATCCAATGAAACATAATTCCAGCCTAGGTATAGTCATTTCATACATAGTAATGTTAATCAAGTTAAATTTAAAAAACAAAACAAAACAAAAAATGTGTTTTCCTAACATCTTACACAATAACAGAAGACATTCAATCAACATCATTTAGAGGATAAAACAAAATCTTAATAATACCTACCCATAACCATAAACTATTTATGAACACATGTACAGTAATACTTTAACACAGTGATAAAGTAGTTATTAATAAATTAGTACATGTAAACACTTAGAGCAATCTCAGAAGAACCAAGAGAGTCACAAAATTCATCTAGCAAAAAAAATTCTCACTACTGCTTCCTTCAGTCTGTGTTTCCTTTTGCACACAAAAGTGCTGCAGTTTTCTTTGGTTGTTTTTGAAATGAACAAGTAACATTTATTTTCAGGTCTCTTCAGGGTAGTGGGGAGACAGTTTATTTTTGTTTCAGAGCTGGCCAAGAGCCATTTCTATATT
This sequence comes from Arvicola amphibius, assembly GCF_903992535.2. Classification (NCBI taxonomy): domain Eukaryota; kingdom Metazoa; phylum Chordata; class Mammalia; order Rodentia; family Cricetidae; genus Arvicola; species Arvicola amphibius. Next base: position 91,017,419 of record NC_052057.2, read on the forward strand.
TTAAAAGGATACCCAAGTCTGCAGCGTTTGGAAACCAACAAGGCTTGATTTTAGCACAGCCTTACTTTTCTTTAAATCATTAAAAAAAGAAAAGAAAAAGAAATAAAAACTCCTTGAGAAATTCAACAACTTATCTCAAATTTTAGAAGTCACCTATAGGAATTAAGAAGTCATTTCTATCAACTCCAAAGGCCACTCGCTGCCAGTTGGTTGAAGCTGCTCTTTCCAGGAAAGCTGGCCTTGTCACTTTCCTTGTATCAGCTTCATTTTAACAATTTGGAATTCAATTCTTTCTCCCTAAATCAAAAGGTGGAATTCCTGCTGTGTGTTAAGGAACAACAGGAGCAGACATGAGAAGCTCATGGAAGGACTCATCATCAGACTTACTGGGGTTCCTCTGTCAGTGCTGACCACTTTGCTCCAAGGTCTACAGACTGTTGTCTGTCTGCCATTTGCTGACAACATCATAAGGAATGTTGATTTTGAGAGAAAGTGTTAGAAACATTCCTTAAAAAATGCACTGCAGTTTTTTTTCTATCTGTGGGATAACAATGATGAGAATTAAAAGTGAATGCTTGTACCTCCTGCTTTCAAATCTTCTCACATCTCTTGCAAATGCTCTTCAGTAATCTCACAAAAACACTCAGTCTGCACAGGATAAAAAATATACTGACCCTGAACTACAGAAAGTCTGAGAAGCTCAGAGCAATAAGATATCCAGTGAGCCAGCTAACCTCTCGGGACTGCAGCTTCCCTATCTCAGAAAACTGAAAGAACGAATCCCACCCTGTTTTCTTATCAGCCTCTGAATACTAGATGCATTTACATATTTATAAGCCATTTATAAGTTATAGGACTGCATATAAACACACAAGCAGCATATTCTAAGTAATAATAAGTAGTGTGGCATCTCAGTTCAAAGGCTTAGTAGATCTTAACTAATTCAAAATGTTGGCTTCATAAATCAATGTAAAAGCAGAAACTGCCACGAAAAAGAAGTGGATCAGAAAACTCCCAGGAAATACGGGGACTCAAAGGCAATTCACTGACATGTTGACAGTGCAGTTTCTCCATCTACTAATGCAAGGGTCATTATATCTACCATGCTTCAGTGTCTAGTGACAGGTAAACAAAGCAATGCAGTAAAGTATCTTGGGTGTATTACTTGGCTTTGTGGAAAATGCTCAGTGTGAGCTAACCTGCTGTCTTTAAATTCATCTCACATGCAGCAGAAGCTACTATAGTGTTGGCATGCCATTTCTTGGTTAACACTGAAGAACTCTAACCAGGCAAATATAACACCTGCTACAAAATGAAGAAACTAAACATCAATAAATGCAACATTTCCCCATAATCACATCACTACTTTAAGTCCTTGTCAATTCATAAGAGCTTTTTTACTTTCCCTACACAAAACTTAATCCCCAAGACACACGCCCAGGGAAGACAACTTTATCAAGGAACAAGAAGCAAAATGCTACGTAAGCCTATTCATATGCAGAATTTATAAAGACTGAACCAATAGAGCTAGAATGTAGAACAGATTAGTGAGGGTTCAGGGCTTTGGGAAGAAGGAATTTTTCAAGGAGAAACTGATTAAAGGGAACACAATTTCTGTGAGATTAACATCTTCCAAATCACAAGAATAAATTTCACAGGCACCATCGTAGAAGCATTGCCACTTCTAAAATTAATATACCCCAGGACTTTTTGCATTAGAAACAAGCAAGCAACCAACTAAAGCAAACAAACAAACAAAAAGAGGGCCAACAGAAGTCAGGACACGGAGAAGAGGAAGCATACAGTTGCATTTATCCACTTACCAATTTGAACTGGGCTCCTCATGCTGGTGGTGGCCCCTTGTGCTCTTTGCCTTAGAGACTTCTTAAAATAATTCTCTTACTATGCTGCAGGAAAAAAAAATGGAAGAAAAAGGATAATGAAATGATGCCCCATACCTTTCACTGGTTTTGTAAATTTTAAAAACAATAGCAGAGATTAACATACTTTGTGGGTTTGGTATTTTCTATGTTGAAGGGATATTTTGAAACCATATTAATTCATAAAATGGATTTACACTTATCTCTGTCACCAAGGTATATATTAATTCTTCATGACTTTGAAGAATAAGGAGAGGACACCAGAAATGCAAGACCAACCTGAGCTACCAGGTTTACACATCTTTTTCTTTATTGTTTTTATCGAGCAATACATTTTTCTCCACTTCCTCCCCTTTCTCCTTCTACCCTCTCCTGTGACCTCCACACTCCCACTTTACTCAGGAGACCTAGAATTTTTTTTCCTTCCCATGTAGAACCATGTGTGTCTCTCTTAGGGTCTTCTTTGTTGTCCAGGTTCTCTGGGGTTGTGGACTGTAGGCTGGTTTTTCTTTGCTTTATGTCTAAAAGTCACCTACAAGTGAGCACATATTTGTAGGAGGAGAGAGCATATTTGTTGCCGCTGCCCAGAACTGAAATTATCATACAGAAACTATATTATTAAATCACTGCTTGGTCCATTAGCTCTAACTTCTTATTGGCTAACACCTACATCTTAATTTAACCCATTTCCATTAATCTGTGTATCGCCACATGGCAATGGCTTACCAGGTAAGTTCCCCAACTATTGTCTCTGGCTGTGGATCCATGACTTCTCTCTGACTCTGCCCTTTTTTCTCCCAGCATTCTGTCTAGTTTTTCCCGCCTAGCTCTGTTCCCCTATAGCTCTGTTATAGGCCCAAAGTAGTGCCTTTATTAACCAATGATATTCACAGCATACACAGGGGAATCCCACATCACATATTATATTTGTCTTTCTGGGTCTGGGTTACCTCACTCAATATGGTTTTCTCTAGAGCCATCCATTTGCCTGCAAATTTCAAGATATCATTACTTTTTTACCACTGAGTGGTACTCCATTGTGTAAATTACCACATTTTCTTTATACAGTCTTCAGTCGAGGGGCATCTAGGTTGTTTCCAGGTTCTGACTATTATCAATAAGGCTGTTATGTACATAACTGAGAACATGTCCTTGTGGTATGATTGAGTATACTTTGGGTATATACCCAAAAGTGGTATTGCTGGGACTTGAGGTAGGTTGTTTCCTAATATTCTGAAAAATTGCCACATTGATTTCCAAAACAGCTGTACAAGTTACCACTCCTACCAGCAATGGAGGAGTGTTCCCCTTATCCTACATCCTTTCCAGCATAAGCTGTCATCAGTGTTTTGGTCTTGGCCATTCTGACAGGTGTAAGACGGAATCTCAGAGTTGTTTAGATTTGCATTTCTCTGACGACTAAGGACGTTTAGCATTTCCTTATGTGCCTTTCAGCCATCTGAGATTCATTTGTTGAGAGTTCTGTTTAAGTCTGTGCCCCATTTTTAAAATTGGATTATTTGTTCTTTTGATGTTAATTTTTTGAGATATTTGTATATTTTGAAGATCAGTATTCTCTCTGATATGGGATTGGCGAAGATCTTTTCCAAAACTGTCATATGTTTTATGGAGACAGGGTCTACTTAGCCTTAGCTCTCCTGGAAGAGAGGTAGATCATGCTAGCTTCAAACTCAGAAACATCCAGACTCTGCCTTCATACTGCTGAGATTAAAAACATGAAAAGGTTTCAGGATGTGTTGTATTTGCCATCATCATTCTCCCCCCATGTTTACTGCTGCACTATTACCAGAGCACATGATAACTACTGAACCATGCTATTCACATGTGCTTACAAAATAAGATCTGGGAGAAAATTTTAGAGTTACTTCAGTTATCTCATTTGAATTACTATTGTCTATTTTAATAGGTTATGCAATGTTATAATTTCATGTGAGATTAATTAGTACCTATAAGCATTTTTGTCATTATTGTATGTATTCAAAAATTTAATCAAGAAAATTTTAACACAGGAAAGATACAGTCTAATCAATAGGCTAGTATGATTCATCTTGTTTTGAATACGCCAGAGACTCAGCCTATCATTTCATATCTTTTCCTGCAAATTCAAATGTTATCTGAAGCCATTTCTTTGAAGGGAAACATACAGGTGGCCTATACCACAACACTTTAGCTTTGGTTATATCTGGGAATATATTGTTATAAAAATGTTTTCTTTCCAAGAGCACATGCAAAAAATTTAGAGAATTCATGGTGCAAGTATAGGAATAAAAACAAAAATTGAGAAAATTTTAAACTAGAACAGATGGAAAAATATAAACTGTATATAGCCATGTGTGTAACAAATATGAAAGGGACGCCTTTCTATGACGAAGAATCTAAGAGTTTTCATGCCCTGAAATATTATCTTACAGGAGTAATTTACCAGCTTCCAATTCTTTAGAGTTCATCTTTTTTTCTACCTAGCCTCTTTCTCAAATGTTTCTTTGCTACTTATCCACTTTTCTAAACTTAATCTCATTTATTTCTTTTAGTACCAACTTCTTCTTTCAGGCTTTGATGACCATCAGTAATGTACCATTTGATAGACAGCAGCTACACTTCCCGGGAAGAAGGACATTGCTGAGAATATTTCTGACTCACTGAATCTCTGACCTCTAGACACAGTTATAGTTTCCTAAGGAATTCACCTATTTCACCTGCATCAACAGCAACACTGCCTCTTTTTCATACTTGAGTCCCTCCATCAGTTCTATCAGATTAGATCTTTAAATCAGAGTTAGAATCGTGTTAGCCTATTACTAAAATTGTTATAGACTCTGAAATAAAAGAAGTAGAGAACTGAGCTCTGGTTTCTAACAAAGCCTAAGCTTGATGTATTCAACTGTCTTTGATCCACCTTTTTGTTGTCATTTGTTACGGGTTTTATGAGAATTAAGATGGCTTTATCGCATAGGTCGTACCATCATTTGTCTGGGTCTCCACAACCAAGGAGAATCTTGCTGTTACTCCTATCCCCACAGCAAAGGACTGTCTGGAGATAAAGTGCTTTTTTGTGTACTGCAGGCACTTTGAAAATAGCTTGTATCAAGCTAAATGAGTTCCAGTATAAATAAAGAGCCTAAGACATTGCAGATGGCACTCGGGAAGATATTGGTGTGACAGCTAGAAAGATGCAGTGTGACCCTCTGCAATTGATGCTTTGTATAGAGTGGAAAGTCTAATAAAATGAGCTCCATCGTGGAACCAGTGTGCTCAATGAAATCTGTATTAAGCCTAAATATGAGCTCTGACTGCTGCTTTAGTGAAAGAAGGAAAAAGATAAAAGAACAAACTGTAACTTGAGTCAGATTCATGACACAAAGAACCCCGGTGTAAAATGTAGTTTCTATTGTAATCAAAGTGAGAAGTGAAAGAATATTTATATTATATACGTTGTCTTACTGTGACACTATATCAAATACACCAAAATATGGCTTTATTTATTCTAAAACCTCTGGCAGAAGTTACACTTCGATTCATTTTCTAGCACCTTCATAGGTGTTGCTCATTAAATTATGCTTTATTATATCAGCTGCCCTGAATATACACTGTTAACCTGAAAAGATAGTAAGGTAAGGGGTTATTTTAAATGCATTCTATTTTCCCCCATAGATCAATGCAGACAAGTTTTCTAGAGAACTTTTTCTACTGCTATAGGAAAAGCTTCAGAATTTGGTAAGGGAGATATGGCAGAAGTGAAGCCACCTCAAGATATTTGACTCGGTTCTCTATGACGCCGGGGCCTGTATATAACCAGGTGTCTTGGCATAAGCACTAGATTCTAGCAGCATGGTCTTTCTCAAAACACTCTTCACCTGAGTGTGCTAAGTGAGGCTTGCTCATTGAAGTTTGATTGCCATCTATTGGGTAATTGTTTAGTGACAGAGATAATAACATAGCCTTCAAGTCGTGAGTGATGTAGCTAATGCCTCTGTCCCCTACTCACTATGATGATTTTGGTTTGACAAGATGGTATACACTGAAACTCTCTTGGCACCAACTGAGCTGAATGAGCAGCTCTGACTGTTGGACAAACTGTCACACCTTGGTCCAATAACTGTTCTTTATCACTACCAGCATATGACTGACAGCTCTCCAGTTCACTGAATGAAGCTGTCATGGCCACACCAGGTCACACAGCATCTTTCAACCTCACCAGCATCAACATCTTGAACACACAACGATATAGCTGTGTTCCTTACATGAGCTGGTAGAAATCTCACACTTCTGGCTACCTTCTTGTGGATGTACACTTCAGTTTATCAATGTGATCTTTGAAAATAAACATGGGACAACTTTTCTAAAACTCCAGCACAAACAGAACATTGTGAGATAAATGGAAAAATGATCTGATTTGTAAAGAATAAGGAGGCCTAAAGTGAAAATTATTTTTATTTCATAAAACTAGGCATAAAAAGAACTAAGTGAAAAACCTATTAATATTTTAATGGATTAAAACTGAAGTCTCGGAAGCTCCATGGGAGTGGGAGCAGATCCAGTTCTGGGACATTGACGGGCCAGGACTGAGCCAGTGACCTGGGCCAGAGTAGACCTGAGACAGGGAACTCCACAGCAAAAGGTACAGGGGAGCAACTGCTGAGCGAGTGAGACAGAGACAGAGACCGCTAAGGGTCTGGACATGAATCTGGGACCTTAAAGGGAGTAGACCTAAGCCAGAACCCCTGTGAGTTTGGGCATGAGTCTAGGACTTCCAAGAAACTAGGCCTGAGCCAGGTCCTCTGTGGGTCTGGGCATGAATCTGGGACCTCTGAGGGAGTAGGCAGGAACCAGAGATCTCTGCAAGGCCAGGTGTGAGCCTGGGACCTAACAGGGAGTAGGCTTAAGCCAGGATCTCTGATAGTACAGGCATTGGTCTGGTACATCAAAGAGAACAGGCAAGAACCAGAGCCTCAGTCTGGGAACTCTGATGGAGTAAGTCTGAGCCAGATCCTCTGCGGGACTGGGTGTACCCGAGCCTGGGATGTCCGAGGGAGTAGACAGGAGCCAGAGACCTGTGCAGGACCAATTCTAAGCCAGGGAACTCTGCAGGAGTGGGTCCAGACCATATTTACAGAAACAAGTCTAAGCCAACAACCTCAGCTAGAGCAGGCATGAGAGAGAAAACTCCAAGGGAGTGGAGCAAAGCCTGGAAGCCCTGAGCAACCTCCAGGAACATGGAGTGACCAAAGGGGTAACTAGAACCATGGCACTGACTGTACCATGAGGAACAACCTTCTGAGCCTTGGTTCACTGGCACTTAGAAGATTAATCAACAGAATACAGAGAGCCCAAACCACACCTATTAGAGGAAAAGATGAGTAGAAAAGGTAAGAACACACACAACACCACAAAGAGCAACACAACACCAGTAAAACCTAAAGACCCTACAACAGCAAGATTTGAACAACCAAATATAGATGAATCAGAAGAAAATAACCTACAAAATAACTTCAGGAGAATGTTTAAAACCCTTAAAGAGGAAATGAGAAATTCCCTCAAAGTAATGGAGGAAAAGAAAAACAAAAAAATTGGAAGACATCAGCAAATCCCTTAAAGATAACCAAGAAAAAGCAATCAAACATATAAAAGAAACTATTCAAGACTTGAAAACTGAAATAGAGACAATAAAGAAAACATAAGCTGAGAAAATTATAAAAACAGAAATTATGAGAAAATGATCAGGAACCATAAACACAAGCATAAACAGCAGAATACAGAGATGGAAGAGAGAATCTCAAGCTCTGAATATACAATACATAAAATAGATTTGCCAAAGAAGACATTAAATCTAACAAATGCTTAACCCAAAATATCCAGGAAATATGTGACACCATGAAAAAGCCAAACCTAAGAATAATGGGTATAGAAGAAGAAGAAAAAGTTCAACTCAAAAAAACAGAAAATATATTTAACAAAATCATAGAAAAAAACTTTCCCAACCTAAAGAAAGATATGCCTATGAAGATACAAGAAGCTTACAGAATACAAAACAGACTGAATCAAAAAATAGTCCCCTTGCCACATAGTAATCAAAACACTAAACATACAGAGTAAAGAAAGAATATTAAGAGCTGCAAAGGAAAAAAGACAAGTAACATACAAAGGCAGACCAATCAGAATTACTCCTGACTTTTCATTGGAGACAATGAAAACCAGAAGGTCATGGTCAAGCAAAATTCTTCACAGACCATGAAAGAATGGTACTCACCTTCATATGGAAAAGGAAAAAACCCAGGATAGCCAAAACAATCCTGTACAATAAAAGAACTTCTGGAGGCATCACAATCCCTGACTTCAAACTCTACTACAGAGCTACAGTACTGAAAACAGCCTGGTATTGGCATAAAAGCAGACAGGAGGACCAATGGAATCGAATGGAGGACCCGGATATTAATCCACACACCTTCGAACAACTGATTTTTGACAAAGAAGCAAAAAATATCAAATGGAAAAAAGAAAGCATATTTAACAAATGGTGCTGCCATAACTTGATATCAACATGTAGAAGAATGAAAATAGACACATATCTATCACCATGCACAAAAGTCAAGTACAAATGGATCAAAGACCTCAACAAAAAACCAGCCACACTAAACCTTATAGAAAAAAAAAGTGGGAAGTATACTTGAACACATTGGCACAGGAGACCACTTCCTAAATATAACCCCAGCATCACAGACACTGAGAGAAAAATTAATAAATGGGGCCTACTAAAACTGAAAAGCATTTGTAAAGCAAAAGACAACAGTCAACAAGATAAAACGAAAGCCTACAGAATGGGAAAAGATCTTCACTAATCCCACATCAGACAGAGATCTGGTCTCCAAAATATACAAAGAACTCAAGAAATTGGTCATCAAAAGAAGAAATAATCGAATAAAAAATGGAGTACAGACTTAACAGAGAACTCTCAACAAGAGGAATCTAAAATGGCTGAAAGACACTTAAGGAAATGTTCAACATCTTTAGCCATCAGAGAAATGCAAACCAAAACAACTCTGGAATTCCATCTTACACCTGTAAGAATGGCCAAGATCAAAAACACTGGTGACAACTTTTGCTGGAGAGGTTGTGGGGAAAAGGGAACACTTCTGCATTGCTGGTGGGAATGCAAGCTGGTACAGCCCCTTTGGATGTCAGTGTGGCAATTTCTCACACAACCTTCCTCAAGACCCAGTAATACCACTTTTGGGTATATATCCAAAGGATGCTCAATTGTGCCACAAAGACATGTGTTCAACTATGTTCATAGCAGCATTGTTTGTCATAGCCAGAACCTGGAAACAACTTAAATGCCCTTCGACGGAAGAATTGATAAGAAAAATGTGGTATGTCTACACAGCAGAAAAAAAAAAAAAAAAACGACATCTTGAATTTTGCAGGAAACTGAATTTTGAGTGAGGTAACTCAGACCTACAAAGACAATTATCACATGTACTCACTCATAAGTGGTTTTTAAACATAAAGCAAAGAAAACCAGCCCACAAATCACAATCCCAGAGAACCTAGACAACAATGAGGCCCCTAAGAGAGACACGCAAAGATCTAATCTACATGGGAAGTGGAAAAAGACAAGATCTCATGAGTAAATTGGGAGCATAAGGTTGAAGAGTAGGGGAAAGGCGGGGAGGGGAGCAGAGAAAAATGTAGAGCTCATTAAAAATCAATTAAAAAAACAACAAGTCTCAGCTTGGCAGTGGTGGTAGTGTGTGTGTGGTGTGGTGTGTGTGTGTGTGTGTGTGTGTGTGTGTGTGTGTACACCTACCTCCATGTGTGTACATATGTGTGTGGGTAAGGTGGGGGAGAGCAATTGGTAATGGGTATACTGTTTATAAGAAAGCAAAGAAAACTAGAGGTTTCCAAGGCTTTTCACAAATTCTCCACTTTAGTTAGCCCAACTGCTACCTAAATCCTAAACAGATCCCTACTTGAACCTGTCCACCCGCAATATTCGTTTTCTTTGCTTTCTTATCTTCTACTATCTAGACACTTCCCCTTAAGATGTTTTTCCTTGTGGTCCCTTTCCAGTTTACTGGCTTCTACAGTTGCTTCAATTTAAACATGTAATGAAAGATTCAAAGCTAGGGACAAATATGGAAGAAGACATGTGGTGTTTACCTTGCTTTGCCTTACTAATTTAGAAAGTCCTTACCTGTGCCTAAAGCATGCAGTGTATTTTCTACTTGCTGTTTATCATTTTAGAGTTTTAAAGTTTTATTTTGAATTTCTGATCTATTTGGATTTTTTTATGCAGAGAAAGAAAAAGGATCTAGTTTCACTCTTCTACAGGTCAATAACCAGGTTTTATAGCACTTTTTACTGATTGAGTAAATAAAATGTAGGTGAACTGATAATGTTCATTGTAAAATAGGTAAAATTCGTAGGTGTTTAGAAGTGTGAGCAACTGGAGAAAGTGGTTCATCCAGAACACGAAATCCAGCATGTGACAATACTGGAAGTAGAAGCCACTTTTCCAGTATTGACTTATAACAAATCCCTTAAAGTTAACATGTTATGAGTTCGTTCCTTGTATGTATAAGGCAGTATATTTATTAATATTCATATGTTAAGTGAAGAAAAGCTACTATCTATTAGCTAAAGTTTTATAACTTTTACTATTTTTTTATTTAAAAATTTTAAACAAATATATTATGATTATATTCTTTTCCTCCCCCCTGTCCTTCCAAACCCTCTTCCCTTCCCTACCCACACAACATTAAGTTCTTTTTTAAACAAAAAGCACAAAATACTGCAGAGTCAGCTACTTACTGCTGAACATGAAGCTTACCCAGAGTGGTTGATGTCCCCGCTGTCGCTCTATTGGAGAAAACACACCCTCTCTCTCCCAGAAGGTATAAGTACTAGTTTAGTTGTTAATCTTTACACTAGTGACTAGGTGTTTATTTATTTATTTACCCACCCACCCATTCATTTATTTTTTTATTAATTTAACAAAATGAAATATAATCAGGTAAAACAAAACCTAAAATTGTATAAATAGACTCAACTCTATAGGGGCAGTAAAGGCAATTTAGTATAGTGTAAAATTTAAATCACTAACTCTGTAGGGAATTCTGGAATTATGGTTTTAAGACTGTCATTACGCGGATGGTCACTGACTTAGTTAGGAAACCATTTCTTCAATGAAAAATAAATAATATGCACATTATATAGTCATGAGAATCAACTCCGAAGCTGATGAAAATTTAGAACAAGCAAGGAACCAATATCAATAACTTTTCTCACTTTTGTTAGTATTCCTACTATTAGTTGCCCTAAATATAAACATAAGCATCTTTTGGTAACAGAAACAGAAGAATTTCTAGATTCAGCCAAGCCGCCAATTTTAAACTAAGAAATCAGCAAGCTAAATAGACCTATAACAGATAAGGAGAAGTTTTTTATATGTAAAAAAAACTTCCAAGAAGAAAAAATATGTTCAGGGACAGATGTATTAACAGAAGAATTATACCAGACATTCAAAGATGTATAGCCAATCCTTCTTTAAAGGATTTAAAAGAAGGAAGAGAGCAAGCACTTCCAAACTCTTTCTATGTGGTCAGTGTGATCCTATCAGCAAGATTAAGTAAAGGCACAACAAAAGACTATGTAATAAAACCCTCAGCACCATGCAAAAGAAAATTCCATTTGTGTTGTTGGTCAGGGTTTTCCATGAGACTCCCAAAACATACAGCCTACTGCTATTGTCCTCTTCCCTCCAGAGGTAACAGGTAAGTCTGCTGAAAACACCAAATACTTCATGCACAAGGCTTAGAGGCTCCTACTTGGAAATGGCCTAAAACGTTTCCACCTGGAGGAGATACTTTTATGGTAGCAGAGAGCACCATACTAACTTCCTAAAGAGGGAAGCAATCAATAATCCTACTCAGTTTTGCCATTTTCAAAATGACAACAACTAACATAACACAATAATCCTAAGGGCACAATGATGGTACGCAGAGCTTGGCAGTAAACAACAGCTCTTTAACTGGACTTAAGACTCACTCAAGAGAGGCGGAAGCATGTCTCTGTTACTGGCAACCTAGCCAACTACCCAAGTTTAGTGAAAGCATGGATTGTTGAGGAGAGTCTTCAACCACAACTTTGCTAAACCAGCATAATCGCTGACTGCATTCTAAATATTTGTCCTTTCACTCACAGATAAATGTAGTCCTTACCCCACATCAAGGAAATCTCTCTTTTCAGCAGAGGACATTCACAGAAAAAGACCATGCATCAAAATTCAGAATAATAGAGTCCAGTCTCAGTGATCAAACCTACAAAACAACTGTATTCAAGACTTGGGGAATATTTAGAAAGAGTGGGTTAAAAAGCGTCAGAGGGTTAGGAAGTTTCCTATGAAACTGTATCTCCTAGTAATGTTGAAAGCTATGCCCATAAGGTCTCACCAACAATAATGCTTAATCTTGAGTTGAATTAAGGCAGTAGCATTAGATATGCCAAATCTATGGATCAGGAAAATCTCACAAGGGCTCACCCCTGCACAAAGAAGTATAGATAATGAAGCAATGCTCAGAGTAGGACAAATTATTTGCCCAGGGAAAAGCACACCAATTGATTACCCAATAATAAATGGTTAGCTCTCAAAACAAATATCCAATTAACATCATATAGACCAAGGAGGTTATGTTTCAGAATATATATATGTATGTATATATGCATGCTCATAACAGCAATCAACCAAAAAAGAGGTCATCTATTTGAAAGAGACCAATTAGAAGCATATAGGAGAATTTGAAGAGAGATGAAAGGAAAGGAAGAAATTTAAATAGTTAAATATATTATAATTTCAAAAATAATAGAAAAATGAAGTCAAGAAAGCAAACTCAAAGGAATCAGTCATTTTTCTGTTCCATTTGTCATATACAGCTATGATTTAACAAAATAAAAATCAATAGTCTCATAAATATTGAATCATCTGTTGCCTAATTGGGTTCATATATTGTTGCTTACTTGTTACATGAGAATAAACTCAAGTGCTTTTTAAAAGTAAAATTTCACAGTCTCTATCCCAAAAGATTCTGAGTGAGTAAATGTAGGTGAATTAATAATGATCATTTTACAATTTCCCCAGGTGAAATTGGTAGGTAGTTAGGAGTGTGAGCAACTGGAGAAAGTGGTTTGCCCAGAACAATAAATCCAGCATATGCCAATACTGAAAGTAGAAGCCACGTTGCCGGTATTGACTTATAACAAATTCTTTAAAGTGAACATGTTATGAGTTCAGTCTTTTTATGTATTTGGCAGTATATTCATAAATATTCATATGTTAATTGGATGGATCCAGCAAATGTTCAACATAAAATATATACTTTAATGGATTGCCAAAGGCACAGAGAAATAGTAACCTTAGACCTCAATAGGATTGCCTAAGTTAGTTGAGCCTTTTTGAAGGATAGTTTCTAGATATAAAAGAACAGCTAGATTGCTGCTCATAATCTATCATTTCAACTCTAGATAACTGCTTAATGTTTATATCCATCATGTGTATTCAATGAGGAGTATAAAAATATTTTTAAAATATTTTTAACTTAAAATGACTACACTATTCTGTCAAAATATCTCAAGTTTATCACTGTATGGACATTCATTTTTGTAAATTGCATCTTCAAAATTATTCCAAATGAGATATCACAATTTCACTTTCATTCTTCTCTGTTATGATTTCCAATAGAAACAGGTGTGGACAGGAATCTTCTACAAAGAGCTGACTTCCATTGTGTGCCATGTATCTTCTATGGGCCAGTGAGATTAAGGAATTAACTGACTGTGCCAAACAAATTATTGGCAGGACCATTTTGATTCCCATGATCAATAATTGTGAGCTAGATGTATCCTGGAACACAGTTTTACAAAAATCAGAAGCTATTGCAACATATAATATATTAAATTCCTGCCAACATCTACATGAGGAAATGCAGTTGACAACCTAGAGCCGCATAACAAAGCTTCTGGTTATGCTGAATACCATCTTGTAGTGATATTGAGCTCAACTTAGTCATTTACTTTAAAAACAGTCTTTGAAAACCCCTTTCAGGACCAACCCTCAAGCCTCTAACTCTTGAAACACTGATGGCTGTTAATTATTCCTCTGTGCGGGAGAAGAAGCTTGAAATGGATTCAACTAAAAAGAGACCCTAGCTGTCATGGGTCTGGCAATTCTAACTAGTTAAAATTATAGACTTGTATAGCATAGTCAGAACTGTGGTCCATCTGTCGTAGAAGGAAGAAAGCAGTAAAATCTCAACTATAACAAGCAAACAAAGAAACAAAACAAAGTTTTTAAAAGAAAAGCAGTCCACTATAGAACTTTTTAAACTGGAACAAATTTCCTTAACATTAATTGTAGCTTGTAAGTCCACAGGATTATATAAATATTAACTGACTGTATTTATCTATCTAATAATAAACAAAATCTCACAGAACTCTGATAAGTAGGGGCTTTTTTTCAAAATCTTTGGGTGATTGACATATTCAAAGATACGTTGAAAGACACAAATATCTCCTATTCCAATCCAGAGTCATTTGCTTGAGGTTGTTGTCGTTTGATGTGACTAGCATATGTTTATCGTGCAGAATGTTTCCTTATGGCATTCCATCCCCACACGTGCCTCTTTTCATATTTGCTCTCATTACACTGCCCCTTCCTTCTGCTGCTCATACTGATTGCTCATACTCATTGCCTTTCTACCTAGTCCTGCTTTAATTTTTACATCTTTCTTTCAAATTTACTTTATCATTTTTAATGATGTGTTTATGGACAGGGGGTGAGTACACACAGGTGCAAGTGGTCCATGGAGGGAAGGTTAGTGTTTTCCCTAGAACTGGAGTTAAAGGCATTTGTGAGCTTCCTGATGTGGGTACTAGGGACTGAACTGTGTTCCTTTTGAATAGCCTTTAACCATTCAGCTACTCCTCTAACCTTTTTCTATACTCTTCTTTTTCTTTCTTTCTTTTTCCCTCTTTTCTTCCTCCCTCTGTCTCCTCTCTCCAACATAGCCCCCACCAACCAAGTTACATTAGGATTACTTTCAGGATCCTGAAGAAGAAAATATTTGTAAGAGCATGAGTGTCTTCCCAGTGGCTACATCATCAAAGAAAATACCTCCCCTTCCTCTTGTGCCCATTCAGTGACTATAGATCCTTAGGGAAGAATGGGGGTTTAATGATCTCTTCTTTCATTACATATGTCTATACATCCATGCGTGGAGGCTCATCATATGCTTTTACATCCATTAAAAGATATTAATAGAGCTAATATATAGTGTAGGTACTGTGTATGTAATCTCCACTGCTGTGGGATTAAGACTGCAAAGCAATGTTCCAAAGACAGTTTTCTCTATCTCATTTTATAACTATGTACTATTAATACTTTCATCTGTGATATGCCTTGGGGCTTGGAAGAAGGGATATAAAAATTCAATCAATATTTGAGCATCCAACAATATTACCACTTATGCTAGTTAAAGGTATCTGCACACAACACTGCAATAAAAAGGAGCTTCTCTGCCAATGGTGACACTAA
This sequence comes from Arvicola amphibius, assembly GCF_903992535.2. Classification (NCBI taxonomy): domain Eukaryota; kingdom Metazoa; phylum Chordata; class Mammalia; order Rodentia; family Cricetidae; genus Arvicola; species Arvicola amphibius. Next base: position 91,032,905 of record NC_052057.2, read on the forward strand.
TTTATCAATATAAATACCATTATTTAGACAGCAATAAGATGAGCTGAGCACAGACTGTACATTTAGGCAACTATATCAATAACTTCCCCACTAAGGCCTATAACCTCCCTAGCCATGAACATTTGCTTAGGTTTAGAATACCAGACAGACTCCCTTTTGTGAAGCAGATCTCAAATTTGCTCAGAAAGACTGTTGCTACTGCCTTCATGGCTACTTCTTGCCTGGTGGATTGATAGTACAGTATTTATGGTCCACAACTGATTAAGGCTATTGAAGACAATCTTCCCACTGCAGCTGGGAACACCAAGCACTAAGAGTTAGTCAGCAGAGAGAAAAATTCTCTCCCAGTACCAGCTGGGTTTCTCTATGATTGTGGAAAACATGCTGTTTCCAGCATTAGGGTCTTGGCATCTAGTTTCCCTGGGCTTTCAAAAAACATGAGAAGTGCATTTATGGTTATGGGAATCTAAGTGACTTCCCTGTTTGTAGCAAGATAGACCACTCTCAGTTGTGAGTATTCTTTAATAACCTATGGTTTCTGGAAACAACTTACAACTTACTCCAACCATAGAAAGTATTTCTGTATAAACATTTCTTTCAAATTCACTTACTCATTATCAAGTTTCATACACACACACACACACATATCTATATCTATATCTATAGCTATCTATCTATCTATCTATCTATCTATCTATCATCTATCTATCTATCTATCTATCTATCTATCTATCTATCTATCTATCTAAAACATTAGTTTTCACTGGTCCTTACCCTTTTTCCTCCTGTTCTGCATCTTCCCGCTCTTCAGTCAAATTAATGGTACCTCTCTCTGTTCCATATCTTCCACTTTCATTTTACATATTTTTCATTGTCTGTTGTCTCCCTTAAATCCCATTTTCTTCCCTTTCAAGACCCACTCTCAGTTTCCTGCCTCTGTGCACGTACATACATTCTCACCTCAAAACACATACATAAAAATTAGATTAATTTCACGTTTTTAAAGATTAATGAATTGTTATTGTATATATTTAACAAGTTTTCATTATCTGCTCACTCAGTGATGGACATCTATGCTGATTCCATTTCTTAGCTATTGTGAAGTGAACACCAATACATGGATGAACAAACACTTCTGTAGAAAGTTATATAGTCCTTTAGGTGTATGACTGGGAGTCAAATGCCTGGGTCTTGCTGTAGATGAACTTTTAGGTTTTTGAGAAACCTTCTTAGAGATTTCTATAGTGGTTAGACCACTTTACACTTTTACCAATGTGCTTAAGGGGTTCCACGAATGATTCCACCGACACTTCCAGGAAAATTCCAACTTAATCTAGTAAGCCATTTAGAGACACGCCCAGAGATTTGTCTCCAATTAGTTCTATATTCTGTCCAGTTGGCAATTAATATAAACCGTTGCTTTTATTATTGCCTTTTTTTTTGTCAGCCCCACAATCAACTATGTGACTGGATATCAGGTCATGACCTACAGTTTAAGAAACTGTGGTGCAAGACTGGGAAGAAGACTCAGCCTTAAGGGCTATGTTTACAACCAAAATGTTAAAAACAAATGTCGTTCAAAGGGCAAATGAAGATGGATATTTTGGTATCGGATGATGATATCAACCGTCTGAAAAATAGGTCAGTGAGTTAGCAGAAGTTTTAGTTGACATACTAGCAAAGCCTATGTCAGCTTTGCAAGAAGTTCCATCTTTGCAAGAAGTTCCTAAAATTTCAGAGTGGAGTAATAATAATAGCATTAATTTAATATATAACTGCCTATCACTTAACCAGAAAATATGTATCCAAACCTGCTCAAACCCTAGAATCACAAATTCATGTGGTGTTATATTCATGTGGCTATGTTTATTATAAATATTAATATATTATTAAGATTTCATATAAATGTGCACACACATGCCTATATGGCTGAAGTGGTTAGCTTACAACAAAGAAATTTCCTCAGAACATACTTCATAATCTAAAGAGGAGAAAAGGAAATAATGAAGAAGTGAAGAAACAAAGGGACAAATGAAGAAAGGAAGGAAAGACAGAAAATAGAACAGCTTTGATAAAAGAATGAAGGCTTCATTGCTCCAACTTCCACCTAATATAATTTCTAGTATAGTAGAAGTGATGAAGGAAATGATTTTCAAATAAAAAGAAAAAATGCAAAATCAGAATCATAAGATGACAGCAAATTTAAAGACTTCTTAGTTCAGAGCAGAAAGAATAAGAAATTGAAAATGTGGCCATATTTCAGAAATCAAATTATACAGAGCTATAAGAAAGAAAAAGAAAAAGCTGAATTCAAAGGAATAAAAATTGGATTAGCTTGAGATATTTTAGCAGTTGCCAGGAAAGACTGAAGATAAAAGTGTAATGTCTTCAAAAACTCTAAACCCCAAAAAATAAATGTACAAAGGTATTTTATGACATTTTACCCAGGAACTGAATGTTCTTTCTGAACAGAAAATTGTTAAAAAAAAATTCAGTCTAGCAAAATGAAAAACTATTATAGGTAAATACACAAACCCATCAGACACTGTTAAGCAAATTTGTTGTAATTATGCTTTATTTGAAAATATATATTAAACATCATATCCAAATTGTTTGTAGTAAGAAACAATGCTTCCCAGTTGAGGATTAAACAGGGTAAGTGAAAGATAAAGCATGGTGTTTTCATTTGTTTGGATATGGGTACTGATTCTAAGTAATTGCAAGTGTTGGTAGAACAGCTCTGTGCTAGGTCCTTTGTGTATATGTTATGATTGTATAGCTTGCTGTCCTTGTGCAACTCCTAACTGTGGGAGTGGGGATGTCTTTGACTCCTTTGCCTGTTCTTGGGACCCTCTTCTTCCTACAGGGTTGCCTCACCCAGCCTTGATATAACAGTTTCTTCCTTGTCTTATTGCATCCTGTTATGCCATGTTAGGTTGATGTCTTTGGCAGACCTGCTCTTTTCTGATGAGAAACAGAATAGGAGTGGAGCTTGGGTAGAAAGGAGGTGTGGGAGAACTGATGTGGGATGTCCTTCTGTATACGTGTTGCTTTTATTGTTTGATGAATAAAACTCTTTTGGCCCCAATGGCTTAGTAGAGTAAAGCCAGGCAGGAAATCCAAGCAGAGATAAAGAAAGAAAGACAGTGGAATCTGGCAAATTCTATGTAGGTGCAGAAGGAGAAAATGCTGGAACCTTTCTGGTAGGCCACAGCCTATTGGTGATACACAGATTAAGAGAAATGTGTTAATTTAAAATGTAAGAGCTAGCTAGAAATATGCCTAAGCTATTGGCCAAACAGGCATGGAATTAATATAGTTTTGCATGATTATTCAGGTTCAGGGTCATGGGAAACAAATGTGCCATCTCCGTTTACAGAGAACAGGAAGGGAAGGAGGGAGAGGAAACTGGTTAGGATGTATTTTATGAAATAAAATACATTGAAAAATAATCAAAAGCATATGTCAAGCAGGAGTGGTGGCACCAGGCTAAAATCCTTGCACTAGAGAGGCAGGGATTAATAGATCTTAAAGAACCTGAGGACAGAATGTTCTATGTAGTGAGTTTTGGTTCAGCCAGGATCACACAGTGAGATCCTGTCATTGAGAAAGTGACAAAGTATAGATAAAGTCTCAAAGACTGCTGCTACCGTAGTGTAACAGGGTAAAGAAATCGTGAATTGGTACATTAAATTAACAGAACAAAGTACATCTCACCAATCTCACAAAAGTATGTAGAAGGAGGGATGAAACAAAGCATATCAAGTGAACAGAAAAATAGGGGGGATCTAAGCTTATGTAGCAAAAGAATTCTAAAATCATGTGACCACTGCAATGATTTAATGATTCTTTAATCACCCCACTAAAAGCAAGAGACTCAATTTCAGGAAAGAAAGGGATATAAAGGAAAATTCCGGTTTGAAATAGGCAACTTCTGTAACTCACCCTCCCATATGTCCACACAACTATAAGCAGGCAATACTCTTACCTGTTGATAATTGGCACATTTATTTAGCTTCAGTGACAACACCCGGTGCTGGTAACTTATGTCTTTAGCTGTTGTCTACTTGTTGCTATTGGAAATTCATAACAAACTCACTGACTTGTGATTTATAACATTTGTACATCTGAGTGTATGAAAATTCACAAAATAAAATAACATTGTCAATAAATATAAAATAAATGATCAACTTTGAAAATCAAATGTGATACAATTCCCCCAGATTAAAATGCTAAAATTTGAAGAGAAAAAAGGAGGGAAAGAAGGAAGCATTAAAAAGAATTGTGGAAAAAGAAAGAAAGGAGGAGAAGGAAGGAAAAAGAAAGGGGGGCAAAATAGTCAGAAGAGGTGGAAGGGACAGCATAATAGGGAAATTGAGCTGATACCAGTTCCAAGTTTTAGTTTCCAGGTCTCAAAATAAAAGAAACAGAAAGGAAAGGGGAGAGGAAGGGAAAGGTGGGAGGGGAGGGGAGGGGAGGGGAGGAGAGGGGAGAAGAGAGAAAAGGAGAACAGGGGTGGGTTGGGGGGACAGGTGACAGGTGACGAGGAAGAAGAGGAGGAGGAGGGGAGGGGAGGAAATGACAAGGGAAAGCAGAGAGAGAATGGACAGGAGGGAAAGAGAGTACCCAGGAGAGGAAAAAGGGCAGGAGGAGGGAGACAGGAGAGACAATCTCTCCTATTGCACCCCTTACCGATTCCAAGGACCTTTCAGGTATGTATGAGGATGCTGTGTTCATTGGCTTCCATTCTCTGCCTGCCCAGCCTCAGGACAGTGCTGTTCACCACCCTTTACCCATCAGATTTTCTGCTTCTTCTTTTTGTTGTTCTCTTGCCAAACACTCCCAGTATTTTTTCTGGTTTCAACAAGTAGTAACTTGATATGATTCTTTCCAGTATTGATATTGATAATAGATATATCAGATTCTCCAACCAACTTTCAGGGAAGGAACCTAAATGAAGTATGTCTCAAAGTAAAAATACATTTCATACATATTTGTCACTTGAGCCCTTAGAGCAAATATTGGTAAACAGTGTGGTATTATTTGTTATTCAGCATGCTTGGTTGACAAAATAAACTTTAAAGTCAGAAATTAATTAAAAGAGCTGATAATAGCACACAGCTATCAAGAAATGGCTTATAATTTCATACAGTGGGACAAGCCAATAAACACAGCAGTGAAAACCATCCTTGATACGCAAGTATTGCTTTTTAGTACCATAAAAATGTACTTTTGGGAGAGTAGAACATTATAGTTTAAGCGAAGCTCTTCATTAGATAGTATGAGAAAATGAGGCATGAAAGGAAGATGGAAAAGCTTCCTTAATAGTTCCTGTGCAGATAATGTAGGCCAAAGACAATCAATAGCCATGGCTCATTTATTTTATGTCCCTGAGCACTTAGAGGCAAAATGTTAGTGTTTGCTACCCTGTTGGCTTTCTTTGCTCTGAATCGGTAATGAAAAAATGGATTTGCATCTTACAGTGTGAATTTTACAAATATAACTCAAACAAGAAGCTATTGTTAACCAATATGGAAAGAAGTACTTTATGTATTATTTTGGGTCCATCATATATTATTTTTGGACCCATCTAAATAGCTATGAATATAAATTGTCTTTCCCCAGAATGAAGAAAATACTTAACACATGGGTCCTATTTACATTATAAAAATATATTAAATTAAAACCAAAATTAGAAGAATTACATAAAATACCTATTTTTTTCCAGTTTATTCATTTTTTATTAAAAGTTGCCATCTCCTCCCCTCCTCCTCCCCCTTCCCTCCCCTCCCCTCCACCCACACCCCCACTCCCTCCCTCTTGAGGCCAAACAGCCATCAGGGTTCTCTACACTATGTTGAGTCCAAGGTCCTCCCAACTCCCCCCAGGTCCAGGAAGGTGAGCAACCAAACTGACAAGGCTCACACAGAGCCCGTCCATGTCGTAGAGACCAAGCCCATCGCCATTGTCCTTGGCTCCTCGGTCAGCCTCCACCATCAGCCACCCTCAGAGAGTCCAATTTGGTAGCATGTTCCCTGATGAGGAGCAAAAGGAGGGAGATCATGAGCAAGGAATTCAGGACCGTGAGGAGTGCGTTTACCCATTGAGACGGTGGAACAGATCTAACGGGAGACCACCAAGTCCAGTTGGAATGGAACTGATGGAACAGGGGACCAAACCGGGCTCTCCGAATGTGGCTGACGGTGGAGGAGGACTGAGAAACCAAGGACAACGGTAATGAATGTGAACTCTACAGCATGGACGGGCTCACTGTGAGCCTTAACCTTCACCTGGCGATGGATGGAGATAGAGACAGAGCCCCACATTGGAGCACCGGACTGAGCTCCGAAAGTTCTGATGAGGAGTGGATGGAGAGAGATCATGAGAAAGAAAGTCAGAACCATGAGGGATGCGTTCACCCACTGAGACAGCAGGATAAAATACCTATTTTTAAGATAGATTGTTGTCATTGATAAAAGCAGTCACAAAATCAATATACCACTGAGTACATGACTTCTAAGTAAGTGGATGATTCCATCAGTAACACACTGTCAGGTGCCATACATGATGTCCAGATACCATAATCCCCTTCAGATAAGAACAGAATAGAATACAATGCAATACATGCCTACATAGTCAAAGGCATATTAATAGCATATGACTGCCATTTTCTTTGGAGAGTGGAAGTTACAGAAAAAATCCTCAGTAAGTAACAGCTTAAAATCACCTTTTCTAGGAGGGGTTGTTGTATACATCTCTGCCTATAAGGGACCAGGGATGAAGGTAGGAAAGTGTCAGCCATATGTCATCTTCAGGCCAACTTGACACCCATAGTGGCATGAAATCAAGAGGTGGGGAATGTGGATCAGTAGTAAAGCTTGCCTAGCACAATCAAGACACTGGATTTGATTTCTACTACTGAATAAAGAAAACAAAAACAACAAAAGTTTAGGGTTTCTGTAAAGAGAGGAAGTTTACATGCTACATATTATAGACTAATATAGCCTACTTTTACATACTAAAACACAATCGTACATTAATTATAAATCAATTATGAGTTATATAAAAAGTAGAATCTTAAAGAACATTATGCATTGAATTCAGGTACCATTTGATATTACTCAAGAAGTGAACAGAAACAGTCATTGGTGATCTACTAGGATACCTTTAAGATGTGATCTTCAGGTCCAGGCTGGTGGTGAAATCAAGGAGACTTATGATGTCAGTATGAGTGCCAAGGGGAAACACACACAGGGGAAGTTAAAGTAGAAAAGAGAAAGACTGATCAGAAAGCCATCATGGAGAGTGTGCTAGAAAGAGCCCCTAAGTGTGAACTGCATTTGGCAGCAGTGTGCTCTGGAGGATTTCTTCTGTTCTTGTTCCCAATTCTACAAGGGAACATACAGAACAGATTCTCCTACAACACAAAAAGTGCTAGCCAAGGTCAGCTGAAAGTGGTATCTAGTCTGCAAATGTATTGTCATTTTGCATTTTATCTCAAAATAGTTATTTAGGAAACAGCTTTCTTCAAAAACTAAAGAAAATGTTATGTATACAACAGTCTTGTGAATGTCTTTCCTCCATTATTTCTCTATATTTCCCCATATATTTAGTGTTGTTTCACATTTCAGACACTATGATAGATACCTGTTGAGCGTCATAAATTTTCAGGTAGATGTAAACACACTATATTCAAAATCACAGTAAAAGAAGACCAAAAAGCAACACAGAGAAGCCTTTTGCTTCTCAGGCCTGATGCATAAGGCACATTGAAGTAACCATGGGCTTGCAAAACCAGAGGACAGACAAGTCCCAGCCTTCTGTGTCTGTCATTGTGGAGCATTAATGCAGCAATTTGAAATATATTTCTTCTACATCCTGTCTCACAAGTCTTTTGCAGCTAGATGTTTGTCATGGCATTTAACCTAAAAGTTTCACTAACTTCCATCATGAAAATTGACAAAATTAAATAATTTTCAAATGTCTAATATGTGCCTACTAGCAAAACAGTCCTTATCAGAAAATCCAGAGCTCTTGATCTGTGTATAAGTTAGCTGGGAAGTTGGAGTGAGAGATGATACCATCAGGAGATACAACATATTCTGTAATGAAAACATGTCTACTTTGAGTATACAGGCTTCACAAAGATGATGAACCAGAAACTGTGGCTCAAAAAGAGGATCCAATGGGCCACATAAAAAAGGAAATAGTTAAGAGCAGGATATGGCAATGAGGAAACTGAAGTAGGTATAGTTAAGGATTTGTGTTAGAGAAAGGTAGAAACCAACTGTTTTTCTCAGCATGAGCCAATCTAGGGCCTTGAAGGAAAAAGTAAACTTAGTCTTGTGATGGAAGGAGTAACTCAAGGAGATACATTGGTCCCCAAGACATACTGGCTAAACACAATTTAACAACTCTAATGACTTGGACACTAACACTGAACAATGTGTCTGATGCTTAGGGAACATTATTGAAACTTCACTCTAGCAAGCATAAAATAAAGGGGGGAAACTAAATGTATTGTTTCGCTATCAAGAAACAAAGAAAATATTGAACTCGCAGAAATCAACTTGAGTAGGGCCAAAGGCAAAAATAATAAATATAAATTAAATGTTTTTTGGCTGTATTCGTTTAATCCCTTAGCTGTACTTTATTGACAACATCCAAAGATTCGGATAAACTGGGTGAAGAAAGAAAGCAATGTTACTAAGTACTATCACAACATTTTCTGTTTTGATAAGATAAAATAAAAGTTGATTCAGTTATGGTCTTAATTTGTGACCATTATACTTTGAATTGCAAAAATCTTATCTTTATGAGCCAGTTATTATAAATACTTAGTCTGTATCATTTGCTAGAAATGGGTCAAGTGATAATTAGAAACAATAATAAACAAATACCCACTAAGAATAGAGGGTTTCTCTTCCCTTAGGGTTTTAGAATATAAATATTCATGTTTCTTTTTTTGACCCTAGGGCTTACAATTCTACTTTTAGTAACTAGTGTGTAGTCTGCATTTGCAAATATGTATCCACAACATAATATTAGATAAAAGGAATAACTTAATTTTTAGAATATTTATATTCAAATCAAATTTTTTCATTAACTATTAGACTACTTATCACTCAGTAATAGTAATAGTAATATATATATATATATATATATATACCTATTTTCCAATTATTTTTCTCAGAATATCAATAAAAAATAGGGCTATTTTTGGAGGCTGGAGGGGGAGTTATTGCTAGGAAATTAAGGCACTCGAATTTATTGATGGCATGAACTAAGTAGCCTTCCTCTTAGCTTCTACCTGAGAATAAGCTGTTCTTATGCAAGGATGTTCATATCATTCACCTCCTGATTGTCAGCAAGTAGACTTCAGTAGTTTTACTGTTTTCAGAAGGACATATCAACCCTCTCACTAATAACAACAATGAAAATACCAACAAACATACTTCAAGTTGCTTGAATTCTTTGGCATGGTTTTATTTGACCTTAATAGTGTAGTTCATTGTAAGAAACTGTGTTTAAATTTACATTTAAGCAGTCTACACCAAATCTCTTGCTGCATGTTCTACTGATGCATTTCCATTAGGTAAGTCATAGCTTGGAGGCTCGACTTCTTAATTAGTAACAGTAACACTATGATGAAGGACAGCACACAGTGAGTACCAGAGTGAATTGAGGCAAGAGGACGCACCCTACGACGTAGGGTTGTCAGTGAGCATATCAAGTGAAAATAAGGCAGAACTAGCAAGACAAATATGACATACATTTTTCTCACGGGTAGAACTAGGATGTGTAAAGACATCCACAAATAGAGACACACAGAGAGATATACATACACACGGATACACATATGCACTCACACACATACACAGAAGATGATAATCAAAGAGAGTCTATTGTCTTTGGGAAAAGAAGGGGAGTAACAGAAGAAGAGAGGAAAAGGAGAGACGGAGCATGAATATGGGCAAACTACATGACAGCCTTGAATAAAGATGCTATTGCTTTGTGCACCAAACACATGAACAACCTTAAAAGGAAGTCTGTTTTCCTTGGAAGAGTCCATATCTGATTATATCTATCTCTCAGGAGAACAGTGTATGTTCTTCCATCTGATGTAAGAAAACCTGACTAGGTCTCTCTTCTTAGGTTACTCGTTACACATTCAACTGAGAATCATACTTTAGATATTTGACAGACTTACAAACATGAACCTAACAAATTACAGTAAGGCAAGGGTGAACACCATATAATAGTAAAGAAATGAAAAGAAGCATTTAAAACCACATATGTGGTTGAATCAAGTTTGATTAAACCATACAAGCATTAAATCAGATGTGTGTTGGTATATGGAAAGTTTCTGAGGGAATGTATGTTTCGGTATTAATAACAGCTGTAACAAGACAGAGGTCACCCAAAAAAATCTGTCATTATTACAAGACAAGAAAATGATTCATTCAAACTGTTTATATCGAGCTTCCACTGTGGGTATAATCAGGATCAACTCATTGAAGGAACAGCACAAATGAGTCCTGGTACTTGCTAAAGAATTTCAGTGAAGTGTTGTCATTCTGAGCTATGATGACAGTGATGAGTTCACTGTAAAGACAGCCTTTTGAATAATATATTTTGTCATATCGGGAAAGAATAATAACAGGTATTCAGATCAGTTTTTCCTTAGTGAGTGGGTTGAGTATATGTGGGGTAATTCAAGATTCAGAATTCAGAAATGTAGACTTGGCTTTCTTAAAACACTAGCTTATGACTCAATATTGACTTAAAGCTCATTGCCTCTCTTCCCATACTGTTCTTTTGGTCTCTTGTTTTGTCCATAGGCTGCAATTCCAAGAATAGAATTATGGCTGTTGCTATGCTAGTATAGAACACTCTTAATTCCCATTCTTGATAGCAGAAAAGAAAGTAAGTACTTGGTAGTATGTGCTATTCTGTAGGGATTAAAAATCCAGGCAATTTTACTCAGATGACTTGAAAGAACACTGGCAAAGGTGCACACTACTACCCTTATCTGTTTATCTGGATTTTTCTCTTTCTTTTTATACAGAAAAAGAAAAAGAAAGAAAGAAAAGAGAAAAACAGCTCATATGTGGTATGGTTTTCCTTTCTTCTTACATATAGTTCTGTCTACCTAAGCTCTAGAGATTGTTTTTGGTTAACCCCTAAATTTTGTGTTGGACTTTAGAGGCTATCAGCAGAAAGCTGGTTATTCAAGTCTTTTTATTTATTATTTTCATTTGGGGCCTGTCTTAGTTAGGTGTTTATTGCTGTGAAGAGACACCATGACTATAGCAACTCTCTTAAATGAAAGCATTTAATTGAAAGGGCATGTTTACACTGTCAGAGGTTCAGTTCATTATCATCATGGTGGGGAGCATGGCAGCATGAAGGCAGGCATGGGGCTGGAGTACTGAGATTCCTACAACTTGACTCATGGACTGACAGTCACACTGAGAGAAACTTGAACAAAAGAGACCTCAAAGTCTGCCCCCACTGTGGCCCACTTTCTCCAACAAAAGCCATACCTCCTAATAGTGCCACTTCCTTTGGGGACCATTTTCTTTCAAACCACCATGAGGAGGATGATAGCAGAAACTATATCTGTGTTATCTTGCATCTTCTACATATACTTCACATAGAAGATATGTTGTGTGGGTTTAAGACATCATGAGACTAGAAAACAAGGATGCTCACAACTTCTGTTGATTAAAACATATTTTGTGGATTAGCTTTTATTTAGGCATAGTAGGTCATCATTTGTAGCAAGGAAGGGACTTTTCAGAGATACAATAAGCTTGCACCAAGCAGTATGCAAAGAGTCTAGCAAAGGCTCTCTGATACAATGTTTGCATTTCCATCATGCTGGAACTCAATTTCTCTGGACCTCATATTTTTACTTAGGTTCTTGCTTTCTCTTTTACAAGAAAGATTCTACATTAGAAATTAATCTCAAAGTCAGGGTGTGTCCAAACTTCCTCTCTTGCTGCTCCAGTGGGTTAAGATCTCTGGAACTGAAGTTTGATATTGTGTCTGGATAAAACATCTAAGAGAAAGAAATAAAATCATTCCACCCATCTTTACAGTTTATAATATTTTTGGACTACATTATCTTTGTACTATTTTTGAAAGAATGTTCTTTTTATCTGTTATAATTTTTTCTGTTTGCATATCCCTCAACTCGGTGATTTATAGCACTTTTAACTGATGAAGGCAATTAAGAGAAAACCACGTTCGTGTATTGACTATGGAGTGTATACTGTGAATTCTCTAATGTGTTGTGTTTAGAGATAGAGCCCACAAAGATGTAACAAATGATTAAGTAAGGTCAATAAACAAAAATATTCTTAACCTTACACTATTGCTATCCTTTCCAATGAAATGGAAATGAGACTTTGATGAGGCAGAAGACAAGACTTAAGAGAAACAAATCCTCCGCACTTTTTGATCATAGATTTCTAGGCTCCACACATGGAGATAAACTGTCTACAGTTTAGGCCATTAGGTCTGTGGCATTTTTTAATGGTAGCTCTGGTAGACACACAGATGAAGTTCAGGTATTGGTTGTATTAATAATTTAACAAAGTAAATATGCCCACAAAAAGCATAATTCAATTATAATTACTATAAGGATTATTTAATTACAAATGGTCTTAATGTGGTGCCAGTTGCTTAGCCTGCACAGTAATAGATCTTTGTAGGCAGCGCGCAACCCTATACTTTAAAGTGTACAATTAGCAATTCTGGTTTGAAATGTAACAGAGTTAAATACCTCTGAAGAAAATGAGTTTTTTTTTCTTAACAGAATTTACTGAAAGATGTCCAGAAGCACAGACACACACACACAGACACATACCCATACACGCACACACACACACATATACACACATACGCAAACAAAAAACACACAGACACATACACACAGATACACAGACACACACATAGACACACATATGCAAGAAACACAGACACACTTTCATCTCCACATGTAAACTTCATTTGTTGTAAGTATAACCAAATAAAATTGTGCAGAAGCAGATGATTCTAGCTTTATCATCCATCCATCCATCCATCCATCCATCAACATAATTTTATTTATGCAAAAACTATTACAGGATAACTGCAGGCTAAATGGTTATAGTCTGAAATTATAAATTCAAATGAGTGTTACTGTATTATTTTAATATTTAGTTGTTTGAGACAGAGCATTACTATGTAGACCTGGCTAGTCTGAAACTCACTATGTAAACCAGACAGACTTTGAACGCATGGAGATCTGCCTGCCTCTGCCTACGTGCTGAAATTAAAGGCACATAGCATGGCATCTAGTTGAAAATGAATATTCTTTAAATAATGTATGCTTACCACAGCATCTAAAATCCACTGTTTCCTATATCTATGTTGTAACATTTCAACTTTCATTTTTTTGTCTATGTATAAGTCTCTCAGACTATAATTGAAAATGTAGAAAAATACAATTATTGACAAGTTTAGCTATGGATAACTTTTTTTAAAAAAATTATTAAAATGGCTTTATTATATTTATTTATTTATCGTGTGCATGTGCACTCAGATGCCATGACATGTATATATAGGTCAAAGGACAACTTTCAGGAGTTGGCTTTCTCCTTCGACGATGGTAGTACCAGGGATTGAATTCAGGTTGCCAGGTTTGGTGGCAAGTACCTTTATCGATTGAACCATCTTTCCAGCCCAATTTTTTTCTTATGCTCAAGATAAACATCCTCAAATCTGCCTTTTACAATCCCACTAATAAGAGAGAAAAAAAAGTAGAACCCGAAAAGAAACGACCTTAGAAACATGGGATAGAGTGTAAGGAATCCATTTGAGTGAAGTCCTTCCTGTCCAGAGAGTGAGAGCCTGGAGGACTGAGAGGGATCATGTCCAGATGACTGTGGGATACTTTACTATCATCATGCGGAGAGGAGGAAGTACATTTAAGCTTTAACAGATGGTTTTAGAAATGACAAGGAAAGAACACATGCCATTGTTGACGATTCCAGTCTTTGGCAGCAATTGAGTTGCTTCCAGAGATGATGCTGCGTCTACATCCTACACGGTTTCATTTCTTCCAAACCCGGAAGAGCTAAATTTTGCACACTTCTTTTCTAAGGTTCAAGCAGTGATTCAGTCGTGTTGAATTCATAGGAAGAGCGTAAGCACTAGAGGAAAACAAAGTGGTTACATCTCTGAACGGCAAGTACCTGCCTCTCATCGGCAGCCGCTGTGGTTTCCTTGGGGCTGACATTGTGCTCCTCCTGCTATAGTGAAAACATTCTATCCTGAGAAGAATTACCTCATGCTAAAAGTTTCCTCAGTTGCATTAGGTAAGGTGACACGTGGCTATATTCTATCCCCACCAGACTTTGGGAGACATAAGAAAATATTTTAGAAAGGCAGGACCCATCCCCAGCTTATTTCATTTTCCTTCCTCAAACATTAGCAACAATGCTGAGAGAAAGCAAATTTGAAGCCATGCCAGCACCGTGGCAACACATACAACTTGATTATTAAGGTGTGGAAGCAACTTGGCAAATATCACTTAGTTCCTTTCATGCCTGGTAGGCAGAATAACTACCTCAATTTTTCAAGGTGATTAAGCCCATTAAGTAAGAACACTGTGATTCTTCATTCATTCATCTGCACCTAACCGGATGGAAAGGTCTTTTCCACAGACAAATGAATCTGTGGATTCTTCCTTCTCCATCCCCACCACAGTGGACACCCCTCTCAGAGAGCCGACCTTTGACATCTCTCTGGTTCAGGGTTGCTCCTGTCTTCTTAATTGAAATGTTTAAGAGACTGTCTAGGAAACAAGGCACAGAAAACTAACTTCTGAATGCCATTGAATCACTCTTTTCAATCAGTTCACATGTTTATTTATGAGAATTGCTGTACCTGTTAAATGTTGAATTAAAGGGATTGGAGGGGAGGAAGACACTATTTGGGAAGAAAAAAAAAGAAGAAAAAAAAAACCCTCAGAAATGAGCCTTACCTGAAACGTTTATGAACATCCACTGCAAACACTCTTCAAAACCGGTAAATTGCATTTTAATTATTTTTTAAATGTGTTGAAATTAAAGAGCATTTGGAAAGCAGTCATCTAGAATTGAGGAAGTACAAATTAATCACGTGGTTACATTGAATATTCAAAAATTCAGGGATCCTTAATGGAGCAGTCATAATTTTCAAGCAACATTAGAACTCCTTGGCACGTGCTCAGGGCTGCTCGGAGCGCTTTTGCACGCGGCGGAAATGTTTGCGCAGCAGCCTATTCCCGCCAATAGAAGCACAATGAAAACTCACACACAATAAATCATTTCCAGGGAAGAGAGACTCAAATGCCACAAGTGCTTTGATTCACTCTGCTTCAGGAGCAGAATTTATAAATTGAAAAACTTTTGAATTGGGGAGAGTGCAGTCTTCTGGAAATGAGAAAAGCAAGGCCAATTGGATCTTGGGATCTTATTTGTATGTCATTCTGCATTAGCCTTGGCAGCCAGTCACTGGCATGACCAATCGGCTGCCAAAGTATGATGTATGGCGCAGTTGCCTTATCTCATAGCCTGCAAGGGGCCCTCAGGGACATGCAGACTTCCAAAGGGTACGTGTCCTTCCACTATCACTCCAGAATAAAAATGGGATGAATGAAATTGAAAGTTAAAGTGCATTAATTCTAGCTCTCCCATTGTTACATCAAGAAAATGCAGGATTTCTACTCCACAGCCCAATTTCCCTTTCTTCCCACTGCCAGTCACACATGTTAGTTGCTTTGAAATAAGGAGTCACGCAGAGTGACAGAATACAATGCCCTGAAATAGGACACTTTGATGGGAGAATAAGTAGGGGTTAAAAAGCACATTACAAAACAGCAGATGCAAGAAAGACTTGCTAATCTTTTTTTTCTCCTGCCTGAAAGCAGAAGATAAAACTTTCCTATGAAAGGTCTTCCTTGCATGAGGAGAAGAGTCTTTTGATGGGTAGGTCAAGGCTGAAAAACGTCTGTCCATGTAATTCTTATCTTGGGTGTCTTTGCTCATAATTTAGCTGCTTTTGCACAAGTTACTATTCTTTATCCAATTGAGGCTATAACAACAACTTGAACTGGTTCTTTGAGTCTTTACTTCCTCTTCAGGACTCCTGTGCTATATAAAACTGACTCTTCTCTCCTGTTAATCTTTATTTGCCTAATCTCATGAGCATATTTAGCTAGGTATATAATTGTATGTGCTTGTTATCTTTTCCTGGGTCCACATAAGGCATTTATTTATATTTTGTCATCTAATGCAAGAACAGAGTGACCTGCAACCACAGTCACCCCTCTGCCGTGTACATGTACACTGGCTATAATTTGGGTTATGAATGTGTAGATATGCCAGGTTGCCTCTGTATCAAAGGGAGCTCCAGGTGTTGTGCTATGCAATTGTCTTTGAGTTGCATCACAAATAACTCCCTGGGAGACACTGAAATTCAACCTTACTATCTACAAAATACTATGAAAAATATTGTCAACCCTCCTTCTACCATTTGAAGAAAAATATGTTCCATATTAGTCGACAATGTTTTACCATAAACTTAGTTTTCTTAAATAAAGCATCAGCAGCTACTTAAAAGTGAAGCATATATTCATTTTTCTCAATCACTACAGAGTGAATATTAATGTATTTTGATATTCAATCATTGTGTGTGTGTGACTGGATGCGAGTGTTTCTTTGTGTGTGTCTGTGGAGAGTTACTACCTGTATTGTCTTTACAAACATTGCCCATCTCTTTTGAGATAAATTCTCTGGTTTGCCTGGATCTCACAAGTCCGTCAAACTGGGTTGATCAGCGAGTCCCCAGCATTCTTCCCACTCTTCAGCACTAGGATTATCAGCACGTGCCTAAACACCTACCATTTTACATAAGATCTTGGTTTGAACTGAGGTCCAGGTCTTACTCAGCATGCGTTTTTCCAAGAGCCACCTCCCTTCACTAGGACTATGTTTTCAAACTGCTAACTGCTCCTGGCTGTGGAATTGACAGCAATGTAGCTCTAAATCAAAGGGGCAGTTACTGATATTTCCTTATGTTTCTTCTTTTCTTCAGAAATGCCAAATTAAGACCAGCTGGCATCCGTCTGGCACCTACATAGGCATTAAACATTGCAATGACCCATTCCTTCTATTACCATAGTGGATTTGTAGGAAAGAGGCCTTAATGTAAATTGAAATTAATGAATGCCAAGTTAGATTATTAATTAACATAAATTTCTCTAAAATAGGTTTAGTATTGGGGTGATCAGGATTTTAGCCATTTCTCCACATTTTATTAATTCTAATATTTCTAATAAAACTAATATTTATTTCTCCACATATTAGATTTATTGTTTAAACTATTTGCATTTTACTTCACCCAAATTAAATTTTTGTATTTTAAGAGTTATTATGCCAGGCAGTAGTGGTCCCAGCATATGGGAGGCAGAGGTTGCCGATTTCTCTGAGTTCGAGGCCAGCCTGACTGATCGACAGAGAGAGTTCCAGGACAGGTTTCAAAGCTCCCTTCCTGTTTTGAACATGCCCCTCCAAAAAGTTATTGCATGTCATTAATTCATGATAGTGTTTTTCACATGGTTATAAGTGAATGATTAATGTCCTCATCCTGTAATTTGTTCATAGTTACAAATAATGCAATGTCACGGCATTAAGATAACATAAATATCATTCCAAAAGTTTTAAACCTCTCCCCAATATACCCTCCAGGCACTGATTAAAATGAACTTCAAATAATGTAGTGTTGGAGCTGCGGGCAGGCCTGCTTTTCGTCCTGCCCGGCTCCTGCATCGTTAGCTTTACACCTGAAAAAACAACACACAAACTGTATTCTTTTAAATACTGCCTGGCTCATTAGTTCCAGCCTCCTACTCACATCTTGACTAACCCATATCTAATAATCTCTGTAACACCACGAGCGGTGTCTTACTGGGAAAGATTCAGCATGTCTACCTGGCGGCTGGCTTCATCGCATCTCGCATCTCTCTGAGGAGAGGCACGGCGGTCTGACTAACTTAGGAGAGGCATGGCATCTGACTGAGCCATCTACCTCACTTCCTTTTTCCTGTTCTGTCTACTCCACCCACCTAAGGGCTGGCCAAGGCAGTTTCCTTATTAAAACAGAAGACCCTCCTACATCAAAATAAGACATTGTGGTGCACACCTTTAATCCCAGCACTGTGAGGCAGGGGCAGGTGTATCTCTCTGAGTTTGAAGCCAGACTAGTCTACATAGTGAGTTCCAGGACAACCTAAGATACACAGAGAGACTCAGCCCCCAAAAGACCCAAATGATAAATTAATAAATATATAAATACATTGTAAAAATAAAATTAAAAAAGAACAATTTTGAATACATTTATTTGCTATCGCTATTCTAACTACTGGATTTTCTGCTCTGGGGGATAAAAAAGAAGTTTAAAAGCCCATTGTTGTTTAGAAAATAACGTAGCCCTGAGGTAGTGGCACATGACTTTAAACCCAGCACTTTGGAAGCACAGGTAGGCAGATCTCTCTGAGTTTGAGACCAACCTGGTCTACAAATTTAGTTCTAAGACAGCCTGGAGAAAACAGTGAAACCATTCTCAAATAACAACAACAAGAGAACAAAAGAAGGAAAGAAAGGAAGGAAGGAAGGAAGGAAGGAAGGAAGGTAATAATTAATAAAATGAATAGTGGAAGTTTAAACACCTGTTCTTTTTCTGGTTTACATTTCAAAACTACAAATCTGCACACAATTAAAAAGAGTAACTAAGTGAATGGAACATATGTATATATAAAATTTCCATTCCCATTTCTCCTTCAAATTAGTTTCACAATCTTATCTCCATTAACCACTCACTCTGGACATTAACTTTTTCTTCTTTAAAATAAGTTTATATTTGTCAAAGAAGTTACTGCTTTAACATACTATGATTAAGCCTGGAGGAATCAGTAGGAAGTGATCCTTAACCTAATGAGATAGAGAAAGGGGAGCTTGGGGTAGGAAGGAACATACAAAATGACCCTTGTGAGAAGAAGTCAACAGAGACACAGAGGAGGAGAAATCACCTCCTTCTCGGGGGAAATCACCATGAGCTATGGTTTTGAATCAGACAGCTCCAGATGTGTTTAATACTGCGATGATGGTAATGGAGATGATGATGGTGAAAATAATGCAGAATATTTTGTGTTATAATAATACATCGGCATGTAGCATCTGCCATTCCATTGTGAGCAAATCATCCCTCAGGCAATAACAGTACTTGCCAGGTTTCACACAATGTACAATACAGTTTTGTTCAAATGAAAAACACCTAAAATTGGAACGCCTTTGCCCCAACAACAACAAAGAGAGAGTGTGATGTCTTCATGAATATGCTAATTTGCCACTTTCCTATCAGAGTAAAACATAAAGACTCATGCACAGGCTGACCCAATTAACAGCAAACAATTGGGTTCTTTCAAACCCCAAAGAGTGCTTTCCCCAGATGTTTTGTATGAAAACTGAAAACTGCAAGGAACTCAGAATTTATGGAAAAGCCAGATTAACAGAATAAAACCTATAAAAGGACTTAATATTATTTTCAATCACGAGAATGGAATTCAATAACACATTACAAAAAGGTAATATTGATTACAGGTTAGACCCTTTAAGTCAGTAATATGGAATCTTATAATTGATTATGATAAGCTTCTCATGGGTTCACTGCTCTAGAAGTCATTTGCTTATATGTGTATATGGTACCACACATTGAGAGCATAATGAAGAACTTCCTTTTCCTACACCTAGTCCTCATTTATCATCTTCATGTGAAGCCTTGACAGGTTCTAGGGAGTGCATAATCACCTGGGAAGGCAGATGTAGCAGAGAAAGTACACACTATCAAATGAAACAAACTTAAATTGAAGGTCAAAATATCTTACCAGAAGTCAGCCATACAATATTTTGTATGTGTTGGTTGGGGTGCACTTAGGAATTTTTAAAGGAACATACTTTCCACCTTGCATTTCATCAGGAAATTCAACATTTGAGTTGATTGAGAAAGAAAAATGTTCTGGAGCAAGAACGTTTTAAGTCTTCCTCTCCAAATACAAAGCTACATCTTCCTAGCTCCCTTTAGAGTGATGCTTCTCAGAGTTCACACACACCACCTGTTTGCAGAGTTACTTGATATCACAGTAGCCTTCAGCCCTTCATTTCTTTGCAATACTTGAATTTCTAAGGCTTGCATTCTCTTTCCTACTTTGCTCTTTTGTTCTGTCTGAAGATTCATGGTGTGACCCCTTCACTATGCTTTGTTAACACATTTCTCATCCAAAATATCATTGTCAGGCAGGAAGTGGTGGTGCATACCTTTCGATCTTTGTGAGTTCAAGGCCTGCCTGGTCTACAGAGCTAGTTCTAGGACATCAAGAGTTACTGAAAGAAACCCTGTCTCAAAACAAACAAACAAGCAAACAAATCAATTCAATGTCCTCTTAAAAGACATCTAATAAACTCCTTCCTTGTACTTAATATTCTTGAAGTCTCAAAGATAGTCTACCTGAATTTTACAAAAACCAAAATAATGTATATCTTGGAACTGTGTATAGTTTTTCTGGTTTAGATTTGAAATATAAAGATAAATGATACAATTGGAAAAATTAATAAGAGATGAAATAAAAGGAAGAGAACATGTCTACACCTAAAGTATGGAGAGGGTTTTTAATTATAGAGATAAGGAAGAAAAAAGGCAGAAGGAAGAGTCCAGGATATGCCAATCAGTAGGACCCTCTAGGGACTGAGAGTTACTGGGAGAACCTGGTAGCCAGTTTCAGCTTTGAAATGTCAATGGACATCTCAACTATTTGTCCAGGGTTTCCACACCAGATAAATGAAAAAAAATGAGAGAAATAAAGAAAAAAATGAAGAAAGGAAGTAAAGGATGGAAGAAGGAAAGGGGAAAAAGAAAGAAACAAACAAAGAAGGAAAACATGATTGCACCTAGGTGTGATGGAAAAGGAGGTTAATTGAAGATATGAGAGGGTATGAAAGACCAAGAGAGGAACCACTGGCTAAGAGAAGCTTCTGGGACCAAGAGGCCAAGAAACAGGTGGAGCCAAAATGGTTGTGATGTGTAGGGATCAGGCTGGGGGAAGAGAAGCTGATGTGGAATGTTATCTGTACACTATGAATATTTGTTGCTTTTATTGGTTGATGAATAAAGTTGATTTGGCCTATGACAGCAGAATATAGCCAGGCAGCAAAGTCAAACAATAGAGGAAGAAAGAAGGCAGAATCTGAGAAACACCAGCAGTGGCCAGAGAAGCAAGATGTGAGATAACAAGTCACAGACCTTGTGATAAAATATAGAATAATAGAAATGGGTTAATTTAGGTTGTAAGAGCTAGTTAATAATAAGTTTGAGATAATAGGCCAAACAGTTTATAATTAATATTATGTGTTTGAGTGGTTATTTGGGAACTGGCAGACAGAAGAGAAAGCTCCAGTTACAAATAGCATGCCAACATGAAGCTCTCAAATTTCCATATGGCCCAAAAAAGCTTTAGAACAAAAGGTCGACTGCCAGTGGACCCACAGACTGCCCTGGCCTCATAACTGTCCCCCATATTCAGTGGGCCTAGCTTGGTTTCTGTTTGGCAGTGATGTGTCAGACTTCATTGACTCCCCATAGGGATCTTGCCCTTTCTGGGGAATTGATTGTGGGTAGGGTAGAAGGAAGGGTGGAGTGAGGGGGGAGGGAGTGGGATCAGGGATGGCTGTGTAGAATGAGAAAAAATTGTATTAAAATATAAATATGCAAAAAATTAAATAGGTTCTGGTCCCATATAAATAGAACCACACTGAGCTTCCTAGTCTCACAGTCTCGTGCCAGCAGCAGCACAAAAATGCATCTCCCTGCAACTGCCTATGAGATGGAGCCAGCCACAAGCCACTATGAGCTAAGAAGCATGGCAGGTTTCCACAGTGTCACACAGACCTCGGTACAGAGGGCTAATCAGCTATATGCTGTGTGGTGTATTTAGCTTTTACTCAAATGGACAAAATAGGTTTGTGGTTTGGCTGCATGCTACCTAATGGCAGCATTGCAGGGGGTGGGGTGGGTGGGGAGTTGGGAGGAGGGTGAGAAGCAACATAAAGATGGAAAATACACAGGAAGTCTGGATCCTATATAATATTTTATTGATTTTTGAAATATTTGATGGCCAATGGACATGAGACAGCTGCTGAGAGACATGGAATTGAAAGGGGGACTGATAAAATGTAAAAGCCTAAATATTTTTAAAATGCTTTCACTTTAAAACAGAAGTCAAAAATGTATTTGTAAAATGGAACTTAAAAGATGCATTGCATTGGAGAAGTATTTTAAATCATTTTTCCTTGGAAAACAAGAGGCTATGGATTTGTTCTAAGATAGACCATATTTAGTCAAGGGAGACTTCCTGAGCCTTGACAGGTGGTATCTATCAACAAAGGTTACCACTGGCCCTTCCAGGCTTGCTCATTATCTCAAAATTTTATCAGGGACCCTAAAGACATTTCATGCACAGTCAGCAGGAAGGAGTTCAGAGAAAATGATATCCACATTCCCAGGAGTTGGGGGAATGGATGATCTTTGGTTATTTGGCAGGTTGTGGATATTTGTTATATTTAGGGGAATATAAAAATAAAGGATAAAAAGACAATTATTAATCTCAGATATTTTATATTGCCATGAATTTAAGTTAGTTTTGTTATACTGTGTATCTGTTTCTATTCTTGTTCAAAAGATTTTTGCATATTGATACAAATTTAAGGTCAATTTTGTCATACTATATGTTTGTTTCTGCTCTTGATTAAGGTATATGTTTATGCAGCTCATTTAAAATGTAATGTATAACTAAAAATTAATGGTCATCTATAATAGTCAAATTTATTTAGGTTTTCTAGATGCACAAAGTTGTATTTCATATAGATAGGCAATCTTCAAATGCTTCAAGGACCTGCAGAATATCATTTTAAGTGTTTTAAATTCTTTTACATGAGCAGTCTGCTCCTGGCAGCACCAATTTCTTCAAAAGAAGGATGGGCAATGAAGATGTTCCTTATGGAGTTTTCTTTCAGTGTGGCAAGACTAGTCATTTGCTATTGCCTAGTCTGCTTAACAATGTGGCATATAAATTGGACATGCAGCACCCACAGAAAAATAACTGCTGAATTTGTCAAAACAAAGTGGGACAGTCCTATAGAGTTCCTGATTTGAATCTGCCAGACATTCTACAAGACATAGAAAAAAAAAGACTAATGAATTTTGTAAAAATAGGCAGGATAGTTCTTCAAATTCCCTGCTTCACTGAGAAATCTGCCAGATACTCTAGGCCTATAGACTGAAGATGATGAATGCCCCAATGTTAGAAAAGAACTTTGGGTGACTGTCCAGGCAGCCATATATCTCTGTCATTTCTAGAGTTTTGGAAGTTGCTTAACATGCACTTCCTTGTTACTTAGGTAACATTCTTCTGTGGTGTTTGATGGAGTTAAAGACTGGATAGTTACAATTATAGTTTTCATTAGTTATGATAA
This sequence comes from Arvicola amphibius, assembly GCF_903992535.2. Lineage (NCBI taxonomy): Eukaryota > Metazoa > Chordata > Mammalia > Rodentia > Cricetidae > Arvicola > Arvicola amphibius. The sequence continues at coordinate 91,056,520 of NC_052057.2, forward strand.
AAGATAAATTAGATATGAAACTTTTTAGATTCACATGGATAGAATAGATGATAGAGTATTTTCTTTATTTTTTCAAATACAAATAGACTAAATATTGTAACTAATTCTTGCTTGATGATCATTTTGTTATATGTAATTTTACAATGTTAAAGCTTTTTTTCATTAGACAGAAAAGGGAAGATGATATAGGATGCCCTTCTGTACACTGCAAATATGTGTTGCTTTTATTGATTGATGAGTAAAATTGCAAATATGTGTTGCTTTTATTGATTGATGAGTATAGTGTGAATTCTAAGGATCTTAATTATAAAACCTTGAGTCAGATATCAGGGAGTGAAAACTTAAAGATCAGAGAAGCAGAGCAACCAGTCACTACTTCTTACTTCTACTAAATCCTCAGACCAAATGGTGTATCCTGTCTCTACAAGTCCTCAGACTGAATGCCATCTCTATGAAACCTTAGAGACTGAATCCTGAGCTTCTGTCTCTTCCTACTTTATATTCCTCTATTCCTCTCTCTGCTCAGCCATATCACTTCTGGTCTCAACCTCCCCATTGCTGGGATTAAAGGTGCTGTGAGTCATCATCCCATGGTTCTGTTTCTCTTTTATACTGACTGAATCTCATGTAGCCAAGGTAGCCTTGGACTCACAGAAATCTGTATGGCTCTGTCTCCTGAGTACTGGGATTAAAGTTCTATAATACCACTGCTTGTCCTCTAAGGCTAACTAGTGTGACTAGCTCCATAATCTGATCTTCAGACAAGCTTTATTTGTTAAAGCATAAACAAAATATCACCACACTTTGGCCTATGGCAGGAAAGAATATAGCTAGGCAGAAAAGACAAACAATATAGGATAAAGAAGATGAAATCTGAGAGATGCCAGTAGTATCTGGAGAAGCAAGATGTGAGGTAATAAGTCAGAAGCCTCATGGTAAAACATGGAATAATAGAAATGAGTTAACTTAAGTTGTAAGAGCTAGTTAATAATCACCCTGAGCTAAAGGCCAAACACTTCGTAATTAATATGAAATCTCTGAGTAGTTATTCGGTAACTGGCTGGTGGGAGGGAAACCTCCAGTTACAGGAATCAGAAACCCAGTCCCTAGGAAGAACTTGAGGGTAAGGGGTAGGGTGAGAAGTACTATGAGGAGCCACAGCTCCCAAATGATACTTGTCCTGGGTTTTTTGATACCTAACAAAAAATTATGTAAAATTATTATTAACAAAACATTAATATATTGTATATTTATTGTCCAAACATTTATTCACTTCTATTAACATTCTTGAAGAAACAATGCCTTAGACTTCGCTATGTACTCATGAAATATGCCCAGTGACTATAAGGATGTAACACAGATCCTCAAGGCTTAAAATAAACAAGCTTGTTTACAGAAAACCCTGCACCAAACCATACCACACTTTCAGAGCCCTAAATTATTCATCTTTATTTGAAAAATATTATGGGCTAACAGCTGAACAAATAAAATAGCATGTTAGAATTGTAGTTATTGGTATCTAAAAGCATGAAAATGGTTTTTAAACTGTTATGAGAGCATTTTACCTTGTTCTAAAGACTGCTAATGTTCCAATAAGAGTCATTCAGATTCACAGAAATGAGGCCAATGTAAGTGGCAAGACACTACACTAAGAGCTGGGACTTTCTTATACATGCAGAAACTGTGAGGTCATACATTTTAAATATGTATTTTCTGCCTCTATTTTCTCATCTGAAAGTGGAGCTCTCTTCAGTAAACCAGAACTGAGGCAAAGTTGAGATGATGTATCTTGAGTAATGCCTCTTCTGCTTGATTCTCAACCTCCCTCACCCCATCACCTTGTTTAAAATCCTGCCCTCAGTACATCTCTTGACATTCTGGTCTTCTAGAAGTGAAACTATGAAGAAAGGAATGTATCCCCCTTAGAGACAGGAAGGAAACCATGGCTGGAAGAAAGATTGAGGGGTTTTCAGTCAATAATCCAGACAAAGGCCGAAACTCATTCAGCTGAAGCAGGTCATAAGAGACAATAGCTTCAAACAGGTTTGTTGTTCTTGGTTCTTTGTGATCCATAGGCTTTGTCCTCAGTTTTATTTTCCGGGATAAAGAAGCCTCTGGTCACTTTCTTTTGTTTCATAAAGGAACAAATAGACTTTGAATATTCCTCCTGGACCAAAGGCCCTTCTTCTTCAGATTAGCCTCTCTCATAAGTGGTTTGTTCCTTAAATAGTTGCCCTGTACTCTGTCACATTTTTAGGAGAGCTGACATTCTCTAAGCAGGAAAAAAAAACCCAACAAAACAAAAGAAAGCAGAAGGACCTCAAAGGCCTAGTTTCTCTTTTTCTTGACCTTAAAACAGATCAGGTCTGAATTTAGCTAGAGAAAATGGGATAGCAATGCCAGCCAACATCTGAAGGCTGGAGGTGGGGTGGGTGGGAGCTCGTTGTGGAGTACCTGTTCCAGGTACCTAGGTACTCCGTCCAATTGCATAGGCTCCCTCCCTGAGTGTTGTCATTAATAAACTTCTCTATCATGCATTCTTCTTTTGATACAAAGCTTTCCCTTTTTAATTAATTTTTAAGTGGACCAGAGAGATGGTTCAATAGGCAGAGTTCTTGCCATGGATGCATGAGTTCCTGAATTCGGATCCCCAACACTCGTGTAAATGCTGAGCATAGTAAAACAGCTCTGTAACTTGTCCAATTAGTAAGAGGCACCTGAAATTGACTTCTAGTTTCTATGAATGAGTATATACAAACATGCCCAACTTCATACTCATGAGCACACACCTGCAATAACTAACAATGGCATACCCCACCCAACACACACACACATATACATTTTAAAATTAATCTTTAAATTTAACATGCATTTCATATATGGATTTCATTATGGCATTCTCATATGTAAAAATCATTGTTTTTTATTCTTGCTAATCTGCCCATCACAGATTTTAATGAGTTTATTTGCTTCATGCACAGTGAAGTTTAATCTGCTGGAGCAGCTAAAATGACTCAAATTTTGACAAAAATCAACCAATAGAGATTGTGACCCTGTCATCAACTTGAGTCTGCTAAAACATTCTATGAATCCCAGGAATGTAAAAGACCTGAAATGTTTCTCACACCTGTCAAAGTGCCACTGTGGCTTTTATTTTTAAATTCCCCACCCCCCAGAGCAAGGGGTCTGTGGTCAGCTGCAGGTTGAATAAAACTCAGCTGATCAAATTCTTGATAGAGTCCAGGTGGTCTTTCAGAGTTTTCAGGCTTGGAGGTTTCACCAACAAGATACTGGGAGACCAGGACTGACAGACCCAGAGACAAGTCAAGTGAGAGAACTTGGAGGCTTACAGGAGCACTGTCTTAAATTAGGAGGCCACTGATCTGGGAAAGGCCCCCATATAGGGGCAAATCTGCCTGTGGCCTGTGGGATCCTGAGGTAGTAGCTGATGCCAATTTAAGAAAAAAAAAACACACAAAACACAAAACAAAACAAGCTAACACAAACCGAAAACTGTTAGCTGATGCAAGTTAAGAAAGGACAGACTGATGAGCCATTCTGGGCTCTGGACATCTGGTTAGACCTAGGGTAGTTTGGATGTATCATCCTGTCCTCTTGGTTTGAATTTAAGTGTATGAGTGATGGCTGAAGGTGCCCACCATTAAGTCTATGTTCACTTGGTATCCAACACTGGTATTGGTGTTTTGCTCCTTTTTTTCCCTCTTTATCTGTTTTGTTGCAGACATGGGATCCTGCGCGAGTATAGCCAGTGCCCTTTTGGACTGCATGCTGTGTCATTTTCCGGAGTTTTGCAAGCTGATTTACTGAGTTAAGGTGTCACCCAGAAAGTTCCGTTACTCTGTGTGAACTAGAGTTGCCCTGTTTTAACTTGGAAGCCAGATGTGAAGTTGATCAATCTTCATACTGCCCTAAGAGTCTGGGGGACCCTAGTCACCCTGATCAGTTCCTCTACTTGGACTGCTGGCTCTCTGATGGCTGGCTCTTGGTTCTGCTCTGCTTCTGCTTTGGCTATGATGTTGCACCTTAAACAGGGCTCTACTGTCTTAATCACACTAGAATTTTACCTGAAGGAATCCATACCCTGTGATCCACAGTCATTGAGGTAGCAGGGACAGGAGCTTAATTCCATCACTTCCATTTAAAAGCTGACATGATGGGGGCTGGAGAGATGGCTCAGTGGTTAAGAGCACTGGCTGCTCTTCCAGAGGTCCTGAGTTCAATTCCCAGCAACCACATGGTGGCTCACAACCATGTGTAATGAGACCTGGCGCCCCTTTATTTAATAAATAAATAAATATTTTAAAAAAAGCTGACGTGACTATGAAAACCTCGAAAAATTGAAGGTACTGTGGGGCCCTTAGCGCCCCCTAAAGGTGCAATTCATTCATCGCTCGGGCTCTGATACCAAGGCTGGGATTTTAACAGATGTTTTCCATATGTGGTGAATTAGGGATGTTGAGACCTGGGGCTGGGAAATGTTCCAGACTTCAGATGGAAAAATAGTAAGTGCTTTCAGGAACACTACCTCCCAATCTGGGTTTAGATTTGACACATGTGATACCTTTGATAACAATGGACTCATGGCCAAATGAGGAATGTGGGATTCCCACATTTTAGTCCCAGGATGTGGGACTAAAATTCAGGAACTGTCCCTATTAGAGCCACAGTTTCATGCATGTGGAGCCAATGGGCCTGACTATTGGCATATGTGGAAAAGAGATTATCATTGCTCCTCCACAGGCTGCAAAACTAACTCTGCATGGGGTGGACATAACACCCTTGTATTTATTCACAGAACATAGGTTAATTCCTTCCAGAAACTGTGGTTGGAGTTTAAGTCTGGGACCTGCAACTTGTTACTTTAAGGATTATGGCCTGGAATGCAAATAAATCCTGGCTTACAGGCTGAACCTGAGCATTCTATCTTGAAATTAAATGCTATGGATGTAATCTTAGTATGAATTCACCATACAACAAAGATACCACCCCAATGGTCCAGTGCTCTAGGTGTAGTAAGAAGCTGATTGTCTCAACCAAAACCAAGATTATCTCCCTCTCCCTTCCCATCACAGGCTACCCAATCCATAATAAAAGTACTAACCTCAGCTCCCACTGAGGGCCGTCACCCAACTCTTGTAACCGTAACTTCATGGCAAAAATTAGTTCCAGTTTTAATGATATCCCTGAGATTGATACCTGTTTTAGTCAGTGTTCTATTGCTGTGAGGAGACACAACAACCATGATAACTCTTTTAAAGGAAAACATGATATGGGATGTCCTTTTGTATCTGTGTTGCTTTTATTGGTTAATGAATAAAACTGTTTTGGCCAATGACTTAGCAGAGTGAAGTCAGATGGGAAATCCAAACAGATAAAGAGAGAGAAGGCAGAGTCAAGAAGATGTCATGTAGGTGCCAAAGGAAAAGGATTCAAGAACCTTACTGGTATGCCACAGCCTCGTGGTGATACACAGATGAATATAAATGGTTAATTTAAGATATAAGAGCTAGCTAGGAATGCACCCAAGCTAATGGCCAAACAGTATTGTAATTAATAAAGTTTCTGTGTGATTATTCAGGTGTAGGCGGCCGGGAAACAAATGAGCAGTCTCTGTTTACAAAAGCATTTATTTGGGACTGGGTTACAGTTTCCAAGGTTTAATACATTGGCATGGTGGGGAGCATGGCAGCCCACAGGCAGACGAGATACTGGAGATGGACCTGAGAGTTCTACATCTAGATCCACAGGCCACCCCAAATGACACACCTACTCCGATAAGACCGTTTGAGAACATGAAGCCATGTCCTCAAATTTGGGTTGAGTCACAACAGGTGTTGCCTATATTATCTGCCACTGCCAAGGTTTGAGGCTGCTTGATAACTGTATACATACTCTTTTTATCTTTACATAGTTTGCCTGTGAAGAGCCCTGGTATTGACTAAGATAGTTTACACTGAAGGCTAGAATAGAATTTTCTTATTGGTAGGTAATATTTCATTTGGTATTTCCAGTACTTAGAAAAGCATTTGATTGGGAAACACTCATGACGTATTTGTGGAGCAGAAGGAGCGAGAACATGAGGGAGAAAGTCAGGAACGAGAGGGGTGCGTTCACTCATGGAAACGGTGGGACAGAACTAATGGGAGATCACCAACTCCAGTTGGAATGGGACTGATGGATCATGCGACCAAACCCGTCTCTCTGAGTGTGGCCAACAGCGGGGGCTGACTGAGAAGCAAAGGACAATGGCTCTGGGCTCTGATTGTTCTTCATGGACGGGCTCTGTGGGAGCCTTCTCAGCTTGGTCGATCACCTTCCTGGACCTGGGGGGAGTTGGGAGGACCTTGGTCTTAGCAGAGAGTGGGGGAAACCTGATGGCTCCTTGGCCTTGAGAGGGAGGAGGGGAGGTATGGGTGGAGGGGAGGGGAGGGAAGGGGGAGAAGGAGGGGAGGGAACGGGGAGGAGGAGGGGAGGAGGGGGGGAGGAGGAGGGAAGGAGATGGAAATTTTTAAATATAAAAAAAAATAAACCATGAGAAAAATTAAAAAAAAATAAATAAATTAACTACACATCAATGTTCATTGCTGCTCTATTTGTGGAAGCATGGGAATAGAATCAACTTGGGCAAAACCATATGAAGTTGGTTGAACAAGAGCTCCACAAAGAAAGTCCCTTTTTGTATCAAATAGAAATTGCTACCATACTACCTAATAAGATAGCCACACAAAACCAATGTAGCACAGCAAAAGCACCTTTTGTCTTTTGTCATAAGATTGTGGATCAGGTGGGGCTATACTTTAAAGGCAGTAGTTGAAGCACCTTTGTCTCATGCTCCTTGCAAATAACTCACTCATGTATCTGTCCTCACACAATAGAGTGGGAGACTTACTGAGAATCCTTGCTTCTTATATACAGGCCAGAAAAAAAAATGGGAAAAGTTATGAGCAAAGTTTCTTGGCTTCTTAAAAGCCACACATTGTAAATAGAGATTTATGGCTAACTATAGATTCCCCCTGCCTATCACTACCACCAACTCTCATGGATAAACAGAAACTCTTATTTGTACCCAGCAATGAACAGAGGTCTTATTCTATGTTGATCTCTCTAGTGATTTTTATCACTACAATTTTAAACCTTGCCCTTCTTATTCTTTTAAGAAAATAGATTTATTCTCCTGTTGTATTTTATACAATGTAATATTACTTAAATATTATAATGTTTGCCATCCCTAAGAACTAATACATGATAAAAATTAGCTAACCAACAAAAGCTACTTTATACTATCAAAAGCCATTTATCCTACTCTGAATTAAATGTATTCAGTTACAAACAAAGGCATGTGAATGAACATTGTTACCACCATAAAAACATCTATTTATATTTTAATCTTAGCTGTACAAAGACAGGGATGATTTTAAATCTCTACTTATTATTCATGGTACAGTTTCTTGGGTAGAAAACTGGTACTGAGATTTAACACAGAACAAGGAAGAGAGAGTAATACAGAGTCAGAAGGAGAGGGAGAGAGCAGGCACGATTAACAAAAAAGCTGTTTGAAAAGACATAGGGAAACATCTAGTTTATTTACAAATGTACCATATATAAATATGTGTCTGTAAGCAATCACACATTTATATGCACACAAATACACACTCATTATATGATATGTATGTTTATATACACACATTACACACATGCATATATATGTATGTATATATATATATGTATATTTATATGTATAGTTTGAATGAAGCTCTGCTACTGGGATTGTTAATTCTACCGCCAAGAGTCATACATGATCTAAAAACATACTGGTAGTGTCAGGCACTAGAAACCTCCCTTTGATCTGTGGGTAAAGGAGTCAAAGAGACTCCAAATTTTATTAACTAGTGTCATTGTCTTTGGCTCCCTTCCAGAACCTAAAGGTAAGATTCTGTTTCTGAAGACACTGTCCATTCCAGATGTAGGGCTTTGGAGACTTGAGCTGCAAACCAAGCCAACTACATGTGGCTTGTGAGGTCATGGACCATGAAAAGAGCTTCAACTGCCACATTCCTAAACTAGTGAAATTTCTTACTGCATTCTAAATACTTATCCTTATACCAACAGGTAAGTGTAGCTCTCACCCTTAATCAAAGAAGCTTGTTTTCACAGTAGGTGGACAACATTACAGAAATCCACATCTAGCCAAAATGCAAAGAACAAGAGATTTTGAGATTCCCAGCTCTAATCAATACATCTGGAACATGAGCTCTATGGGTATTTTTATCTCATTAAACATTTGCAAGGGTCTATACTTAAGAGCTGCAGGCATTTAATGGCTATGGGCTCCATAGGCATACACACACAAACACACACAGAGACACACACACTGCACACACACACATATGTGTGTGTGTTTGTGTAACAACAATTACAAAAGAGCTAATAAATTTGAAAGGAAATGGATGGAAGGGAGGAGCTAGAGAGAGAAGAGGGAAGGGTAGAAGTAATATAAACACAGGATCAGTTATGAAAAACCACACAAAATCAATATTGAGTTATAAAAATAGACATTATTTTTACTTAATTATTGGCTGATATTCATAATCACCAATGTGTAGTATACATTTTCTTCAGTTGCCAGAATTCTTAAAAGCACATGATATTGCAGAGAAAGTATTAAATAAATATCTATGAAGTCCAAAAATTGTGTATGTATATACATGTCCATTTGTACACATACATAGAACAGACACCACGGGCTTTATGACATTCAAACAGTAGGATAATGGATAGTAGGCCACAATAAAAAGCATGCCTATGTCACTTGAATTGAGCAGGAAGTAGTAATAATCTAGTTTATAGTAGAAACATTTATTTCTAAGTTATATTCAGTATTTCTTAAATCTTAAAAGCATTTAGATTATACTATTATTCTGAAGAAAGACATAAATATTCTACCAAGTAAATGCACTTAAAATGCTCTGCCATCATGGGGAGGGAGTAGGAGACCCTGGTAGCCACTTCTGGCACGTTGGGTAAAGGAAGCCTACATAGTTTTTTATCTTAAAAATAATCAGTATATATTTCTTTTGGGAGGGAGTAGGGAATCATGGATATATATATATATATATATATATATATATGTATGTATATATATAATTTTATATCTACAGAGACAAGGTTCAGGACTTCAATAGAAAGGGATATGAAATTTGTACAGTTCTACATCCTGCATGTTACAAGCACAAAAGTGGTGAAAAATATACACACGTGAACGTGTTCACACACACACACACACACACACACACACACACACAGAGAGAGAGAGAGAGAGAGAGAGAGAGAGAGAGAGAGAGCAGAGAAAGCAAAATCCAGAAGAGGAAATGCTGCTGTCACCCCAGAAACACTGCAGATGTAGGGGAACTCAACTCTAGCCCCTGACTTTTGCTACTCTTGAAATTAGAAAGGATGAATGACCTCTGTGCTATGTATTTAAGTGAGGGAGGTGCTTTTCTTAAAAAATGTTTTGTTTTTAATAATAAGATTATTTTGATTGTATTTTTATTAAGCATTAAGCATTCAGAAACTTGGGGGTTTTTGACTTAGAATACAAGAACACAGAAGCAAGAGAGTAACTCTGTGCTTAAAAAACAGAAAATAGCATGAAGACCTGAATTGTAGAGGAAAGATTTTTGTCTCTACCTGTCCAAATATGACTGAGAAATTTGTGAGAGAGGCCATTTATGAGTTATTGGTTTCTGAGTCCTTCCTTTTTTTATACCAAGTAATTTAAAAATCCATGATGTTTACAAATTAAAGATTTTTAACCTCCAGGAACAAATCCTGTGCTTTCTGAAGGAAATATTTGAAATTTCATCCAAGCAATTTTCAATATTTTCCAGTTAAGTTAAAAGCAAAAGTCAGGTCGCAGCTAAAATACAGCTGCCATTATATATTTACTATAGCTGAGCAACTATGCGTGAACAGACACCTCGCCTTGCCTAAAGCCAGTGGATCGAGAGAACCTTGAATAAACAAACCAAGCACAAGGAACAGGGGTAGACAGAGGCGGGCTGCCTGGGTCACTGATCATCCGTGGTGACTGTCACAGCTCTCAAGTACTCAGCCATTCTCCCTCAGTGAAAAATTGTGATAAACGAAATCTTTGTGTTAAAACGTGGCGCCGTCTTACCCACAGGCACCCAACTACACAGAATTTGAAAACAGAAACCGTAGAAACCAGGTTGAATTATAAAACAAGACACATCCAGAAAAGGGGAGAATGAGACACAGACGTGTACTCGGAGAAGGCCATAGGAAATTTTTGGGAGAAATTGATGTAACACAGCAGAGACTAAGACGTTGGTTCTAATAGATCACCAGAAGCCAGGAAAGACAGATTAGATATTCCTACACAAAAGTGCAGAAAGGACTGAAGTAACTGGCCCTTGATTTCAGACTTCTAGATTCTAAGAGACAGTACTTTCCTGTTGTTTACGACATGTGGTTTGTGGTAATTTATGTGTTAGCTTGTCCCATTGTTTCCATTACGATGCTAGCCTCATTGATTGTTAATATGATTGAGTATTAAAATAGCAATATGTTATTATGTTTTAAGACTTCAAAAACCTTATTTACACCATAAGAAGAGCCACAGACTTCTAATGCTAGGTTTAACGAAATTATTTAGATTAGCATCATCCTACAAGTAAAAACATTCAATGAAGTATGCCAAAGAAACCTTTAATGCATATTAGCTAAACAAAATAAATTAGAAACAGAGATAAATGTATTGAACTAACAATATAGAACTAATAAGATACCAAGAATCTAACCCTGGGGGTGGTACAGACAACAGGAGTTAATACATAAAGCACCATGAGCATGAATGACATATGAAGCAGAGCAATCGGTAAGAAGACAGCCAAAAGAGAAGAAGCTAAGAAAAAATGCATGAATAAAATCATTAATAAAGGAAGACAGGAGTCCTGAAGGAGTGAATTAGATGTGTGAAATAACAATGCCCATACTCAAACCACTTAATTCAGAAAAACTACTTAAACTTCATAAATACAAAAGACAAAATTCCTGAAGGTTGCTAAAAGTCCTGATGAGTGGATTGACAGCAGCCTTAGAATTAACCACCACGGAGAAGAGAAGACAGCAGAAGAATACACTGCGTGTCTTGTGAGACAATATCTGTCAACCCAGGATTATATCCCCAGTTGGGCTTTCAATCACGACTGAGGTAAAATAGGTTTTCAGTCAAAGGCTAAACCGCGCACAGATTTCTGTGAAAGCCCATTATAGAAGTCCTTCAAGAGCAAGGGATTTAACTTAGGAGAATGTAGTGACACATGAAATAAAAAGTATACATTGAGGTAGAAAGTATACATTTAAAATAAAGTGAAAGTATAAAATAAAAATAATTAAAGGAATTCCTGATATCAAAACACAGTGACATCAATGAAGGTGTGCGTGCGTGCGTGCGTGCATGCATGGTGTGTGTGTGTGTGTGTGTGTGTGTGTGTGTGTGTGATACTCATCAGGCTTGGAGGCATTGTCCAGTGAGCACCATGTTTCCACCTGTCTCAGCCTCCCTAGTACAGGAATTACAGCCCTCCCAACTTTCTCCTTTTCTAGACTTAGATTCTAGGGATTGGATTCAAGTCTTTATGCTTGCAAGGCCAGAAGGTGATACTGAGCTATCTGAACAATCCCGGGGGTGACAAATTCTATGTGCTTAGTTTCAAAATATAGACAAGGGAGATGATCGGGGAAATTACTGAGTTAGAACGTTTAGTGACATGTTGAGGTGTTGTGGTGAGCGGCGGGCTGCATCCCTCCACCCAGCTCACTTTACCTGAAATAAATACATGGAAACTGTATTCTTTTAAACACTGCCTGATCCATTAGTTTCAGCCACTTATTGGCTAATTTAACCCTTATTTAGTAATCTTTGTAACACCACGAGGTGGTGTCTTACTGGGAAGATTCTAACCTGCTTCCATCTTGGAGAGGAGAGCTATGGCGACTGCCTGAGACATCTGCCTCATTGCTTTCTTCCCAGCATTCTCTTCTATTTACTCTGCCTACCTAATTTTCTGTCTTATTAAAGGGCCAAGGCAGTTTCTTTATTAACCAATGAAAGTAACACATAGACAGATGACCCACCTCCATCATTGAGGAAGGTCGTTGGGAGTATGAATTCCCAACATTCTTAACAATGTTAAACCTTGTTAAGAAAAGTATTTTCTAAATATTAAGGCATAGCATTCAACACTTTGGAAAAAGAGATGAATATAATACATAGTTTTAAATTCATAAAAGAGAATAAGGAAGAACAAAGAACTTGAATAGTATCAATGTCCTGGTGTAGGAGGTCCTTCTGTTAATGTGTTGCTTTCATTGGTTAATGAATAAAGAAACTGTCTTGGCCTTTTGATAGGGCAGAATTTAGGTAGGTGGGAAAGATGGTGGGAGGAAGAAAGGAGGAGTTGGAGAGAAATACCATGGAGCCACCAGAGACAGGCATGCTGAATCTTTCCCAGTAAGCCACTGCCACATGGTGCTATGCAGATTAATGGAGATGGGTTAAATTAATATGCAAGAGTTAGCCAATAAGAAGTTAGAGCTGATGGGCCAAGCAGTGTTTTAATTAATACAATTTCTGTGGGATTATTTCGGATGTAAGCTAGTCAGGCAGCCAGGAAGAATAAGCAGGCCTCCCCCCATGCAACAATGTCCACTCCATTAGTATAACAAAAAAACCATACTGGGTAACTTGTAAACATAGATTTATAAACATAAATATAAATATTGTATTTGTCCACAGTTCTCAAAACTGAAAGTTCTGCCTCTGGAAAGTGCGAGAGCTTGGAATCTGCTTTTCTGCTTCCGCCTTACACAGGAGAAGGGCTGGAAAGAATAAGTCCATCCTTGCAAGCCTTTCTCCCCGGCATCAGCCTCGTTATGAGCAGGTTTGGGACTGATGTCACACACCAATTAAGGGCTCTATCTCCCTGGGCTGGTGTATTGGGAATTAAGTTTCCAGCACAAAAATTTAAGTGATAAAAAGGGATTTATAAAATAAAAAGAGAAATTACATTATGGGAGCAGGACCTTCATTATATATGGAAATTATATGAATGCATTGAAATATCAACAGTTTCAAAATTATAATTGGGTAGAATATCTTTGAAAGAGAAATGTTGCAATTTCATGAAAAGTAACTTATAAGAAACACAAATAAACAAAAGCTTCAATAGGGCTGAAATTAAAAGAACACAAATAATACACACCCAGCAATGACAATGTACAAAGTCAGATAGCGATAGTATATAGGAATACTGATTTCAAGTTAGTTATTTTATTTTTATAAAGTAGATCATTTTAATACATGTAAGTTTCAGATGTTAAATTCTTTATATTAGTATATCTTAAAAATCTAAAATAGTACATGTCACATAATAAGTTCCAGATATGTGCATTAAATGAACTTAAATTAATACAAAGAGAAAGCATAGTGAATTAATACAATCCTGTATCTATGTGCCATTAATAACCCCATGATATAACAGCACACATTATGATATATTAATATGATAAGGTACATGCACACAAACACAGCCTGAGAGAACAGGCATTCTGAGAGAAATTATCAAACCTGAAATGAAATCCTCAATGCCATCTGTCAGACAAAGCCACCTGTTTGAGCTAGACAATATGAGTGTGAAATTACAGGTACCGTGACTCCCACCAATCATGCTGTTGGAAATAGCATGCGTGTGTTCTTTGCTTATTTAATAACGACACTAAATGCATCGATAATCAGTCCTCTTGTTTAGCTGAATCCCTGATGCTACAAGGACAAGGTGATCTTCAAATTCTGTCTTCCATGTGATTATGTCGCCGCCTCCTCCACATTCTTTGGTAGCATCTGGCAAACATGCAACGTGTGTTGTTAACTCGACTCTAGGTGTAAAATTAGTCCAGGTTCAGCAGAGAGTGTGGGGGCAGCTGGTAGGGAGCAGGACCCACAGGATCCACTACGTGAATGAACTTTAACAAGATTATCTGACTCACTTTTGCTTCTGAGCCCTTTCTCCTCTTTGAAGCTGCTGAGAAATTCCAAAAGGGTTTACGCAGAACACAAAGGAGTGTAAGTGGGGGGGGGGGGGGGGAATTCTAGCACCAAAGAAACTGTTCACCTCGGACAGACCCAGCTCTGTTGGACTGGAAACATAGACTCAGCCTATTTTTCTGGAACCATCACATAAAGTGATATTCACGGTGAATTCTGCCCTTTGTGCCGTTTTTCAGTCTTATTTTTGTCTTTTTTCTTACATATAGCACCCCTGCCATTGTAACTCTCTGTAATAGACCGCTAATGGCTCAGTGAAAGAATGCAATAAGGCAAGGGAACTTGGGTAATATAAACATGGAGAGACCATTATTGACCCACTAAATATAAAGTTCAGCAATTAGGATACATTTGCATCTGGGCAAAATTAAATATGTTTGGCCTGTACAACATGTTCCACCTTCGTTACATCTTATAATTAGAAAGTCATAGCCGAAAGCCTTTTTCCCAGGTAAAAGCTTACTTAGCCCACTGGACAAAGATATGAATGTTCATTAATGGTGGTTTCTTTAATGGTCAGGTATAAACAAAGCCTTTTATTAATGGCTTCATTTTTCCCATCCAAGGGCCAAATCCACAGAACTTACTTATTATAATAAATTGTTTGAACACGTTGCTGATAGCATTCGTAAAGGTTGGATTGAAAGGCCCCGGAGATAATGTCAAAATGAAATGAGTGAGTAATAAAAGTGTGCTTGCTGATATTGATGTAATGTGTAGGGCAATAACAAACACTGCAAGGGACGACATATTTCTCAACAGAAAATCCTTTTCATTCCATTTCAAGATAGTACGCAGAAGATCGGCAGAGACATCTGCGATTAATTTACTCTGGAATATTGAAGGGAACGCTGATCTTCTGAGATGGAGGTCCTTGGCAGTGAGTTTAAAGCCAAGCATTTCTCTTAGGAGGAGAGACGAGTCTTCTATCCCATGCTTAGGTGTTTTGGTGAAAATAACAGGTCTGTATGAAGATAATTTAATCAGAAAATCTCTTTTCATAACAACATCTACTGGCAGAAGAACACATTTTCAAGAAATAACATGGGAAGGAAAATGAGAGAAACTTGATGATAGACACAGCTTTGCAGATGGGACCCAGCGAGTCATACACTCTGTGATCTGGATTTATAACCGTGCCGGTCTGGAGAAGCCCACCCTGATGAACCACGGAGACTGCAGCTGCTCAGAAATGGGTTAACTAGAAGAGAAGGTGGTGCAGTTTGGGAGGCAAGACCATTTCCTGTGAAGAGTAATTAGCAGGACAAAGAAAAGAAACCAATGCTGAGAGTCCTATTTTCATGGTGTTGTTGAGACAGGACATTAATCGAAAACTGCATCACAGCCACATCCTTTGCCCCAGCGGACCAGAAACCACAGATTGTTAGTTCAAAGGTATCATGTGAATGGCTCGGACAGAATCTTTGCTGCCCTCTGAAGCTCCACAGTCAGGTCTCCATCGTCTGCATTTCTCTCAATACTTTTATCTCACAAGTTTCCACGGAACCGCACACTGGGCTTTGCACGCTCAGTGACTTTTCCAGTGCAAAGTTCCAGTTACTCACACAGTTCCCCACGAGACAACATAGTCAAGTCGGTCACAGCAATAGCCTACTTTCCGGTACAAGGTTCTGCCCTAGTGATGAGAAAGGAGGTGGAAATTTGCCAAGCAGTTTATGGGGGGGGGGGGTGAAGAAAAACGACCCCAAGAAAGTAAAAATACTCTTGCTTGTCTAAAAACCAAAAGCTGTTCTTGGTCCTTTTGGTTAGTCAGAGATGCCAAGGAGCTTGAGGCGCTGATCTTTTACTTGATTCCTAAATGAGTTAAAGTTAGGATTTGAGGAAGGGATGCTGGAATAATAATCTCCTAACCAGGAGAATGGGATCTCTGGCCTCACTAGAAACACATTACAGCTGGTCCTGATCAATCACTTAGTCAAGGAAACACTCTTAGGAAGCAGGCTCACTTTGAGCCATGCTAATGAGATAGGAAGAATAACTGGGCATTTGATGAGATACTATGGTTTTCCTTTCCAGAACCCCGGCTCCTAATACAGTAGCTTGCAGGCTGCAGGGATGTCGAGTCATAAATCTGTCTAAAGGTCTCAAACCTGGTCAACTGATTAATTGAGGTATCTATTTACATAACGAAGCTGACCTGGCCACCAGATTCTCCCAGCATCCTTCAGACCCTACC
This sequence comes from Arvicola amphibius, assembly GCF_903992535.2. Lineage (NCBI taxonomy): Eukaryota > Metazoa > Chordata > Mammalia > Rodentia > Cricetidae > Arvicola > Arvicola amphibius. Next base: position 91,072,866 of record NC_052057.2, read on the forward strand.
TATTACAGGGTACATCTGGCATTCCTGGACCCTTTCCCGAAACATCTCCAGCCCAGAGCCTGGGGTGTCCCTTCCCTAGCTGTCCTTTCCTATATAGTCTAGCCATCTTGGTTACTTGGCCTTTTTGGTCTATCCTTTACTCTCTTGGCCAGTCTCTTCGCCCGGGTTACCCCTCTTGGTCAGTGGTTCCTCCTGCCTGTCTCCCCTCTCCTCACGTGAGATGGTTCAGGGTCATGTCTACTCTGGACTCTCCCTAATGGCCTTGCCTCTGACTGTGCTCTCCTTTCTGTCTACAATACACTTTCTTTTCCACTACGCCTAGGTGCAATCATCTCCTTAATGTTTTCTATTGATTTTTTTCATTCACTGACCAGTTTTCTGAATTATATAGAAAAAGCATATCTTCTTTTTTGTTTTCATCTATTCCTTTTCTAATCCTGCTTTTCTTAACATTTTAGGCTCCCCCCACAACGGTTTAGGCTTCCTGACTCTGCTAAAGCCTTCCTCCAGGCCATGGCTTGCCTGCAGTTTGTCTGACCTCCATGACAACTAAAATGGTTTGTCCTCCTTTTTTCTCTCTTTTATTCTCCCCCTTCAGGCAGCTTCTGGGGTGTTAGAGCTTGTCTGCCCTGAGGTTTTATCTTAAGCTCTAATAAAATTGACCTTGAGCGCCTGTTGAAGTCTGGACTCAAATCCATTCATTCTTTGGCTCCGTTTCTTATCTGATTGTTTCATCATAACCCAACTTGGTTTTGAGTTATTTTATTTACTGTTATTCCTTGGGTGCCTGTTTTCTAACAAGTGAAAGAACGGGTGTGGATCTGGATAGGAGAGGAGGTGGGAGGAATTGAAAGAGGGTAAACCGTAATCAGAATGAAGAAGAAGAAAATCTATTTGCATTTTCTGTTGTTGCTGTGTTGAGATAGGGTTTCTGTGTGTGAGCCCTGACTACTGTGGAACTCTTCTTAGATCAGACTGCCTCTGCCTCCCCGGGCTGGGATTAAAGGTGTGTGCCACCGCATCCAGTTTAAAATAAATAAACAAATAAATAAAATAAATCTAGTTTCAATAAAAGGGAGAAAATAGACTAAGAGTCCCAAAAGGGAACCCCAGTCTTCCCTGTGTCACTAGTTGGGTTTATGTCACAGTGATAAAACACCAACCGAAACTAGAGAAAGAAAGAAAGAAAGAAAGAAAGAAAGAAAGAAAGAAAGAAAGAAAGAAAGAAAGGGCTTATTAAACTGATGAAGGGAAATGCGCACAGACGAGGCCCTGTTGAAGACAAGGTTTTTATTGTAGATATGAGGAAGAGCAGAGACAGAGGCATCTGGAAGATTCCAGACTGATCCAGCCCAGTAATACACCAGGCCTTAAGTGGAGAAAAAGACAGGGAGAGCTAGAGAGGAAGGGGAGATAAAGAGAGAGGTCCGGGAGTGAAGTTAAGAGTAGAACCAAGAGACCAAAAGAGTTGTAGCCAAAATGGTTGAGGCTGTGTGGAAAAGAGATGCTGCGGGGGAGGGAAGCAATGAACAGAGGCTAGAGAGGTTTAGGGTGAGGGCAATGTGAGAAGTGCTGAGAAGCCAGAACTCTTGTAACAAGTCCCTGCAATGTTGAGAGCCAGGTGCCAGAATCCGCTTTGGTATGCTAATAGGCTCTTCAGCCATTTGTGTTAGGTTTCTGAGAGACCTAACAACTTACACAACCACATCAGAGTCCCTCATCGAGGCAAGGCAGTGCCAGAGTTCAAGCCGGAAGCCTGGAAACAGGAACAGAAGCAGAGAGCATAGGAAAGGTTTGCCTCTTAGCTTCCTCTCCACAGCCTGCTCAGCCTGCTTTCTTGTATATGTCAGGTTTACCTGTCCCGGGCTGGCACCACTCACAGTGGGCCTCTTATCTCAAACAGAAATTAAGAAAACACCCCAATGGACAGGCCTACCACCTAGTCTGATGGAGGGATCCCAACTGAAGTTTTTTCTCTTCTTGGTGACTGACTTTAGCTTGTGTCTAATTGGCAAAGGCTAAGCAACACACTAGGCGACACAGAAAGAATTCTGCAGCGGCTGTTGTGCCTGTGGGAGCTAAAATTGTTTTGCTCTGGGTGGAAGTAGCTGCACCTTCCCTGCTCCTTCATGCAATGTCGAATGAGTGTCATAGAAAAAGGCACCCTGGTGAGATACTGTCCTGCAGGGGTGGAGTGGTGCAGTTGTGGCTCACGTGGATCACTGTAGGTTTGTAGCCTTACCTCAGGTCATTCTCACACAATTAAAAGAAATTGGGCTCCAACTAGGAGTAATGCAGAGTATGTGTCTTATGGATATCCAGGAAACATGCAGACAATGATGCCTAAGAATCAAATTATGATTTTTAATAACAATTTATTTAGTCAATCATTTTGGTCATCCCTCATTAACCCCCCAAAGTTTTTCTTCTTAGTGTGGTCCAGGAATATTTAAGGAATTTGTTTAAGACCGTGGATTCTTAGTTTCGAACCCAACAGATTGTGACTCATGAGAGACAAGACAAGTTTTGGGATTCTCATTTTTGAACCTCAAGAAAGCCATTGTATTGAGACGAGACCAGAACCTCACGTGGACAATAAAACACTGATCTAGATTCAAGAAGCTTGACCACATGGGATGACCACAACTCTAGATGAGGAAAGCAGCAGAAGGGGGACATTGAGGGTTGGACACAGAGCCCAACAGGGATGAGAAAAGCCCTGTGGAGAAACAGGTACCAGAGGTGAACGCAAAGAAGGAGGTGTTTTAGACACATCGGAGAGATGTCATGTTCCAAATAATGCATTTAACAGATTAGGGAGAGACGAAAATGTATGGGGGGAAAAAGACAGGGAATAAATGACTTCAAAACGGTCAAGGTGCCCTGGGACAAGGAGCTGAGGAGTCTCTGAGTTTCTGTCAGTCTGACAAATGTCCCTCTAAATAGACAGCTTTCTTAGAATCAAGATCTACATACCCTATACGCAGAACAGTGAAGATCTGGAGCCAAGAGCAAGTTCAAGGACTGAGGTTTTATCCGCTCATCTTTCCAAGCTATTATTTACTTTTAGAAGGACAGTAATGGATGGTCTACTAACAGATCTCTTCATTTAAGCCTTTGAAGAAAATTGACAGCGTTTATACAAAGTAGTACATTGTTTAGTGAACTAAGGCCTCTGGGTAGTGCCTGGCATTTAGAATACCTCAGGATTCTTATCAATTTCTTTATTTTAATCTCAGAAACAGTGACCAAAAGTTATATTAACAAAACATGATAAATAAAGTAATATCTTAAATCTTACTTCTTACCCTAGGCTTGCATGTAAACATCGGGGCTCATTTAAAAGCCCTGATTTCTTTACTTCTTGCTGAATTAGAAACAGACTCACAGGGTTGGATTCCTAACAGTGCTTTATTTAAGAACAGAACTTTTACTTTTTGTTGTTGTTGTTATATATGCTTTTGGGTCCTGTTTCTGCTGCAGCTCTTTACTGATGACGCTTTAATTGGCACAGGCTATAACACCTCTGTTCTGGTGCAAACGACACTGACCGATGGTGGAGGTCCACCCAAGCCTCTCTTCAGCCAGTTCATTCTCCCACTCAGGGTCTCCAAACTAAGACGACTCGACATAAAATTGTTCAACTTTAAAATGGGCAAGTTAGAAGTCGTTCAGATTCTCAACCCCTTCAATTTTGGAATGTCAGTTTGAGAAACTAAACTTTGAATTTGAACTTTTCATAGAGTAGCAGTTTAAATCACTGTCTCATGATGGTGATGAACAGCCCCCAGCTCCATGCAACCCTCAATCACAGGGGTTGAAAATTAGCAAGCTACAGTAGTCTGTATAGTTAAACTGTCATGTTCTGGAATTTATGGTCATTTCAAATTATCACACAGTAGGTTAACCAGGATGAAACTTCATCATAAGCCCAGGAGCATACAGTTTCTTTTACTTCTTGATCAATTGACCAACAAGAGTCAGCAATTTTTGCAAAGCATCCACTGTGGGGCCTGTGATGGGCACTTCATTTTCCTCTCTATACAAAAGCCAGAATTGTAAAGAGCAAGGAAATGAATATAAAACTATAATTCAATTAATAAAAACCCAGAGACAGATATTGAAGTTCCACCTGAAGGTCAGAAAATCCTAACAGTCAGCCACTGTCTCTTACCTCTACCTCAGTCTGAAATGGTGATCCTGGCTCCAGGAATCCTCAGAATGAGGCTGTGTGAGAGCTGTCTCCTCCCGTTTTATATTGCTTTTTAGTGCTGGACTTAAAGGCATGTACCACTACCGCTGGTTTCTATAGCAAACTAGTGTGGCTACTAGGATTGAAGGTGATCATCACTGCCTGGTCTGTAAGTCTAACCAGGGCAGGTGTTTTACTCTCTGATCTACAGGCAAGCTTTATTTATTAAAATACAAATGAAATATCACTATCCCAAAATACGTTATAAGTGTTATATTTAAGGAAGTCAGGGGCACTACACTGGAATATATTTTAGACTAAAGAATTCAATTTATGCCAGACGATGGTGGCACATGCCTTTAATCCCAGCACTTGGGAGGCAGAGGAAGGCAGATCTCTGTGAGTTTGAGGCCAGCCTGGTCTACAAGAGCTAGCTCCAGGACAGGCTCCAAACCCACAGAGAAACACTGTGTTGAAAAACAAAACAAAACAAACCAAAACAAAAAATTTCAACTTATTATTTATATTACTGTATTGAATAACAATAGAATTCCTAAAATATAAAATTGGACGCTGTGGTGGGTTTGAAAGAAAATGGTCCCCATAGGCCTTACAGAGTGGCCTTGTTGGAATAGGTGTGGCTTGTTGGAGGAGGTGTGGCTTGTTAGAGTGGGTGTGGCTTGTTGGAGGAGGTATGGCTTGTTGGAAGAGGTGTGTCAGTAGGGCTGGATCTCTGATGTTCAAGTCAATTTACTTCCTGTTGCCTCAGCTCCATATTCAGGACCATATCTGTCTTTATGCTGCTATGTTTCCCACCACAAGGATAATGGACTCAGTCTCTGAAACTGTAAGCCAGTTCCAATTAAATGTCTTCCTTTTAAGAGTTGCTTTGGTCATGGTGTCTCTTCTCAGCAATAAAACCCTAAGATAAATTCCATGGGTCTCTTGTTCATGAGTACAGAGAACACAGTTGCTCATTTAGCCTCAATCTCTTCACTTGCCAAAATAGAATCTGAGAGGGTTGAATATCCATGAGTTCCTTATTTAGAAAGAGGAATTTTGTTAATTTTGTTGTATATGCTTTTCCATAAGCAACGTCAAAACAATCTTAAAATAACTCACATTTGAATATGAGGTTTTTTTAAATTTGTGAGCTGCATCCTATTAAAATCTCTGCAACTGTTAGCTGTAGAGATTAAAATCATCCTGTCGGTCTCCCATCTCACTTCTTCTGACATGTTCGATTATATAAAGGGGCTAATAAAGACTTAATTGAACTAAGGAGAGGCAGACAAGGAGTGATTCATTTGTTAGCTTTAATTAAGAGAAGGAGTTCTAGTAATAAATCCAGTGACTTCAGGGGGAAGGCAGGAGAGCTAAATACGTGAAGACGAAAGAGCTAGTGAAATGAGTTTGAATTTCTTACTTTACCTAGCGGCCTTCTCCTTTTAATTGAAGAAAAAAAAGAAAGGAAGAAAGGAAAGAGGAGAAAAAGAAAAGGAAAAGGAAACTAGACTCGTGGCAGACTGGCACAGTGAAGAATGCTTGCCAAAGCCTTACCAATTTGCAACATGTAGAATTGGATGGAAGTAATAGATCAAGAAAATAAGTCTAGGCTTGGGAAGGAGGCAATAAAATATGTGGAAAGGTACACTAAAAAGATGAGTGAAAATCAGGGACCAGGAGTTTTGAGCATTTCAAAGAAATATTTACTTCGTGTGGCAAGGGCAGAGTAGGGGAGAAAGGCAAGGGAGAGCCAAACAGCAGAGCCAGTTCAGGTGGTGCTCAAATATCAACCTGTACATTCATGTTTTATCAGAATAAGGAAAGAATGTACTTAACAATGGGTCAGAGACTCACCCCAGGATGCAAATACAAGTACATTTACATTTTAGATTAGCTATTAAGTGAGCTTTATCGAATATTAGTACTATCTTAATGTCTCAGGACAAAAGCAGACAGTTAAAATTCAAATCATCTGTGTGACCTCCCAGAGTACACCCAGCTCTAGACACTGCAGGTTTCCCGAGGACGCACTGGCTCTAAGAACTTGCAGGGCCTAGTACATATTTAGCAAAAAGAAACTGTCAAAATGAAATTTTAATCTACCAAGACCTGTCAATGGTATTCATATCTTTTAGTTTCATTAAAGAGTTCTTGACTAATGAAAAATGTAATTAGGCTGTAGGACTCAGCCAACCATGATAAGCTTAATAGAAACAGAGCACCCAAAGGAAGTTCTTAACGTCCAACCATTATCACCTGCCAGGGTAGGACTCAGTCATGATAAGCTTGATAGAGGCCAGAGTCTCAGTAGTTTACCCTGAAGCAATACCTGGTTGAAGGAAGGACCAAAAAACTGAGATTACCCAAGCACTACCCAAGAACAAATCATCCAAAGGAAATTCCTAACGTCCCAGTCATTGCAGATAGGACAAACTCCCCAGGACACCCCTAGACAAACGCCAGCCAATCAGGGATCCCAAACTTTAGAAATCCCTCCCATCCTCGCCTTTACTTCTGCAAAAAAAAACCCAACTATAAAAATTGAACTGAGTTGGAGGCTCTCCGATTATTCCAATATGCTGGACACATGGAGAGACAGAGTTTGCAAACTTGTATAAAATAACAGGTCTTTGCTTTTACACACAGGTCTCCTTGTTGGCTTTGGGAAGACTTTGCAGATCTGGGCATAACAGACTTGGTCAGCATGCCCTACTTTAAATCCAGCACTCAGGAGGGAGGGGTATGTAGACTTCTGAGTTTGCAGCCAGCCTGGTCTACACACCAAATTCTAAGTCAGGGCTACATAGTAAAATCCTGTCTCTGATAACTGAGCAAACAAATAAACAAAAATTGAACTCTATAAGCCTCAAAAGGAGGGACAAGAAGAAGCAAAGAAGAGAAGAGGCCAGAGAGCAAGAAGAGAAGAAAAATCTGCATGGGTGAACATGTAAGGCTGAATGAAATACACCAGGCACAGGAGGATGATTCCACTTTCAGCTGGATCTAAAGTCGAACCATTGATATTCTTACTAAAAATTAAGACAGGTTTAAGTAAGAGAAGCATAAAAAGCAAAAGGTTTCAGCCCCATTTACTTTATTTAAGATACACATAAATTGGTTCAATTAGGTTAATAGAATGATAATGCAGAAAGTTTTGCATTTAAACCCCTGAAAGTTTTCTCCTTTGTCCTAAATTGCATTCAATGTCTCAAACTGTCTTTAATCTCCATCTTCTTTTTCAAGCTGCCAGGAAAGTTGACTGAGAAATGCCACAGGAGCAACAGGAACCCACCCAATGATTCAAGCAAATCTCGCCAGGAAGAGAAGATGAGCAGTCAGTCTGTTTACCAGGCACCGAACTTCCCATTTGCTAAGCAGTTGGGCAATTACTTTATATATGAAATCGAGTGCTTTCCTTTCAGAATCCTTAAGCGAATGAATAAGGTAAAAAGCAGGCGTACATCTTTTTTACAACCTTTTTTTTTTCTTTTCCTCCACAAGTTTTAGTAGATTAAGTTACAGAAACATTTGGGTGTAAAAACGTATTAGTAATTTCACTTAATGAAACTACTTGAATTCGAGAAGAGTCTCTTTAGCATGTTACATTTCTATCACTCATCTGAATTTCACAATCAAAATTCTATCTGCATGCAGCGGGGAAGGAAGTTGCTACTAACACGAGACAGCAACTTTCTCTTAATGGAAACACTAAATTACCCCTTTCAAAACTAAATGATATAAAACAGCATCAGTCCTTTAAGAAAGAAGGAGGACCACTTTCTTTTCTAAAAGGAACATATGTTATTTTCATTTCCCTAAACTGACACATGAAAATTAAGAGTCTACCGTTGACAAACAACTGCAAGAAACAAAATTTAATGTCAGTACAATTTTATACTCAGGTTTACAACAAAATAAAACATTACTTATTATAAAAGGGAGGATAGGAAATTAGACCTAAATGCCAAAGAGGTAAAAGATAAACTCAAGAAAAGCAAAATGCTAGCATGCTCGCATGCATGGGGTAAATAGTGAGAGAGTAAGGAAGTCAATATCATCTGTGGCCTCTGTGTTGTCTTGGAAAGAAAGTTGAGGAGAGGGCATGGAAGTTTGTAAGGCATTTCCAAACCTGAGTAAAACAGTCTATGGCAATATGTGCCAGTTCTTTTGATTATTGATTGCAAAACTATTGCTACCTTTAGCTTAAAAGTAATTTATTGAAAGCCTTGGCTTCTCAACAGATGTAATATGAGAAGTACGGGGCACGCTGTGTTAATGCAGGAATCTGGGATATAAATACAACTTTTTCAGAGAGAACCTTGACAAATTTTCCAGGGTTTAAAAGCAAGGGAACCCTCCTAATCCCTCAAATCTGCATTTTTAGCAGCAGGAGAGGTGGCTCAGAGGTTCAGAGCACATCCTGCTCTTGCAGAGTTCAGGTCCCAGCACCCAAATTCGGAGGCTCCCATGCTCAATCTAGCTGGGGGAATTCAGTACCCTCTTCTGCTGTGTGCAGCACTGGCACCCCTGCACACCCGAAACACACACACACATCATCGGAAATGAAAGGAAAAATGTATTTTACACTAAAGTCAGCTGTATACAGACATCGGTTTTATAGGAAAAGTAAAGTGACAGGTGATTGTTTCTCTATGAGGGACTGTTTCCAAGGTAGAGAAGGGTATTAACTCTCTGGTTAATACCCAGGGTGTTAACTATGGTTTAGAGAAAATGGCAGCTAAATATCACAGTGAATTTCTTATTCTAGAATTCTAGGTTTGTCTGTAGACTAACATACAAAAAGAAAAACAAATGCCACCATAGATGTATGATAGCAAAGTATCTCTATGATGGCATTTCTGTGAATTTATAGACAGCCGGAGTTATCAGCATTTCATGACCTATTTTTACCCAAAGGGCATTAACTTATTTTGTAATACATTTATTTAGTTTCCATGTTTTATTTGTATAAGTTGGGTATACTTATCCAAATTACCATACTGACTGTGTCCACCCACTACAGGTTTGTCTCTTCCATCCACTACATAGCACAGCATCACAAAGAGTCATGTTAGCTCATACAGGGTTTTTTTTTTTTTTAATTTTTTTTTTTTAGACAGGGTTTCTTTGTGTAGCTTTGTCCTGAAACTCACTCTGTAGATCAGGATAGCCTCGAACTCACAGAGATCCACCTGCCGCTGCCTCCTGAATGCTGGGATTAAATGTGTGCAACAACACCACCCTGCTCACATGTGCAGTTTAATTAGATTCACCTCAAATGACTCTCACTGCTTGCTGACGGACAGTTTGTCCACTGCCTTGCTTGCCTATCTATGGGAATAGGGCAGAACCGCCTTGAAATGCTACATCCTAACCATATGTTCAAAAATCGTGTCGAGGATAAATTTAACTGATAGCAGTGTATGCTCATCTTTCACATATTAGGGATTCTTTTTATCAGAATACCATCACTCGTTTTCACTCACAATAGGAGTTTAGGGAAATTGTCATTGTTCTCTATCTTCTTTGGGGGTAACTATTGCCTTTTTAAAATATTTGGATAACGGTAGTTTTGTACTGGTAGGGAGATGGTATCTCCTGTAATACTAGTAACCAAGTATTTCCAAGTTTTCACTGGACACGGTTTTATACTTAATTATCATTCCGGTTTATTAGCTGCAGCTATTTCTCCCGATTGCTAACTTTCTTTTTATTTCATGCTCGATGATTTTTTTTCTTCTGTCGCAGTCTTAATATATCTCTGCAAGTATCTTCACTTTCCCCTCCATTTCCTTGACAGTTTAATAAGGCTTAGAATTCGGGATGGACTCTTTCTTTGATTTTTTTCCTTAGTGTTTTTTTAGATGTGTTACCATTACCTTCAGAATCTTTGGTAACAAAAGGAGAGAACCTTTATTCTAATTGACATTAATTTTCAGCAATGGTGTAATTGCTCTTAATAATACCTCCTTATCTTCGCATGTCATATTTCAGTTCACTGTGTCTATGTCTGGATTTATTCTTATTTACCCATCCCAGAAATATGTGTGCTATGTGAGGACTTATCTGAAATTCAGGTAATTCCTTAGGTGTTGAATTTCATAAAAATTTCATAAAAATTTGCAGTTGATATCTTTTCTTATTTCACAGTAATTATTATTATTCAATTTCTTCTTTTATTTAATCTACAATATTTTTTAAATTCTCTGTTTTTGCGCTTAATTGTTTCTGTAACCTATTTAATTTCTTCAAGTTTACCTTCTAGTTACTTATTCTCTCTTTAACTTTATCTAATATTGCATACATAACTGGTTGTTGTAATTTTAATGGCTATACTCTTAATCTCTATAGTTCTATTTGATTTATACATTCAAACATGTCTTCTTTATTTTCTTCTTTGTAAGTTATTACATTTATTAGTTTCAAATTTACTTCACATATCTTTCAATTTTTTTCTATTATTTCTCTGTTATTAAGGGCAGCACTTTCCCTATATTTTCTTTGACAGAGTATCCTTCATGGACATTTTATTCTTCAAAATTAATTATGGTAGCTGGCTTTGTTATTTCTGTTTTATTTTTTAAACCGGTGAAGGCTATAAACCTTGAAATATCTACTGATCTACTGGGGTTTTGTTTGTTTATTTGCCAAGATCCCTGAGGTTTTATAGGTAATTATAAGTTTTCATACTGATCAAGTTAGAAATAAGAGATACAAACAGGTTGATGGAAAAAATTTAAACACTAAATATATCTAATTTATTTTCTAATTTATATTCAGGATTTAAAATCAACAGTTCCAGAGATGCCACTGTAAAATTGCTGCTGACTTGTTTTTAAGTGAATGAGTGCTCTGTTTGCCTGCAGGCCAAAAGAGGGCATCAGATCCTAGTACAGATGGTTGTGATCCACCATGTGGTTGCTGGGATTGAACTCAGGACCTCTGAGAGAGCAGTCAGAGCTCTTAACTGCTGAGCTGTCAATCCAGCCCCTGATTTGTTTTTTAATATATAACAATGGGAATCAAATTTTATAATTTTTTCATCTGTCTCAGTGTTACAGAATCATTCATCATAGCACGCTCTCTGCAATTTTGATTTCTACATATTAATGGAGCTATTTCTGGGATTCCTCATATCGTCTTACATTTTATTTAAAATTATCTACTTGATTATCTGTTTTTAAAAATTTGGAACATATTTTGCTATATTCTGCTAAAATGATTGCAATTTTTATTCCAACTTTTATCTGATGAAATAAATTTCATCAAAATTTATTTGACTTATTTGATAAAATTCTTATTAATATTAATGAACATAGGGTATAGGAGTGTACAGTCAGAGGATGGATAAGCTTCAACTAACCAGTTGAAAACTTGAATAGAAGAGGAACCTCTCTAAGTGAGAGATACCCATTCCTAGCAGCTGTTAATTGCCTATTGCTCCTTAATCAGTTATCTAACCCCAAATGCCCAGCCCTAAACACATACACAGAAAAACAACATTAAATGAATTCAGCAGGTTGGATTTATGCATACAACTGAGTGTGAGTGTGTGTAACAATAAAGAAGATGCTGTGAATTTGAGAAATAAAGGTTTTCACAGGAGGAGTTGAAGAAGTAACGATCCAAAAATTATGCAAATACAGCACTCCTACATAAAATCTCAAAAAATGAAATAAATGTAAAGTAAGTAAATAAAATTGCAGAGCTCCCTCAGCATGGTAGCCTTCAGAAACTATTTGTAGCCAACTCTCCCAGGTCTCTGAATCCAACCATGCAAGCATTCTACAGTTCAAATCTTCCATCTAACTATCTATATTCCTCATCTGTCATTCTGTACCTATCATTATTCATATAATACCTATCAATCATCTATCTACATATATGTCTTCTTTTCATCTATCATCATCTATCTATCATCAATCATTTATCACCTATTTATCATTTATATATAATTTGTATCTAAAAATCTATCATCTGTATATGTACCTACTTGTCCAAATGCTATCACTTCTGTTTCTTTGGAGAACTCACTCCAATGTAAAGCCTAAAAGATAATTTTTGGAGTATGATAATTTAAAAACCAAAGAGCAGTCACTGTGCCACACTGTTGGGTTGTAGCATTCTTCTTCCTAGACACATTAGACTTACAGTAGGTAATAAAAATTTAATCCCATGTAAGGGGTGCAAGCACTGTGTTCTCTTGCAAGGAACTGAAATCTCATTGGCCAAACTTAGAGTTGAAATGAGGAGATAAATGTTGAGTCTTTGCTATGACATGTATAATAACATTTATGTCTTCGTAGCATTTATTCTATTCATTTTATCCCCAACTAGACCTTCCTTGGAGGCTTTGGTGATTTTCAAGCCACCCGTTAGAATCCCCAGCTAATCCTTATAAAATTAATACAAACATATGGATTGAGTCACATAGAGCTATTTTCTTCTTTAATTTTGCAGTGTGGAACTTGGAGTGACTCAGTGGATTAAGTACTTCTCATTCAAGTGTGAGGACTGGTGTTCTGATCCCCTAAGCCTACACAAAGGTCAGGCGTACTGTGTATGTCAGAAGACTGTTGTGCCAGCACTCAGAAAGCCAAAACAGAGGGTCTCCAGAGCAAGCTGGCTAGCTCAAGTAGCTGATATTGGCAAAGTTCAGGTTCAGCAAAAGACATGCTTTAATAAATAACACGGAGAGAGATGGAAGAAAAAACCCAGTGTCACCTTCTGATCACCGTGTTCATGCACAGACACATGCATACACATTCTCAAATGTGTGCACACTCACATGCAAATACATATACACATATACCACACACACACATAGACACACAAACACACACATAAATACAATACATAATAATATTCATAGAAATAACAAAAATATTACAGGAATGGTTCTCAATATCACAGACTGTGTGGGGAAAAAAGTAGTGTCAGTGCTTAAGAGAACTTGTTACTCTTCTAGTGGACCAAGTTTGGTACTAAGCTTTGATGTCAGGTTCCTTATAGCCTTATAACCTTCTGCATTTCTGTGTCTAGGGGTACCAACACTCTCCTCTGTCTTTTGTGGCTACTGGCATATATATGTATATATATATATATGTATGTATGTATGCATATATACATATATATGTGTGTATGTGTACATATATATGCATATCTACATCTAAATGCACATATATACTTAAATAATAAAATGCATCTAAATAAGTAAGTCTCAATCAATTAACCTAATTCACTTTTATAATTTATCTTACTAAGTATGCCCATGATTTTACATTTGATTTACAGAAAAACATACTTGTATTCTATTTATAAGTAAAGAGTTTAATATAGTAAAGAACATTGCATATATTATGTGCATATAATTATTGTCATCAATATGTCATTAAAATGAAAAGAAATCAAATGGAAGGTGAGAGGCCTAAGGTCTGATGAAGGCACTGTGGGCACACCATTACACAGCAAGAGCGGAGTCCAGCAGACATATCAGCAGCATGCTAATACAAACTAATATGCACTTAATGAGAACTCCAGCTGTCCACTTTTCAATTGGCCTGCACTGAATTTGCTTTTATACTGCAAACTAATTAAGACACCCTTATCCTTTTTCCTTGAAGTTTCGGCAATAACTACTTTGAACTTTCCTGGTACATTAGCCAATGATACTATATAGTAAAATGTCTATACACATTACAGGGGAAATCGAAAAAGGATACACATGAAATGATGTGTTACACAGTTGACCTAAAATGCTCTAATAATGCGATGCACCAAGCTGATTTGCTCTTATTGGTATAGGTTTTTTTCCCCCCAAAGCTGTGCAAAGCATTCTTTTCAGATGGCATATAAGGATTGGTATAGTTTGAATGTTTTCTTAAAGACCAGATTGAAATTTAATTGCCTTATAATAGTACTGAGAGGTGGTTCTTTAAGATAGAATTAGGCCATGAAGGCTCTACTGTCTTGGGTAAGTTAATATCTACTGTGTGAAGTTGTTCATTATATAGTTCTAATGCCTTTCTCATATGTTTTCACATGCTTGTTTCTTTTTTGGCATCAAGAAGGGAATTTAAATATGGACAGTCAAAGCTTTTCTAGATTCAGAATATGAAACCAAAACATTTACTTTGCTCATAAATTACTTAGCGGCATTCAATTAGAACTGAAGAAAATGGACTAATGTTGAGTAACAAGTACCAGAAGACAAAAGGCCTTTTATTTATCTGCTCTTTTGGTGACTTATTCTTAATTAGAGAAAATTTCTTGACCTTCAAAAATTCAGTCCCACCAGATACTCATCATCTTTGAATTCATAGGTATCAAGTCAAAATGAATATTATTTAAGATTTAGTACTCTTGAACTTATTTTTGAGAGAGAGACAGAGAGAGAGAGAGAGAGAGAGAGAGAGAGAGAGAGAGAGAGAGAGAGAGAGGGGGGTTGACTATCAAATTTCAGCAGGTAAATGTATCTTTTTCTTTAGATAATTATAAAAAGATACATTTCCACAAAGATTTTCTATGTTATGCTAAAAGGATTATTGATTGAGTTATAAAGTCCACAGAGTTAGAGTTGAGAAGAAATGTGTCTTCATAATGATGCAGGCCTCTGTCTGGGGTCTTAATGATGGCTTCTTGTTCTTCTCTCTCCCATCTGACAGTGGCATGTCGGGTTTTAAGGCCGAAAAAAAGATGTTTTGTAAGAATTGAGTGGTTCTCAACCTCCCTAATCCTGTGACCCTTTAACATAGTTCTTCATATTGTGAACTCTCCCCATAAAATTATTTTATTGCTACTACATAACTCTAATTTTGATACTGTTATGAATTGTGATGCTAATATCTGTGTTTTCCAGTGGTCTTAGAAGGCCTTTGTGAATGGATCTTTTGACTCCAAAGGGTTGTGACCCACAGGTTGAGAACTGCTGTTATAGATGAAGGTACTAAATTTCAATGATGCTTATTTTGACACTGATTCCCTAAAAAAATAAAAGGTAGAACCAGGGATAAGATCCAAACCAATCATTATTTACTTTTGTATACTATCTCCTCTCTGAGAATACTAGTAATATCAAACATTCTAAATTGAGCAAAAAAAAAAAAAAAAAAAAAAAACAGAATTTATAAAGCTTTCTTTCTTTTCTTGTTTTTTTTTTCATGTCTGAGTCCAAATGCTATTCTAAGTCAAAAAACAAAGCAACAAAACGAAACAAAACAAAACAACAACAACAAAGAACTAGTCCAGTTATCATGTATTAGCAAAATAGAAACTCATGTGTTCCCACATTAGCTCAGCCTTTTTTTTCTGTGCTTGTATGCAAATGCAAATATACAAAGCTACAAATCCTTGAAAGAGAAAAATCTACATGTAAGGATTTGGTTCTCTTGCCCTTTATTTCATTTTTAATTCACCAACCCTTTTTCTCCCCAAATGACTAAGGTTCTTTGGCATTATGCCTCATGAGATATCAGCTAATTGTCTTTGTGGAGACCACGATGCTCAGTCAGTATATTGGCTAACATACTACAAGGCTGATCCAAATAAACAGTTACTGCCCAGAATTGCTGTTGCTGAGCCAAGTAAACCACCTCCTGTGCTGTTTCCTACACAATTTGTGGTGTCTTTGCCAGAGAATTTTCTAAATGGCTAGACTCCCCCTGCATGAACATCACAATGTGTCAAGCATATAAGCAAAGGCAGAATTTTTATGAATGTGGTAACGTATAATATAGACAAACAGATTTTACTGAGCAGAGTCCATGCCTACATATAAATGTTTGAACCAACTGTTTTATCAAATTGTTTTATCAAGGACAATTTGTTTAGAACTTTAACTTAGCCACTTACTGTATGATAAGTGTCACAAAATAATGAAGACAGGTGGAGGGTAGACAAAATGTTAAAATTTGGATTAATATCCATAGAAGAATAGTATTTCCATATGTAGAGAAAATATATTACAGAGATATTATGTATTTCAACAAAACACTATAAGAGGCAGCCTCCTAAGACTGGGTTTACAAAGAGAAAATTATGGACTTTCTCTAGATGCACAAAATAGATGAGCTAAGTAAGAGCCAGAAGTGGTGGCTCACAATTTCATTTTCAGTACTGTGGCAAAGACAGGCTGCTCATGACTTAAAAGTTCAGTCTGGGGTACATCCTGAGATGCAGTATCAAAAACAAGCACATCACCATCACCACCACCGCTGAAAACAATGCAAAAAGATGAGACAAATGGCGTTCATTCTAGATAAAGTCATTAAATTCTTAACATACATAATTCACTTATTATCTTATTCTGAGTTTCTATCTTATAACCTTCAGGAAATTTGTCTTTAAATCACAATTAGAGGAATCAACTCAAATATAATTTTCTTTTAAACTTTGAGAGTTAAATCCATAGACCTGCTTTTTTGTCAGAGGGCCTTGGTGTTCTGGACATAGTGTACAGTTTTTTTTTGTTTTTGTTTTTGTTCAAATAAAAAAAATTATTGTTTTCATTTAAAAAAGTCATTGGTTTCTAAGAACATGCCACAAGAATGGGTATAGAACACTAGAATGGAAACAGAACAGTGGGTAAACTGTATTCCATGCACATGTGACTATCTGACTAGAATGACCAGTTGACACAAAGTTGGCACATTAGTGCCCACCTGCAATCCCAGTATTCATGCAGTGACAAACAGGAGACAGAGGAAGGGAATTTTTGGAAGTTAGTGGGAAAGCTAGCCTAGCATTTGCATAGCAAAGAGCAAAGTTATGCTGTCTCAAATAGGGTGGAAGCAAGGCTTGATAACCAAACTTGTGTCCATAACTTTCACAAATTCACTGTGGCATCTGTAAACTTGTACACACACACACACACACACACACACACACACACACACCATATACATACACCAATAAATAAGAAAGAGAGGGAAATATCGTATCATTAATTATTTTCTTTTGCTAGTAAAAACTGAGGCCCATCAAAAATTGATATTCAGACTACTTAATAAGTATTTTGGCATCAGAATGGATTACTAATGGTCTCTTTTCAATTCCTGAACCTTGGGCTGAACCTTATATTCTACAGGAATGGGAAGAGTTTCAGTATTCTACCAACAAGTGTGACTACATAAGATTACCAAATGGCTCTCATGACAGAATCACCCTAGGGTCACACAGCAAAATTTTCCATAAATCAGTTTTAAAGGAACTCCTCAGGAGTACACCATCCACATGAGATACCACTCTCCTGGGACAGTGAAGTAAAAGCGTTTCAACTGCTAAGTAGTGTATGATCTGTATGCCATTGGTATAATATCAAACGCATTTGTGTGAAGATTACAGCCTTCCAGAAAGCAGTTCCTCCGATGCTGCGGTAGGGTAATTGATGCTTTAGGCCTAGAAATCTTAATAACTGACAGTTTTATTTTCTGAAGTTCCTGCTAGGAGTTCAATTGTAAAAAATTATGTTTCAACCTGGCTGATTGGCTAATAAAATGAAAGCAGCTCGTGACAAATAAACAAGTAAAGTGTATGGCGTGCCTTGCAGAGCTTTCAACATAAACGTGGAAAATCGCTTCATTTCTTTCGATAAAAACATCTTGCACCTAAAATAAAATGCCTGATGTTTATGCAGGAACAGCATAGTTTTATACAAAATATATGCTGGAAGCTCATTGTTTCCAACGCATAAAAGAAAATAAAAAAAATCAAGGATTTTTTTTTTTTTTTACAGTGACCAACCAGAGTAATGAAAAACCAGTAGTTGATATGGTGTCATTTCTGGCATCAATACCCAGATTTGACTACCTTGAGTTTGTAAATCAGCAAACTGTTTTGTTTTTGCTGATTTTATCTGCACACTGAAAATAATAAATACAACCAATTTGTAAAGCTATCCATAATCGGGTGTGCATTTGATAGTCAACATTTCTTTTTCCATTTAAAAAGTTAATCATGAATTATTTCTACGTAAGTCTTCTTGGAGGCAACTGGTTTTATTTTTCTCTGCCTTTAAATTTCCTACTGTAAACCTACTAGTAGATAGTTTATAGTCCTTTTGTGATGAATATCCCCCCTTAAGAGCAAATGCATCCGTTTGACTGAGCTCTCAAAAGCCCATAGAGTTAGTTAATTTGACTCTGAAAGATGTTGACAAGGTACATATATTTGTGCAGTCGAGGTACCACTCTAAGGGAAGTCAATAGGAATCTTTTAGCTCCAGCATGTCCATGCAAGACCAACAGAAGACCATTGTGAAACTTCCTTCCAAAGAAAAGCACACCAGAGGTGGAACATGCATATCTAAGGAAAAGTCTGAGAAGATTCAGAATTCTTAATCCAGCTGACAGATTGAGGTGCCAGTGGTAAACTGGAAGTGACTATTGTTATTTATCTCCAAATAGAAATGGTGATATGAGACACCTAGAAATAAAAAATAAATTACAGGAGAAAAATCACATCACTAGAGGAGGACCGCACTTATTATCCTTTAATCAATGTAACTAAAATGAAAACTTATTTTTACACAACAAGTAAGTAAATAATTATTTTAAGGAAGTTCAGTGTCCTGAAAGTAAGTGAAGATAAATTACTCAATGAATTCAATAAAACAATATAAGAATGACTGTATTTGTACAAACATACATGTAGTAATGTGTGTAACAAAGATAGACATTGTTAAAAGGGAGCAAAAATTATGTAGCTGAGTAAAACAAATAATAAAATAATAAATATACTAAAGAGATTGAAAAGTAGACTAGATCACCCAGAAAATCTGCTGCTGCCGTGCCCCTTGCTATGATGATCATGGACGTAGCCTCTGCCACTTTAAGTCACAATAAACACTTCTCTGTGTTGACTTGACTATCGTGTCTTAACACAGCAATTAAAAAGTAACTAAGACACACACTTTGATACAATAAAGGGGCAGAAGATTTATATAAAGAAATAATGACTGAAAACTTAAATCTTGGGAGAATGCATGAAGCTCAAAGGTCCCCGAGTAGGTTGAATAGAAAAAAAAGTTTGTAGAGTTTTAAATATAATTATCAAAAACAAAGGACCAAAGAAGTTTTCCTTTAGTAGGAAAACATGGAAGTAAAAGCAAGAGAAAGGGTAGAATGGATTATGTTTGGCATGGAAACAGAGGGGGTCTTTTGAGAGGTGGTGGAGAGAAGAAGATCAGGCAAAAGGCAGTGGGGGATACAAAAGAACAAAAAATAACCACACAGGCACCTAAACAAATACATGGACACACACACACACACACACACACACACACACACACTAATATAAAGAAACCTCCAACATTATTTGAAAAGCAGTAGGAGAAATAACTTGAAATGTACACATGCCACCATTATATTATCAGTATCTTGTTAAAGAAACAAAAACAAAACCAAACACAAAAATCAACCCCTCCCCCCGGCAAAAAACCCCACAGTCCAGGAGAAGTGGACTGATATATTCAAACTGCTAAAAAGAAAATGATAAAGAATATTTCACTGGACTGAACATTCCATCAGAAATAAAAGTAAATAGAGATTTTTACAAGCAACTAGAATCCGAACAAGTTCACACTAGACATTTTCTACTAAAAGAAAGCTCAAAGGAGTTCTTCAAAGGGATACAAGGATGCTAACTTATAGCGTGAAAGTATAAATCTCAGTGGTAAAGGTAGGAAGATTTTTAAGTTAAAAATACTTTAATGCACTAACACCTGTGTGTACATTTCTTATATTTTGGTACTAAAGGTTAAAAATAACTTTAAACATATATATTGATAAAAATAATTTTAATACACACACAGGAAAAATGTGATTTTAATATGAAAACTACAAAAAGAATCAAAAGAGGAGTGTTTTGGTTATTTTTCTATTGCATGATAATACTATGGCCCAAAATGACTTATGGAAGAGTGTATTTTGGCTTATCTTTCCAAAAGGATAAAAGGCCATCATATCTGGTGACTTGGCAGCAAGTAACAGGCTTGAAGCTAGAAGCAGAAGAGAGAGAGAGAGAGAGAGAGAGAGAGAGAGAGAGAGAGAGGGGGGGGGGGTGGGGTTTAAGCTCTCAGAGTCGGCCCTGTACTCCTGTCATACTGCCTCTAGCAAGGCTATAACTCCTAAACTGCCAAACGGTACCACAAACTGGGGACTAAGTGTTTAAATACAGGGAGCTATAAAAGGCATTTCTCACTTAACCAACAAGCAGGTAAAAGAAAATCATTAAGTAGTAAGTGGTTGGAGGTATAATTCAGAATTTCTATATGCTATTAATGTTATGTTTTAAAAATAGACTATCAGGCCCACATTTTTATACTAATAATAAAGAAACTACGGTAGAGAGGGACAAGTTAAAGGAAGAGAGGAGGACATGCTGCTAAAACAAAAGAAAGAAACCATGAAGTTATAATAAAAGATGAAAGAACCTGGATCTCCAGGCAGCTAGAAAACAATTAGCAACTGACAAAAGTAGGTCTTTACTTAAAAATGGTCATTCTTTAAAAAAATTGATTAAATTCTCCAATTAAAAGGTATGCAGTAATTAATCATAGTTTATATATATTTTTAAGATGTATTTATTGTTTCTGTGTGATACTGAGACTGTGTAAGTTGATGTACATATGTGTGTACAATTTCATGTATTTCAAGTGTTTGTTTATGGACAGAGGCTGTGAAGGAGCATCGAATCCCTTCAAGACTCAGTTAGGTATTTTACAGAATGCCGGGCTTATTACATACATGTCTACTGGGGTATAAACTCCAGTTTCATGACTGAAGAGCAAATTCTCTTAACCATTGAGTCATAGCTCCAGGATAATTGTATTTTTAAAAGGTATATATGCCCCCTACCTCCAAGAGAAACTAGTGTTGAAGACACATAGAAGGTGAAATTATAATAATATGAAATATTTTTTTCATCACAAATAAAAATAGTATGGATACTGTATTTAAGCAAAATTATCATTAGATCAGAAAGTGTAAAAGAAGCCAGAGAAGGTCAAGGAACACTCAAAAAGGTAAGCCATCATCAATAATATATTCATTGTTTAAAAAGTCAAAAACATTATAGGAATAATAAAATATAATCCAACAACCCAGGTAAACATAGATGCTAAACATTTTAACAAAATAATAGTCAAGCAAATTCAACTAGAAATATCACAGTGTAAAATCAAGTGGCATTTCTCTTTGCGATGCAAGGATGTTTCAACATAATGTCAACCAATATATATAATACAATACAAAATGAAAACAAAAATTATGCACTCACATCCTTGAATACAGAAAGAATTTTTCAAAATGCAACAGCCTTGAATAGCAAACTTCATCAAAAATAAGTATAAGTGGAATTTATTTCAACCAAAATGACAACATGTGCCATTTTCAAGCTCAGAGTGCGTATCATATTCAACTGAACCATTAATAGATTTTCCCAAGGTTAGAAATATAACAAGGATGTCCATCCTTACCATTTCTCTTCAGCATAGTATTGAACATGCTAACCTGAGATACTAGATAAGAGAGCTGAGTGGATGGCTCTAAATTGGAAGAAGGTAACATTGGTCAATGTACTCTTTAGAGGCTTCTTTCTCTTCTGGAATGCACTGGTTGTAAGTTTAGTAACACATGGGTTGGTTAACTTAGCTTCAAGGAATGGGGCCAACTCTCCAGACTGAAATATTCTTTACAACAATGAGAAAAATGTTAGTAAGGATGCACTTTATCCACTAATCCAAGATAATAATGATACATTTGGTGACCACTTACAGCATACTACAATCCATACTCTGACATCTAAAGCAGGAGCCATTATTAATTATGTTATAAAAATTAAGACACTGGCAAGTTAAACAACTCAGATACCACCTTGTATCTCAGTAAAAGATCCAAGATGGAACTTTCCTCTATGCGTTGCCTTCCTCATTTAACTACACATGAATTACCAGTTCGCATAGGCAGAAATTTGGAAAAACTATGCTGTTATTTATTGAGGACTCACCTCACTCTTTGGAGACATGATAGCTTTCTTTCTTTGAAGTGCATTGTTCAGAGTTGATAACAGAGCACTATTTAAGAGAGTGCTTCTGGGCCAGAAAGTTATATCTTCTACAAAAAAGCAACAGGTGAGCACACTGGCCGTGGCGAGATAATATGCTCCAAACCCGCGAGTGTTTTAAAAGCCTTTACTTGGACAGCATGCTATACAAGTTTCACGTTGAGGGTCTGATACAGAGTTGCAGTAATTACAGAGTTCCTCGTGGAACTTGAAAATTACAAGGATGTATTATATTGGCTTTAGACCCAGGTGTCACTATGTAACAGTTCTCAGCATGTAGGTGTCTCACTCAAATTTCATATTCCTAAATGTATGATTTTATCTATACATTTAAAGTACAAAGTATTCTCTTTTCATGTTTCTTCCTGGTACAAAAAAAAAGAATCAAATTAAGTTGTATGTTATATTAAAACCCAAAGGTGTATATAGGAGCTTTGTTTAAGGGCATTCAGGGAAAGATGTATATGAGGAATGATTTACCTTGAGTCAAACTTAGGAACATCATATCGAGGCAGGGAGAGTTCCTGTCTGCTTTGTTCTAGCTATAAAAAGATTACCATGCATAAACTTACTCTTCCATAGTGAAATACCATCAAAGGTAAAAGTATGCCTGAGAATATTCAGTGATTGCTTTCTTTTTTGAAGCCCACAGTAACTTGTCTGTGACGAATAGTGATCAGACTCATCTGATCAAGACCTGTGGTAAGGACTACCAAAATGTAGGGCTACATTAGGAGTTCAGCTGTAAGAGACAACCCGAAAGGTCTGTCGCCTTAGTTCAGCCCTACGATACAAACCAAAAGAGTTACCACCTTCGTAGTTCCCATAACATGTTCCACAGACAAACAAGTTAGAAAACTAGGGTTTTAAAGGAAATTGAAGACATCTTTCCACTAGTAATCTCAGCTCACAACACTTCCCAGAATCCATCCTTCTTTTGCAGAGGGCAGACTGAATTCAAAGCTTTCTACATGATAATTATATTATCTTTAATCAAGGGATAACAGAGATTTAATATAACATTGCTCTTTGAACATCATGACTATGAAGGCATGCCTGAGTGCCTGAGTGTGTGTGTGTGTGTGTGTGTGTGTGTGTGTGTGTGTGAGTATCTGTATGTGTGTGTGCATATGTGTGAGAGAGTATCTGTATGTGTGTGTGCATATGTGTGAGAGGGTATCTGTATGTGTGTATGTGTGCATGTGCGTGTGCCTGTAGGAGTAATTGATCAACCTTTGGTGTTCTTCAGGAGCCATGTTTCTTGGTTCTTATGACGAAACTGAGCTCTTTACTCTCCTCAAGAAATTCCCATTCTTTTCAAAAGTAATGTTACTTGATAGAGATGCCATGCCTAACCTACAGAAAAAAAATTGGCCATATTCTAATAGTTATCTGTAACCTCACTTTTCATATTCTCTAAGCTTTCTGTAAGCATTACAATTAAAGTATATCCATTATAAACACACTGGTTAGGTGTTATTGGCAAGTGGACACAGAATAGAGTCTGGAGTTACTTGAGGGATATCCAAATCAATCTGGCCTACTCTATATCAATGGAGAAGTACCTTTATTACTGATTGTGGTATGAGTGTTGAACCATTTTAGTTGGTGCCAAACCTAGGAAAATGGTCCTGGATTTCCTAAGAAAGCTGGCTGAGCAAGAGGCAGATGGAAGAAGTTAATGAACACTAGACCTCCATGGCCTTTTCTTCAGTTCTTACCTACATGTCTCTGTCTTGGGTCCCTGTTCTGCCTTCTTTAGTGATGGATTGTGATCTGGAAGTGTAAGATGGAATAACTATTTTACTCTCCCCTGTTGGGTTTGGTTGTGGTAGTTTTTATTGTTTTTTTTCCAACTGTAAACAATAAGCGTTTGCTTACAAAATACTGACATAAATTGCTCTTTCTTCTCCTAAGAAAAGACTGAATTGATTCTGTTTTAAGGAAACGAACAGGGATACAAACTAATTAACGAATTAATTAATTAATTAATTAATTAATAAAATTTTAAAAAGGCTGGAGAAGTCCTGGTGACCTTAAATTTGAAATTGGTTCTGAATCCCAATTATGTCACATGTAGAAAGATGAGGTGACTGAAATTATTTAATAAGCTTAGGCAAAGAAAAAGAAAATCTAGGTTATTTAGGCAGAAGTGGAATTTCTTTCAGTTTTGCATTTTTTCTTCCACCATGGCCATTCTTTCAGTGTGTAAATGAATCCCATATGCAACTGTTCTTTCATCTCATCCTCACATCTTCTGATTAAAATGCACAAAGCAACTCTTTCATCAAACTCCAAAGTTGGCTGGGAACTGGACTGTACTAGCTCACAGTCCCCAGTCCCTTCCCCACATTGAATTTCTCTACTCAGAGGTAAAATAAAGCATGAGTAAGTTCTGTAGTGCAAAGTAATTCTGAAGAAGCATATTTTGTATGTATCTTGCTATTTATTTTTCACAAAAATAATACGCAATTTATACCTGTATTTTGAGAATGGAAAAGTTAATCCACTGGTTTAATTAATAAAGTATGAAAATGGAATTTAAACCTTATAAATAGTCACTTTTTGTAGTTAAAACACTGCAAGTGACAAGAACATCTATGAAGTTAAAAAAAAGAAATGCACAGCAGAGAAAAAAAGTATGAAAATTACATTTAGAAGTTAAATGGTCATTAAGTTTTCACTCAAATGCCAGCTTTAAATGGTGACACAAAACGAAAATGATAGCTTTCACGTTAATAATATCTGACACGATTCACCAATAGATAACGAAAATCCAAACTTTAAGTGATAGTCATAGTCATATATACAAGGAACTTACACATAACATTCACTACCTACTTTAAAATAGTACATCAATATATAGGTGTGTTTTGTGACAGAGAGAGGGAGAGAGAGAGAGAGAGAGAGAGAGAGAGAGAGAGAGAGAGAGAGAGAGAGAGAGAGAGAGAAATTGTTCAGCACTCATGATAGGAACACTTTAAAGGTTAGATCTACCTTTAGAAACTATAAGGTAGATATAACGTGGGGAATAAATTATTTGGATAACCACATTGGGCCTTAGAAGTGCTACATGCAGCCAGCTCTGCATAAACAATATGATCAAGAAAGCAACACATGTGCAATATTTATCTCGTAAGTTTATAATGGAACTGAAGACTTATTGCTTAGTTATAGCAGAGCCATCATAACCTTGGGGAACAACGCATTCCTAGCACGCTTGTGTGAGGCTGCTGTTAATAAAGGCCCTGCGCTGCCAGTTATGGTAGAAGGTATAGTTCACAGTTATGCCCAATGAACTAACTTGATAATAATAATAAAATGTTGCGGCTTTGTATTTATTACATTTTATGGCCATTTTATAGTGTACTCCTACTTATACATTAAAATGACACCTGCAAAGCACCCACATGCAGTTCATTTCAAAAGGCGACTATTGTTCTCATGGGGAACAAAAGCTCCATGCTTGTTACTGTATGAAGGTTTTCCAGTGAACAAAATGCAGAGGAAAACAGCAATACCATTGACGATAGTGTCCTTTCAACCTAAGTTAATGTTTGTTTTTGTCTTTCTATTTTTATTAATTTTTATTGAGCTCTACATTTTTCCCTGCTCCCCTCGCTGCCTCACCCTTCCCCCTTTCAACCCCCCCCCCCAAGGTCCCCATGCTCCCAATATACTCAGGAGATCTTGTTTTTTTTCTACTTCCCATGTAGATTAGATCTATGTAAGTCTCTCTTAGGGTCCTCATTGTTGTCTAAGTTCTCTGGGATTGTGGTTTGTAGGCTGACTTTCTTTCCTTTATGTTTAAAAACCACCTGTGAGTGAGTACATGTGATAATTGTCTTTCTGTGTCTGGGTTACCTCACTCAAAATAATGTTTTCTAGCTCCATCCATTTTTCTGCAAAATTCAAGATGTTGCTATTTTTTATGCTGTGTAATCCACCATATAAAGAAACCAAAAAATAAAAACCATATAATCATCTCATTAGATGCTGACAAAACTTTCGACAAACATCCCTTCATGATAATGGTCGTGGAGAGAGCAGGGATACAAGGAACATACCTAAACATAATCGAGGCAATATACAGCAAGTCAACAGCTAAAATCAAACTAAGTGGAGAGAAACTCCCAGCGATTCCACTGAAATCAGGAACAAGACAAGATGTCCACTCTAACAATATCTATTCAATATATTTCTTGAGACCCTAGCTACAGCAATAAGACACCAAAAGGAGATCAAGGAAATACAAATCAGAAAAGAAGAAGTCAAACTCTCACTGTTTGCTGATGATATGATAGTTTACATAAGTGATCCTCAAAATTTTGAATTAATACTAGGAAAACAAATTCATGAAAACTTTTCCATTAGTTGGACAAGACAGAATAACAGAATATGGATCAGATAGTACTTAAATATCACACTAAAATTACTGTCCATTTTATGAATAATACATTTTGGGTAAGGTACAAATATATTATATAAGTATATCAAATTTTAAATGAATAAATATTATTTATAAACATATATGTTCATTGATAACAAAGTAAAATACTTGAATGTATATATTTAGATATCTTTTAAAAATATCCCAAATCTTATGGTTTAAAAATCACAACAGTATTTCAAGGAGATATTACTATTTGACAGGTTAGGGAAATGAAACATAAAGTCCTTTAAAATTACCTTCCTGGACCTGGGGGGAGTTGGGAGGACCTTGGTCCTAGCATAGAGTGGGGAACCCTGATGGCTCCTTGGCCTTGAGAGGGAGGGAGGGGAGGTATGGGTGGAGGGGAGGGGAGGGAAGGGGGAGAAGGAGGGGAGGGAAGAGGGAGGAGGAGGGGAGGGAGGGGGGAGGAGGAGGGAAGGAGATGGAAATTTTTAAATATAAAAAAAATAAACCATGAGGAAAAAAAAATAAAGGCAGTGGTTAAATCAACTTAAAAAAAATAAAATAAAATTATTTATCGAAAACATCAATACAGCAGAACCAAAACAAGAAGTTGAATTTCATGTATTTTTTTGACATTTGGGAGTGGTCAAAGAATTTCATGATATGGAGACATTGTGTGCACTTCAGATCAAGACAAATTAGGCACAATGTTCATTCACGGAGAGTGAAGTGGAATCAATAAATGCCAAGCTGTACTAGGTGATATGGAGACACTGATTATTAAGTTTTTCTTTTTCATGAATTCGCAGTCTAGCTGAGAAGACAGACTTGTGAACAGATTTTTCACCCACCTGTGTGGGAAGACAAAGGAAATGCACAGCTCCACCTGAATGGAGATGCTGACTAAGGCTTCACCAAGGAGGAGGTGACAGCCTGGGACAGTGACATGACTTTCTCCTGGGGAAAGAGAAAAAGAAATCCCAGCTGTGGAAATAGCAAGAAGGCACATGAAGCAGAGGACTTAAAGGAGATGTTGGAAAATCTGCACATGGAATGGTGTGTTGTGCAAGGTGATGGAGGAAAAGGGATCCCGAAAAATAATCCATGTCCACGTGTCTAGAAAAGCGTTGATGACAGGCTTGCATCTCCTCCACAATTCCAAAGGTGTGCAAAAAGCACAGAGACACATTTTCAAATGGCTCTCTGTCGGTGCACAGACAGAGTGGGATTTGGGCGATGTGGCTGCCAGTCTGCTTACTTAAACTGTCTCCGTATGGTCGTGGAGACCATTCTCCTGCCAAGTTAAGAGATCTAATTAAATTTGTCCAGTTGATGTTCTTAGGTATATATAGTTTCCCTAAATTTTAAAATATATGTGTTTCACAATGGCATCGTAGTTAAAGATTGAAAATCATTTCAGAGTATAATACAAACTTCTTTCATGTGCTCTAGTTCTGTTCTGTTTATTTGGTCTTGTATATTTATTGATCAGAAAGAAGACCTGACTTTCAAGGTTCAAATTCTAGCATGATCATATTGGGCCAGAAAAAACCAATTTTCTGGCTTTTTAACAAGCAAGTGCTTTTGGCAAAATTTAAATTAATTTAAATTAGAAGAATGTCTTTCAGTTCCTGGACTTTGGGATTATAAATTCTGTTAAAACCAAGTACTCTCAGTCCCTGTCTTCTCATGGTTTCTTGGCAAATATCAATGAACATCTCTCTGAGTACCCTTTGCTGTGACTTGCTGGTCCTTTCTGAGGTCAATACACTAAAGAAGTAGGGGTATAATTCCAGGAGTTAGTCAAAGGGAGACATAGTCTATTTGTTAAAAAAAAAAGTGAGTACAATATACGATAGATTAAGTTAGAATTTTACTATGGATTGGAGTGGGGTTTTACCTCTGACACAGTATCATATCTATATAATTTGAGGATGAGCCACTTAAATACACAGTATTAAGAATGAATGTAATGCTCACCTTCCCGGACTTAGGAGGAGCTGGGACGACCTTGGACTTAACATAGTGAAGGGAACCCTGATGGCTCTTTGGCCTGGAGAGGGAGGGAGTGGGGGTATGGGTGGAAGGGAGGGGAGGGAAGGGGGAGGAGGAGGGGAGGAGATGGAAATCTTTAATAAAAAAAATGAGGGAAAAAAAGAATGCAAAATACAGAGGAATAAAGACAACAGGATTTATTTCATTAAGGTGTAGTTGTTTATCAATTAATGCTTAAAATGTAAAACTTCTTATTTGTTTTCATGCCATACGAGTATCAACAGCTACAAGATAAGTATGGGCATCAGTCTGGCTCTTCACACTCAGAGGGTGTGCTAGATCACCTACCAGGAAGAAGGCTTTCACGAGCAAAGAAAACTGGAAGTAAAATCTTACTTACAAAATTCTCGTTATCTTGTTGCCATCCTCTACTTGATATTTTTATTATTAACCTTAGTCTTTTTAGCCCTTGAGGGAAAAAAAACGTGCTTAGAGTCCAAGGAGGAGTAACGATGCGACATTTCACCCCCCCCCCACCCGTTTGTCTCTGGCAAACCAGCATGATGACGACTGACTACTATAACAACCCGGGAAAAGGAAGTTGTAACCGTATGTTAAAAAGGAAAATTGAAAAACAGTCATGTTAGAAGCAGAGGCAAAGGCTTTTGAAAAAGTATTCCAATAGCACAGGAAATAAAGCCAAAAACTGACAAATAGGCCTACATAAAATTAAAAAATTTTCACAGAAATCGAAATAAACAACAGAGTAAAGAATCTCCTACAGAATGTGAGAAAAATCTTAGCCAAATACATTACAGGAGAGTAATTACAATGAATGCAGGTTTCCAGAATTTAAACAAGAAACCTAAATTGTCCAATCAAAATTGGGGGTTAAGGAATTGCAGAGAGAGCTTAGGAAGAAATACATTTTTTTTGTATGACCATTTGAAAGTGATCAGTATCCTCAGTCACCATGGAAATGTAAATTAAAACTACATCAAGATCCCACCTCAACCCAGGCAGAAAGGCTAGTATGACAAAGCAAACAGTGCTGGAAGGGATGTGGAAAGAGACTCCTACACTGTTGAGGTAATGTAAAGAGATGCTGCCACTGCGGAAGCCAACGTCGTCTCTCCTCAAAATACTTTTTAAAATGAGGCACAAGTACCATGCAGGCCAGCTATAGTATTATTGCCTATATCCAAAGTATTCAAAATCAGCATATCACAGAGATACTTGCACGGCCACATTTTTTACTGACTCAGAAATAAGTTAGGAAACCAGCAGAGATGTTCATTAATAAATGAATAGATAAGACATAAACATATTTTAGGTACAATTTTATTTGGGCACAAAAATGAATAAAATTATGACACCTGTAAGAAAATGAATGGATTTGAAAATAATTATGTTAAGTGACTTAAGACTGACTTAGAAATATAAGTATTATATGTTTTCTTCATACGTAGAATCTAGGCTTAAACTTCCACAAAGACATTTAAATAGAACATAGAAGGAGAAAGGCATTCATGAGAGAAGAGACCCTAGATTGAGGAGAGCAGACCAAGGAAACATAGACTATATGATAAGACAGCAGGAAGGAGGAGGACCACAGATTTCAGAAGGGTATCATATGAGAGGCTGGTTAGGGAGCAAAGAGAGAGAGAGAGAGAGAGAGAGAAAGAGAGAGAGAGAGAGAGAGAGAATATTCATCTTTAAACAGATATAGAGACAATGAAGAGGTGATAGAAGAAGTTTAGAAAGAAACTGAGATTTTTTTTTGGAAAGCAGTCCCAACCATTCACTGGAGAAATTTATGTATTTTTAGTATTTATTAATGCATAAATTTAATATACCCAACTATCTATTAATAAATTAAATAGTAGATTTAGTAAAAACAAATTTAGTGATAAGTATTAACATCACATTTATAACATATATAATATATATTTATTTTTAATTAAATCACTGGCTGCCTTAATTTTGGCTAACTCTTAAATATTAATTTAATCCATTTCTAGTAGTCTATGTATCTCCATGAGGCTGAGGCTTATCAGGTAAAGTTCTGACGTCTGTCTCTGGTGGGGCTACATGGCTTCTCTCTGGCTCCGCCTTCTTTCACCCAGCATTTGGTATAGGATTTCCTGCCTAGCTAAGTTCTGCCTTGCTATAGGGCAAGGCAGTTTTTTTTATTTATTTATTAACCAATAAAAGCAACACATAGACAGAAGGAACTCTCCCACCATTTTCCTTTTTCCATTTAAATAAAAAAGAAAGTTTTTACTTTAACATAGTAAAATTACATATAACAAAATAGGTATTAAGCAAATTACAGTTACAATATCTATATCTACTTATCTTTCATCATAACTAAGGAAAACTATAACTATAAATGTATATTTTTCAACTCCATCAAAGACTCCAGAAGGATATAATATTACCTAAGTAAACAGGAGATGGATGCTTCAACATTACAGAAGAACTTTGGGTTACTGTCCAGGCAGTGAGAAATCTCTGTCAGTTCTAGAGTTTTGGAAGTTGCTTACAGAATATTCTTATTAAATAAATACAAGTATTTATTTTTTACATACTTACTTTCATGTGTATCTGTGAAAATATGTAGCACTTACTGTGTGCAGGTGTGCCCATAAGCCAAGTGTCTTCTATCACCTTCTGCTTATTACTTTGAGGCATGATCTCCTCCTAAACCTGGGGTCATACTGTCCTAACTAGGCTAAAAGTTAAAAAGTCCTGGGATTACTTCTGTCTTAGGGCCCCTCAGAACTAGGGTTATAGATGTTCACTGACACTCAGCTTTGCACATGGGTGCTGGGATCCACACTCCAATCTTTTTGACTGTGTATCAAGCAAGGAGCCAGGCCATTTCCCATGCCATGGAACATTTAATAATATAACTTTCTTATATAAAATATTACATGTTCTTGGCCCAAGAAACTGGGTTAATATATTTTAATAAACTAAAGAATCACAAAACACAAAGGCTGCCAAAGTGAAAGGCACTGCAAAACACATGTAAATGGATTTTTTAATATCATTAATTTGCAGAAGTAATAGTAAGTCGGTTTAAGGGAGAAAAGGAGACTTACATGGAGAAGACTCAGAATACATCAATTACATTTGTTCCTAGACCCACTTATTTTCCGGAGTCAAAAAAAAAAGGGGAAAATTGTCACATTGTGAATATGACTATTGCTCACCTGAAACTGCTAGCCAGAGGCTGCTCACACTATTCACATCTGAGTAGTCTATAGAATAAATGTTTACATGTGTGTGTTTGCTGAGGGGTACATGTACAGAAATTTTAACGACTTGGACCTCTTTATGCTATATACATAAGCAAAATAAATCTGTGACCTAATTGCCATGCCAAATTGAGAGTAGAATATATGTCTTTTTATTAAAAGCAACAGAATAATTCTTAGAGCCACAGCTGTTGGTTTTAACACCCATAGTAACTGCAACCAGGGATGTGATGTTGGGAATCATACCATATACAAATACGGAGTAATTCTTCAGCCTGGCATGGTGACATATACCTGCCATCCCAGGGCTTGGGAGGTGGTAGCTGGAGGATCAGTAGATCAAGGTGATCTTTGAGTACAGAATGCTTAGATACTAGCCCGGATTGTTTTCGACCCTGCCTCAAAACCTCAAACAATAACAAAATAATTTAATTCTTCATGTTGGAGTAAATCAGAAATTCAAAACATCTGTCCAAACTTCTATATAACCACTTATAATACACAGCTTTCCTCTCTGGAACTGTCTGCCTTCCAAATAACAAATGAAATCCTTGTAACTTAATACTCAAAATAATAGTTGAAGAGCTTTAAAAGATCTCAATTTCAAAAATTTCCAATTTTTAAAAGTTTATGTGAATCTCATACACCATTCTCTATTACCAACTTCTCTTCCCTTTCACTGAGTATATCTCGACAAACTAGAGTTCTCTACAGAAGGTTATTCACGCTGCTTAGTCTGTTTTAGTTCTTTACCACTTGCTGGTTTGGGTACAAAAATCATTACTACCATGGGAAAAATGTGGCATGTGAACTGAAAAACAGAATTCTATGTGATTACACTGTCTGCTAAATCCATTGCTAACTCTACTGAGATGCACAGCATGTTTAAGGTCAAGAATGCCTTGCACCTTGGCATTAGAAAAAGCTTTATTGAAAAATACAGAAAAAAGTCTTCTTTATTATATTTTGGTGAAATTAAATTTGATGAAATTATATTCATCATTTAGTAAGTTCTGGAAAGCAAGAAAGGGAAACAATTTTAGTGTTGAAGAAGCGAAGTAAGTCATGATTCACACTGACACTCCAAATACTGGTGGTTTTTCACTTAACAACAGTGGGCAAAGGTTGTCCCGGAGTGACGCTTCAACCTTTTGTAAAGTAAACATTCCTCTCCATAAAAGAGATTTCCTGCTGCCCCTCAGAAACGTTCAACAGATGAATAAATTCATTCATGGACTATACAGGGAAAAAGAAAAGGAACCAATAACCTCAGTTCTTAAACATCAGTCTGCATTGCATCCAAGGTCCTGTCACACAACCAAGAGGGAGAAATGAAGACAGTCATGGACAACAGACTGTCCTTGTGGTTATTGAGTTGTTTTATTACTCAGAATCCACCCACACAATAAAGTAATGTTTTTGAAGTTTTGATAGTGATGTAATATTTTGTACATTTCTCTATCTCTTTCCTTTGCATGTGTACATGTATGTGCGTGCATGCGTGTGTGTGTGTGTGTGTGTGTGTGTGCGCGTGTGTGTGTGTTGGGGGTATGTATTACTGCTTGCCAATACTGTATCTCCTTTCTCTAAAGTTTCTATGATAGCAAAATGGACAGATTAGTACAGCAGTTGTGTTATAGGTTAAACTTGAATACCTGTGCATTCAGAACATCTTGATTGTTTTCAGCCTTTTATTAGGTATATATATCAAAAGTTGAGATAGTCTCTACATTAAAAAAGAAAATCCACAAAGTCTAAAACTCAAGATCTATGAAGACAAAATAATAATCATAGGAAATGATACATATCATCAAGCTAATACACAGATGCTTTTCTAAAGAAAACCTCCCTCTGAAAAATCTAATAAAAGTCTTTGCTGCTATGTCAGTTATCACATAAGTGATATTCGTCACTTACATCATTAAGTGAAATTCCTGTGATGTAGATGTCAATTATAATGCAAACACACATACACAGTAACTCTCCTATATTCCCTCTGAGACAAATATTTCTTCTGATAACTCTTGACATTTATTTATTTAATGTCATTTCTGAAAATGAGCTCTTATAATACATACCAAATTGTTTATTTCAGGAAACATCGACCATGGCTGTGATATCATAATTGGACTGTGTTTCATCGTGTTATGGGAATACTTATTTTCCATCTGGGCTACCCTAAAGACCTTATATTTGTCTTTCCCCTCGTTGGGTGTTTTTTCATGTAGCTGTTTTATTTTAAATACTTTAATGGAATAACTGAATAGACCAACTAAAAACCATACTTACATAAGAAAGGACTTGGCCCATCCCATGGGGCATTTCCTGTAACTGACTGAGCTGTGACCAAAAGTAAGACACTGAATTAAAAGAATACCTATTTTCCTATTCTCAAATGGCAGTATTTTGGGATAAAGTAGGAGATAACTTTCCATTAGTTCACGTGCTGTGAAACTCACCTCAAGTATGTCAGCATCAATCTAGTAACCATGCCTCTGAAAGTTAGCAAATCAGTGAGAGCCTCAAGCTTCTGAATGTCAGTCGACCAGTGCAATGACATCTTCTACAAAACTAGTGAGGAATGGAGTAATCATGCTTTGCACAGCTCAGTCATGCAGAGGTTTAATGCAGAGTCCAGACTGGCTCAGTTTGATGGTGCCAATGCCTATACACGCTGGCTTCTAACAACACGTTCCACTACTATCTCACAATCGTACAAAAAAATTAGTTTCCAATTGTTTAGGGAGATTTTGCCCTAAGACTATACTTCTCCTTTTAATGCAATTAGTTTACATTAGTTACTAAATTCAAATACTATTATTTAAAAGCTTAGTGCTTTTTAACGATTTAGCCTGCGTGTTTTGAACTGTTCTTGAATATCTCTATGCAAATACAGATATTTAGACCTGAGATTACCATATTCAACTTTTCAAATCTTTTTAGGAGTTGGTACTTTTTATATTTATGCACATGAATGCAACACGAGTCTTGCCAAAATATAAAGGTGTATTTCAAGATGAAATTTTAAATAGTGAACAAACATTAAATTAGGAAAAAAAATTACCTTTGAACCTATTTAAGCAATGGTTTCATCAATATAAAATGCTGGGAAAAAAACATTGAATAAGAATTGGAACCCTGAGCTCATATATTTGAATGCTTATTCACCAGGGATTATGGTATCCGAAAGGATAGAAGGATTAGGAGGTGTGGCCTTGTTGGAGGAAGAGTGTCACTGTAGATGGACTTTAAGTTTTTAAAAACTCATGCCAGGCCCAGTTTCCTTTCCTGCCTACAGAGCAGGTTAGAGAGCTCTCCACTACTTTTCCAGCACTTTTCCCAAGACCCCAGCCATGAACATGATGGACTAAGCAAGTGCCCAATTAAATGCTTTCTTTCATAGAAGTCACCTTGGTCACAGTGTTTCTTCACAGCAATAGGGCAATGACTAAGACTAGGGAGTGGGGTATTGCTATGACAGGCCTGGCCTAAAATGTGGCTGCATTCTGCCATTGTCCAAAATATCGGCCTGAGGCTAAATCTAAGCGTTTTGAATTAACAGTGCTAGCAGAGGAGATTTCAGGACAGCCTAATGTTGGCTGTGTCGTGTGATTATTAGCGTTCACTCTTATGCAGATTTATAGGGACAGAAGAAAGATGAACAAAGACTAATATGAAATGCACTGTTTGAGAAGAAAAGGAGCCCCAGGAAGTGTACCGGAGCAAAGTTCAATGCTCAAGGAGATAAAAGTTTAAAGAACATCCTAATGCTAACTGGAATGGAGGTAGTGCTGACCTCAGTGAAAGACCCCAGCCAGCTAAGCTACCAACCCGTGAAAAGAAATGAAGGGAAAGCGGAAGCAGTGAAGGAAACCGTCAGCATCAGAAAGCTGGTGCAAAAGTTATTGAACGAAGTGGCCCAAGGTTAGTCTAACTATACTCAAACATGACATAAACCATGCCTTGTGAAGCACTTCTGGGAATTTTTATGAAGATGAATCAAATACATTCTTTAAGTCTCATGAGGTGTCTCATCCCAGGACTTTCTGGCACACACCTGGCTTCCTAGGCAGAGCCAAGCTACTTTCACCATGCCTTTCATTTCTGACTTCCATTGTTCTGAAATGTTTTGCTGTTTATTAATTTTAGATGTTGAATTTTACTTCTTAGTATAGATGATAAAAATCTAGGTTTCATAACCTTCTTGATTTATAAAATCACTTTTAAGAGAAAAATATCATAATTTTAAGTGTTTAGCATATATACTATTATAAGCCAATTTATTTTGTCCATTTATACTAAATAATATTTTCCTGTCTCACAACCAACAATTATTATTCTTTCCAAATATAATTGTCATTGTAGAGGCGACATGCTGCCCTATCTGTGCTGCTTGATACACAGATAGAAAAGTTTACCAGTCTGGACAGAGAGGAAACAGGGGTTCTAGTCTACTTTAGATCTTCTAAATGACTATTCAGTCTTCTGAAATATGAGAGTGCCAGTATTTAGGGTTAGTGGTGGCACCGCACATGCCACCATCCTAGGCATATTGTTCCTGGTCTGAACGATACTGAAGAGATTATCATTAACTCTTAACATCTGCTTGCTCAGCGTGCTTCACATTTAGTCTTGCAGATCCTCAGAGCAGCTTCATGGGGCGTGACTGCGCTCATTTCACCAATGAGGAGCTGCTGGTAAGCATGGTAGACAGCTGTTGGTGTCTCTACACTAGTCAGAGCAACCCTCTAACTTCCAGATCTCATTTTCTTTTGTTCTTTCTGGTCTTGACTCTCAACTGGTTTGTAAAAACAGAAGAAATTCATTTGGAGAGAGAAAGAAATGGAGAAAGCAAGAGGAAGTGGCAGGGAAAACAACATGCTGCAGAATTTCTAACTTTCTAGGCACTTTTCATTCTATGGTAAAAGCTCTGGTTACTATTATTAAATTCCTTAAGTAGCTAAAATATTTCTGTTACCACAAATGTAATGCCCACTATTAAAAACTAAATTTGGCCTTTTCAATATCATATGACCAGGAAGTAGTGGGCCAAGGACTGAATCCGAACTCCCTCTGATTCCAAAGTGGCACGGAGAATATCATAAAATGTTTATATATCAAGCTGTTACAACTAGAATTTTTCAAGATTCACATGTTTGAATTTTTATTAAATGAGAAACTACCTTGACATTATCATAGCTGTATGATTTCTAGGAAGCCTCTCAAATCTTAGGAGACTATAAGTCAAAGTAGATGCTCTGTTTAAATATTATTAACAGACTAGGGTTGCAATTTGGTGGTTGAGCATGTCTTGGGGTTTCAGACTTAATATATGGCACCAAAAATATGAAAAGAAGTAGACATCTAGCATAAATGCTGTTAATGAACTCTGAACTTTTACAGAAAAAAACAAGGCAATAGAGCTGGGGAGTTCTCTCAGCGGGTAAAGAGTTCTAGATTTCAACAACCTATTTTAAAAAGACAGGCATCATGGCAGTGGCCTTTAATATCACCACCCAGGAAGCAGAGACATGGGAGCCACACCAGACAGTTGGCTGCCTAGAACAGCTAGAATTGGCAAGCACTTGGTTCAGTGAGAGAGACTAAATCAATAAGATGGAGAATAACCAAGATGGCACCCAACATCTATTTTGGACTTTCACTGTCCCCTGTAAATATGCAGACATATGTGCCCTCACATGCGAACATACATACAGCAGTTTTTTTCTTTTTGTTATGTATACTTACTCTTTATGTTTAATGTAATTTTGTAAAATATGCAGCTTTAATTTTATTTTCTCCAAATTATCGTTAAGCATAATTCATCACCTTTAGACCTGGGGACTGGCTTCAGAGCTTACATTCCTTGATCCCTCATTAAGTCAATCTGCTGCTGTTATACTATATAATACACCCCTATCAGGTAATGTTTCCCTTTGCCTTTCATTCTTGTATTCAACTTGCCTTATTCTGAAACTGAAATTTCAAAGCAATGACTACGGATTCATGGGTATTTGGCAAAGTGCTGTTGTTTGCAAAGTATAGAAGAACAGTGTACATTATTTCACAGTTCTTTAATTAAGCAACCAAGGCTTAAGTTAATGAGTTCCCCTAAATGAGTTCAGAGAAGCAAGCACAA
Organism: Arvicola amphibius; assembly: GCF_903992535.2. Classification (NCBI taxonomy): domain Eukaryota; kingdom Metazoa; phylum Chordata; class Mammalia; order Rodentia; family Cricetidae; genus Arvicola; species Arvicola amphibius. Next base: position 91,110,917 of record NC_052057.2, read on the forward strand.
TATTAAAAGAATACTGTGGGAAGAACAGAGACTATATTGTCCTTCTGAGCCACGGCAACTATTCTAGGAGAATTATTTTTATAAAATTTCACCAAAAAAAAAATGTTCAAGAGAAAGATTCCCAGTTAAAATCTGTATGAAAGCATAATCCCCCAAATGATTCTATTACTGATTTTTCATGTGTGAAATGATCCTGGAGATGTGGTTTATAAATCTGAAATGACATTTGAACCAGTTATTTTCTTTAAAATATAGTTTCATTTGAAAAAGCCCTATTAAGCAATTTTCTGGGTAAATTCACACAATAGCTACCTGAGAACTTGCTTAACCCCATCTTGATCAGAGTGGATGGTCCCAAGCATCCATCCTTGATTCTCTCTTTACAATTGCCTCACTGTTATCTGTGCTTGATGCTATAGGTGTTTGGCTTCGTATTTATCACTTAAAACAAGTGAAAAAAGGCCTCTTTCAAAGGTGCCAAAAATGGTAAATAACCATGGATGATGCTTATTATTAAACAGATGGACCACATTTGAAGAACAAATACCAAGTTTCATTCTTCACCATTGTTCTGGAGTGGATATTGAGCTTATTCCTTTCAGTTCAGGGCCCACCATCCATGTCTCTCATATCCACACTGTACTGTGTGTCTTTGCAGAACAAATAACTTTGCCAGGATTATATTTTCCCTATACCAATATTGTGTCCCTGCCATAAAGAAGACATTTTGTAGTCAGTAAATCGTCTTAATTTTCAAAGCATAATTAATTTCTCAGGTTAAAAAAATCAAGTTTTGGAGCACTGGACTGAGCTCCCAAGGTCCTGATGAGGAGCAGAAGGAGTGAGAACATGAGGGAGAAAGTCAGGAACGTGAGGGGTGCGTTCACTCATGGAGACGGTGGGACAGAACTAAAGGGAGATCACCAACTCCAGTTGGAATGGGACTGATGGATCATGCGACCAAACCCGTCTCTCTGAATGTGGCCAACAGCGGGGGCTGACTGAGAAGCAAAGGACATTGGCGCTGGGCTCTGATTCTTCTGCATGGACGGGCTCTGTGGGAGCCTTCTCAGCTTGGTCGATCACCTTCCTGGACCTGGGGGGAGTTGGGAGGACCTTGGACTTAGCATAGAGTGGGGAACCCTGATGGCTCCTTGGCCTTGAGAGGGAGGGAGGGGAAGTATGGGTGGAGGGAAGGGGAGGGAAGGGGGAGAAGGAGGGGCGGGAAGGGGGAGGAGGAGCGGAGGGAGGGGGAGGAGGAGGGAAGGAGATGGAAATTTTTAAATATAAAAAAAAATAAACCATGAGAAAGAAAAAAAAATCAAGTTTTGTCTAGAGTCTTTGATTACATAGTCCTATACTTGAAAATACATATTATCCATGCTATAGTGCTGTGGGATTTCATTGGTCATTTGAGGAGATTAAACTGAACAAGATTTCTCTCCTTGGGATGAAACCACATTTGGTGTAAAACATAAAGAGTTGTTATATAATTTGTTGTCATATATGTACTTATTAATTAAATTGCAAGGGCTCAGATATAAGAATAAATTATAAAAGAAGAACCACAGTGAGGGAGGGGGTTAATAAACTCAATAGTGGCACAATATTCTGTATATAACCAACTATTTTTTAAATTGAATTTAAGGCCCAATCTAAGAAATAGAACTCAAGCCTGACATTGCTCAGGTGGCCAATATGCTTAGATTAGATAGGCCATGACCTTGGAGAACATCCTGAGCAAGGATGTTTTGGACAAGTTCAAACTCAGACAAAATCTCAATACTGAGAGTAGGAAGTGGACGCAAGTCCCATTCCTATTATAACTGAAACTTGATGGGAAAGGAAAAATCAGTTTTCTCCAACAGAGTGGCTAGATAGACCGCACTCCATGGCAGGCCTCACGCCCAGGATTAGTTGGTCAACACAGAACAGACTCCAGAATCCATATTTTTGTTTATTTACTTGTTTGTTTGTTTTAGAGGCTTTTAGATTCATTTTATGGTGTGTGTGTACACGTGTGCATGTATGTGTGTTTGTGAGAGAAAGAAAGAGAGACTAGAATAAAGTTGCATAGAGAGGGATCAGAAAAGCATATAGGAGGATTTGGAAAAGGAGAAACCACAACCAAAAAAAAAAAAAAAAAAAAAACCAAAATATTTTGCATGCAAAGAATTTAAATAAAATTTAAGTCTTCTCATCCCTCCCTCCATGCCTCCATGCCTCCATGCCTCCCTGCCTCCCTCCCTTCCTCCCTCCTCCTCTTCTTGAGGTGAGGTAGGGATTTCTGGTATTGAGGGGTTCACAATGACTGAGTAGGAGGAGGGATGGTAGAGCGCGGGTGAGGAGGGCTTTCTTTCGTGTCTTTCTTTCTTCTTTTTCCTTCCTTCCTTCCTTCCTTTCTTTCTTTCTTTCTTTCTTTCTTTCTTTCTTTCTTTCTTTCTTTCTTTCTTTCCTTCTTTCCTTTCTTCCTTCCTTCTAGTAACTGCAGTAGAGATAGAACTTTGCCAGGAACCTGCCATATCTTCCTGCCAGAAGCAGAGTGCGGAGCTGGCCAATAGGCAGGACTACTCAGGCCAGCTTGCTATGGCAGTGGTGGCAACCTGCCCAGTGCCAACTGTGAGATGTGAATACAAACTACTCTAGTGCTCCTGCTTACCCAGGGTGGAGTCTTTGGCTATCCCACATGTGGCCTGCAAAAGCATATAATTTCCAAGATTTCATTCATGAAAATGTCACTCTACTAAACAGAGCAAGTGTGACAGTTTGGCCTTATCTTGTTTTTTTTCAGAGGGATCAGATGATAGAGGTCTAACAGAACCACCAACAGTGTAGTCCTGATCCTACAGCGACAGAGAACACATTTGTTTCCAGTAGCATCCTTGATAAATAGGACTCATTCTTTAGTATTCAGGGACAAGCAAATAAATTTAATTTTAATAAACTGTTAGGTAGATTATTACAGAGAAAGTTGTTGTAACATCTATAGTCCAAAATTTGTTCTTCTATCACTTTTTGAAGCAAATGGTAGATGTATCTTTTTATCAATGCCTCAAAGTACCTTTGATTTTCAGACTTACAAGTTGCCTCTGTCAGCAGCTCCTCAATATCCCCACATATCAGAAATTACGGATTGTCTATTATGTTGATTGTTGAATATACTGTGTCTGAAGGATAGTTGCATTCATATATTTATATTACAGAACCCATTTTGTAGTGTTGAAATATCATACATATATATACTGATTAGCATTATTACAAAATGTACAACACATTGTGTAAATTAGTTAATTATCAGGTAATTAGACATTTTTGTTTGAAATATTTTGTGTTGTGAGAAAATGATTAACTATGTATTAAATAAATAGACATTTGATTTTTTTATTAAGTTGAAAAGAATAAAATGACGTTTTGGATGGTCAGCATATCGAAGTGACTTTTACCACTTGGTTTTCTGGGCCTGGGTACTGAACCCAGACTTTCTACTTTCTAGACATTCTCTACCCTTTAACTAAGTCCTGAACTCATCCCGGTTTTAAACAGATGATTATCTAACATGTTTTCAGGAGCAAATCAGATCGGAGTACTACAGAAAACCCCATAATTTAAAGAGCTTTCTTTTCTATAAAGAGAGCTTAATAATGTGCTCCTTTTCCATCTAACAGGACCATGGCTACAAAAGAACTGAATGTTTTGTTCTGCTATCCATTACAAACATATCTTTAATTAAAATAATGCCTAAATGGATTCATAAAGTAGGAGCAAGCAATTTAAAGAAAGGCTTCTATATTACATGAAGATAATTTTAATAAGTAAAAAAGGAATTAGCTCTGAGGTTATTGTTAGGGCTACAACATAAACTATATATATATGTGAATGGTTGTTATTACTTGGTGTAGTGAACCATATAAGTTTGGAAACAGAAAAAAATTATAAATTGAATTAGTACATTCATGTAAAAATAGCAAAGGACTGAAGTATTAATGATAAAATAACAAATTATCATTAGATTAATCTGTTCCAAAAAAAACTTCAATTCCAGTATATCTGCTATTAAAATGCATCATTCAATGAGAATGGCATTGAGATTCTAGTCCAAGGGAAATATGGAATAAATAATAAGTTAAAGGTCGACACTTGATAATTTGTACAGATCAAGCCAGGTAAAAGGCCAGCATGGATGGAGGTGGGGCTTTGAGGACTAAGGAGACAATGGCAGTTGAGAGGTACTGGAATTCATTCTTCCTCAGGGGCATGGCCATTGATAGTTAGTGACTGGTTCAATACCCGTGTGTGTGTGTGTGTGTGTGTGTGTGTGCGTGTGCGTGTGCGTGTGTGTGTGTGTGTGTGTGTATATATATCTTTCAGTTAAGGAGGTTGCATCATCATGATAGCAATAATAACTTAAGAGAGGATTTTTGCGTATTTTCATTTCCAAAAGTGAGTACAGTGACAGCAAGAACTGAGCTTATTTTGATTCCATTATTTTGATATGACAGTATTGCATTCCAGATAAGTGTAAAAGTAGAAGGCAAGGCTCCGTTGGTTAAAGGATTTGCAGTGAAGCCTTATGATCTGAGTTTGATTTTGGAACTAACATGGTGGAAGGAGAGAATCAACAGATTCTCACAAGTTGTCTTATGATCACAATACATGCCATGGCATGTGATTTTACACACACACACACACACACACACACACACACACACATACATGCATACATACAAATACAGAGAAAGAGAGAGAGAGAGAGAGAGAGAGAGAGAGAGAGAGAGAGAGAATCTCATAAACATAAATAACTGTAGTAAAAATTTAGAGGATAAATTTATACTTTTCATTGTTCCGTAATTGTTGTGTTTTTTATTGTTGAATTCACATTTATTTAAAATTCACCACTGTTCCAGGTGGGGGTGGTGCATACCTTCAATCTCAGAGCATTCAGAAGGAAGTCAGATTTCTGTGCCTTCAAGACAAGTCTGGTATACAGAGCGAGTTCAAGTACAGCCAGGGCTATGCAGATAAGCTCTGTCTCAAAATGCCAAAAACCAAAAATCAAAACAAATACCCTCCCCCCCCCAAAAAAAAGCTCCACTGCTTTCCTGAGCACTAAACAAAGTAGAGTGTTTGTGACATAAAATATGTTAAAAAATATGAAAATATTCATAAAATATTATAGTCAGCATCATTTGGTATCATTTCTTCATTTAGAAGTAGGTCACATTCTGTCACAAAATTGATTGATATAAATATTGACTCCTGCACAATAAAATTGAACTCAACTGAAGAATATGCAGTAGGTCTGAGTGAGCTACATAGGAGGAACTGTCTAATGTGGCTGTCTAGGGAAGCACACTTAATAACACAAAAACACACAATTAGCACACAACTTTAAATAAATGTGTGGTTTTACGTGATTAAGGGTACCAGATCCAGCTGTTCACTTAATAGGTTAAAGATTCCCTCCAATGTCTTGCTTATACCACTAATTTATATTCTTTATATATAAAAGGAAAAGTTTTATATGTAATGATATGCTATATGGACGTATCCCACACATTGGAGCATCCATATATCTATTGCTGGTCATGATGGGAAGGCTAATTTAAATGAGTAATGAGAAAAGCCATGTAAAAGTTTGTGTCAAAATAGAACATGGTTGTCTTCTGCAAACAAATCCCTTTGAGTTTGCTAAGGTTTGCGTACTCCCTGTAACACAGCCAGATGGTCATGTTGGAGGGCATTTTCACTAAGTAGGTCTGAAATCTCACAGAATCACACTTATTACCTATTTTTCTCCTACTGCTTTAACGCACATACGTTGTAGTGGAACTCAGACAACTCGCAGGGTGAGTGGCCCACACATGACATAGCCTCTGGCTTTGGGACAGCAGAAGAAAAAATGAGATACAAAGTATGTAGGGTTTAATCAAAACATTCAGATGTAAGTACGGTCATAGAAGAACAAGACTTCTCAACCTAGGAGGTAGCCAGGTATTCCCGAGTTTGAGAGTCCCCAAACTCAAACCAAAATCGATCAGTTCCATAATCGTTCATTGAAAAGTGTGTCAGTTCACACTCATGGCTTGATGATGGAGGGATGGGAAGGGGAGAGGGTGTCAAGGTGAACAGACCTTGACGGACTTGCTCTCTAACCCTTGTCTCTCACTCCCATCCTGTGACACGATTAGCATCTTAGAATGGTGTTTGCTTTCTTGTCTTTTCTGTACTGTATAACCTGGCTCTTACTGCACCATTTCATGCTCTTTAGCTGCTTCAAGCAGCTCTCGTTAATTTGGAAGTCAGTTATCAGAAACAGCTATGAAAAATAATCTCCAGCTGAGAAAGAGGAAGGACCTACAGAAAGAAAAATCCCCAAGTTCGGGCTCATAGCTACACATTCTATCTTTGTACACAAGCCTACCAGGTTTGCTTGGATGTAGATAGCAAAATAAAAGACCCTAGGAGGTTTTATCCAGGCTAGGAGAAAAAAATAAAGTCATTTGAACATATCCAAGCATCACAGTTGTCAGCATGAGAAAAGAAAATTGAGCTGAGCCGTAAAACTATGAAACTCAGGTGGAAGAAAGTCAAAGGCCTAAAACTCTCTTAGGTCACATTCTTTTTTGTTTGTTTGTTTGTTTTTGTTTTATTTTTTCTTTTATTATTATTATTATTACTACAAATTTTCACCTCCTCCCCTCCTCTCATTTCTCTCCCCCTCCCCCCATTTTCACTTTCCCCTTCCTTCTCCAGTCCAAAGAGCAGTCAGGGTTCCCTGCCCTGTGGGAAATCCAATGTCCTCCCCCCTCCATCCAGGTCTAGGAAGGTGAGCATCCAAACAGACTAGGTTCCCACAAAGCCAGTACATGGAGTAGAATCACATTCTTAAGAAATAAATTCTAAAACAGGGATTCCTCAGCAGGTCACTTATGAAGAGAAATGAGGATAGCAATAGAGAAGGCAAACCATGCGGTCAAACACCAAGGAAAGGTGTGATTTCCAGGGAATCCTGACTTGAACCGTATCCCATGCATAAATAGAATTGTTGCACCTAAAGTGTCTCTTATGTCAAAGCAAGGAGCCTGGCTGCTTCTATGTTCAATTCGCACCTGTCATTCATTGGCTTAAGGACTCAAGGAGATTGACAAATATGTGATGGTATAGGGAATCTCTCAAACAGGAAAAGCTAAAGAAATGTAGATAAAAAGTAAACCATAAAGGAATTTAACTAGGAATCCATTTAACTATTAATGACTATGGCACTGTAGCGATCATGAGACACACAAAGTCCAGTATTTTCTAGCACAGTAAGTTATATTTTCCTTAAAAGTTTGAGTTTACACAGACATACATCAATGTAATAACTTAACTAAGTATAAATCAAACTGAGTGATTGTTCTTTTAAGTGCCTATTTAAAATATGCTAATAATTAGAAGTTATATTTTTTCTCAAACGTGTAATTAAATATTATACAGATATGTAGATGTTAGTGTGTTTATCTTGTTCTAAACATCCCTGTAGGGGGAAGTCTTCCTTTTCCAACATATTTGGTAATATTTCTAGACAACTCTGTATTTATATTTCTGAAGGCTCTGCAGTATCTGCACACAGACAGCTGGAATAACAATTTTAAAATAAGCCCTAATCCCTAGGGACTGTACATCTGTGTCACAAAACAATCATATAATCTGGCATGGTTAAAAGGTTTGCTGAGCAGACCTCTACAGCTGAGAGCCAAACACAGCCATGGATGATGTTGTTTTCTGCTTCATAAATGCAAATAAGAAGGGGCACATGGGCCAGCTATTTTTATATAATTTACATACAGTGCAATTTTAGATAAAGAATATATCCACTAGCAAACAAACTGTCTGAAAACAAAACCAAACAATGGAACTGTTTCTGGCTTCCAGCTTTAAACCAAACTCTTAGATTTCCCAAACATGCATTTGCAATAAAAATACGGGGTAAAATGATTCCAATAAATCATAAAACATTTTAAATACTAAAATTCTCTGGTATAACTTCATAGTGAAAGTGTATTTTATATCTTAGAAGTTCTGATTATATTTAAAATAATACTTTAATAATAGTGTGAGATATTTGCCTTTTTGGAGCTATTCTACAATAATCACCATCTCTCCAGAATGGAACATGTACTTTGTGGAATATTGTAGGTACTCAAGAAACACCATTTGCTAAGTGAATCAATAAATATGTTGAACCAATCAAGAAATAGGTAAACACAAAATAATTAAAACAGGATTTATGTAGATTTTGAGGCATATGAAAATACCACGATTTATCCACATTAGTATAAGCAAACTATTGCTATAATAAGACTTTTATGCTTCTACTACATCAAAGAGGAAATATACCTTAGCTTGTTAGGTTTTTAGAGATACAATTTATATTGTCATTTATGGAAAAACTCCTAACCCTTACCAAAGATACTTCTTTTTGCAATACATGGTGTGGTTGTTTGAATGAAAATGTCCCCTATAGGTTCATTACATTTGAATACTTGGTTACCAGAGATTGGCACCATTGGAAGGATTATGAGGTGTGGCCTTGTTGAAGGAAGTGTGTTATTGGAGATGTACTTTGAGGTCTCAAAAGTCCATGTCAAGCCCAGAGTCTCTTTCTTCCTGCCTCCAAATCGAGATGTACAGTGTTAAGCAGTTAAGCAATGAAATATTTGATGGTGTCTTATTTACTGTCTCTGAGTCGAGTGCAGTCTTGAGACCTCAGTTGGATGTACATTATTTATCAGGAAGATGAGGCCCCAGAGGAAGGTCAAAGTTATATTTTATTTTAAATTAAGATGAGAAACAATGACATTTTCCATTCTCAGTCTTGTGTTTTCAGCAGATAATTGTAAAGGACACTAGTTTAACATTTGACTTATTTTCAACAGACTGAAAGGGTAGTAGGCATTTATGAAATATTGGTAGCAGTTAAGCAATTGATTTTATTTAAAATGTATTATCATTGAAATTTTCTTTTTCACTCTAAAATTAATCTGTAGTAAGTATCCATAGTCAAATATCTCTTTGAAATAAATTTCTTACATCCTTGAAGGCATCTACTTTGATAATAGTAATATTAAGAACAGACTTAAATCAGAGACACACAGAGAGACTGATGAGAGGTATTTGTTATGGTAATGGGAGGATTTTACACACATTCCCAACACTGTGCTAAGAACATTTAGGGCAAATAAATGCTCATTATTCTTATCTGTGCTTTATGTACCAGGTAGCTTAGACGGTGGCATGGAAATAAGAAGTGGCCTTGAGGACACTCTCGAAGGGGTGCCTGAATGCACAGTTACGGTATTAGCCCTTGTCATAGTTCCTTTCCAGCTGATATGATAAAATACCCTGTCAAAATCAACTTCAGGAAGTGTGGTGGTTTGAATAAGGCTGGTCCCCATAGGTTGAGAGCTTTGAATGCTTGGTCACTAGAGAGTAACACTTAAAAAAGTGTGGCTTTGTTGGAGGACATCTGTCACTGGGGGTTGTCTTTGACGTTTCAAAGGCCCAAGCCAGGCCCAGTGTCTTTTTCTTTCTGCTGCCTACAGATCTGGTTCCTGATGTAGAACTCTCAGCTATGTTTCCATCACATTGCCTGGCTGCATGCCACCATGCTTCTTTCCACAGTGATTACAGAATAAACCTCTGAACTGTCAGCCACCCCAATTGAATGTTTTCCTTTATAAGAGTTGCTGTGGTCATGGTGTCTCTTTAGAGCAACAGAACACTGACTACGACAGGAAGCAAAGGTTCACTCTGGTTCCCAGTTCAGGCTGTGGTCTATTGTGGTGGAAAAGTCACAGTAGAAGCAAGAGACAGCTGAAGACAAGGAATCCATAACCAGGAAGCAAGGAATGCTTATGTTCATCCACTTCCTCCATTTCATACAATCCGGGATCCCCACCAACAGAATGATTGCATAAACATGGGAAGGGTTTTCCTACATCTTCCTAACAAAGAAAATCCCTAAAAATTATGCCCAGAGCCAGGGCTTCCAGGTGAAACAAGAGTTCATCAACTTGAGTGTTGAGATTGGCCATATCAGTCCTCTTAGGCTTATTATGTATGATGATTACTGACATGTTTGTTTAGCAAAAGAAAATTCAGATGAATTGTAATTGTAAAACACACACCAGCTTGTATTAGTCTGAGAAAAAGCAATTTCTTGATAATGTTTGTATTAGTCATATATTTGAAAATATTTAGGCTGTTGTAATTTGGGTAAAAACACAATGTTAAAATTAATTTATTTGTGTCTTTTTGTGTGTGTAAATCATAGAAAATTTAAATTATGTTCAGGGTTTGTTTACTATTTTTCTGGTAATTTGAGGCTCAGACTCAGAATGCCAGATTTCTTTCCAGTGTGTCTGCTAATCATTTATTTGTTTATTTATTTTAAATATTTATTTTTTAATTCACACAAGACACTATTTCTTTTGATTTTATGTATCTGTTATGTTAATACAGTGTGTGGTAGATATAATCTGCGTTTTTCTATCAAAACACCCATGAACAGAGGGGTTTAAAGTAGCAAAGTCTCTTACTTTCTCGCCTAACTCAGCCTCATTCTTCCCCAAACCTTGACTGCTCACTGTCCCAATGGAATCAGAAATCCTTCCGAGATTCCTTGGGGACAGAGAAAAGGCTTCTTTAGTCAAATCTGTTTTTGTAAATAGTGTTTCACTGAACAGCATATATGGTCATCAATTTATATGGTGCCTGTGGGTACCCAGGCTATAACAGCAGAACTTAGGTCAAGCTACAAAGATCTATGGACCTCAAATCCTGAAGTATTTGCTGCCTTGTCGTTTAGGGAAATGATACCAGCCCTCAGGTCGTTTGAGCCACCCTTTGATTTTATCCTTTTCTTCCAAAACTCGAAGCATGGATAACAATGAAATAAAATTATGTTTTCAACTGGTAAAATAATAGTTTCTTTTTATGATATTCAGAAGTCTCCAGTTTGGTTCACAGGTATTTCAAAGCTGCTCCCTTTGTTTTGTTTTTCTTATACTACTACTATAATTATTATTATTTATTATTTAGAGACAGAGTCTCTGGTTGTCCAGGAACTTGTTCTGTACACCAGGCTGTCCTGGAACTCAGAGAGATCTGCCTGCCTCTGTCTGCCCAGTTCTGGGACTAAAGGTGTGGTTTACCATTGCCCCCACCCGCGCTGCTGCCTTTGATTTGAGCAGGTCTAGAGCAAGAATCTAGGCTGCCTCTTTAAAATAAGACGCTGAGGTTTAGAGGATGTTCTGATACATCCTCTCCCCAGATAACCTGGACTGTCTCTTAAGTGAAATATCTGGGAGGCTCCCTGAGTCCAAAATTTTAATAGGCATACTTCAGATGGCTAGACACTTGGAACAGCTTTGTCATTGTAGAGAAAAATGAGGGATACTTACTTCACAGATGTTGAACACTCGATGTAAACCTGGTAATGTAGAAAAGAGTGAGAAAACCAAAGCAGGTACAGTACCATTATTAGTGTAGTATATCCATAAAAAACTATCCGTTATATTTTATGTTGCACTAAGTGTGGTTTAAAGAGGGAAATTCTCATTTTATTTGAGAGTATTTGTTTGTCTTAATATAAGAATCTATCCACATCTTCCCAGATAAGAAACATGAGAAATAATTTGGGGCATGGTTAAATCCTGTATTCCTTTCCTCAAGCATATCGTGAAAGGAAAGTGATCTATTTGTATTTTACTGATGCTTCTACAAGTTCCTATGGTCACCTATTCATACTTCAGCATTATAGAGACAAATATTACATATCTCTTCAACTCATGTATATAGCCAGTAAGCCTAATGGGATTATAGATATCATCAGTTACATTTTATCAAATTATATAATTACATTCTAAGATGTATTCTTTGATAAAAACCAAAATATAAATTGGAATATATCATAAAAAGTTCTTGATTTGCCTCAGGAAAAATAGACTAGATTGAGAGTAAATCAATTTAAAATATGCAGTGAAATTTTTAAACTGTTCAATGAAGAATTTGGTAAAATTTTGAGTAATACCTATCTTATTAAATAAAACATTTGTTTCTGAATTCTAAGATCCAAATGAACTATGTCCGTGATTTTTTTCTTTAAATTAGACTAAGAACAAAATAATTCATTTCTAAACAAGTGAAAAATACTAATTTTGAAAAAAATGAGTAATTAGTAGGTTTCAAAAATATTGTCACATTATTAACACTGGTATTTTCAACCCCAGCCCTGGAAGAGACTGCCTGCAAGGGTCTATCTTCCATCTTTGCCTCCATTCTATCAGGAAGCTGCAGTACCTACTGCAATCCACCTTTTCCACCTCATCCCAACCCTTTGTGTCAGCCACCAACACCTGGAGACACTCTCTACCTGGGAACCTGCAGGCACCACTGGTCTGGAAGTCAGGCGGGTGATCCACACTCCGCTTCGTATCATGTCCTCCATTGCAAAATCTCCAGTCTCATCCCCAGGCCAGCACTAACAGACCAGTTACAGGGTCTTGTCTTCCCTTCCCAACTTTATCTCCTGCGTCTACACTAAACCTCTCAGTAGATTCAGCTTCCTCCTTTCTGTGGATCCCTTTCTAGTCAACTGCTGATAGCTAGAAAAACCCTCTCCCTGGGAACGCAGTGGCCACACTGCTCTAGGAATTAAGTAGACAATCTTGTCTCTCTTTCCTGTCCTCCACTGCAAATTCTCCAATCCCATCCCCAGGCCTGAAGGGAAAGCACTTGCCCAGACCTGAGCTATCATTCTACCTCTTTTCCCTCAGGACCCGACTAAAGAATACTCAGCAAAGATAAGATCAGTTATCAGCACCTTGAATCACATTCATCCCAAAACCACTCGCCTGGACACCAGGACAAACGCAGAAACATTAAAACCCAAGACAATATGTCTCCACCAGAACCCAGCAACTCTACTACGGTGGAAATGCAATTCAGCTGAAGCCTGAGACTTTGAAACAAATATTATGAACATGTTCAAGGACTTAAAATATATACTTTTAAAGAAGTCTGTGAAAATAAAATAGTGGAACGAAATGATAAAACAGTTCAATGAAAGTAGAAAAGTAACCATCGAAGGAAACCAAAACTAAGATAAAACTGGAAATGAAAAATATAGGACATCAAACAATAAACTCCACCTCCGAGATAAGCCTTACCAGGAGTACAAGAGATAGAAGAGAGAATCTCAGGCATTGAAGACAAAGGTAAAAAATGTATACCTCAGTCAAAGAAAATGTTACATATAAAAAATAACTCAGACACTTAAACAGCATCTACACACAAATCAAACTCTATAGAAGGCGCAAGAAGGAAACTTCAATCTGAAAATAAATAAAGGTTACCCCCTCAAAAAAAAAATCCTGAAGGAATAAATAATCCAAGAGCAGCAACTCCCAAAGGAATGGGATCTGAAAAACATAATTCTTTATTCATTTTTTAGAAATTTCACATCATATACTCCAATCCCACTCACCTTCCAGTTCTTCTATATCTGCCCCTTACCCCTACAGTATGTCCCCCCAAATTAATTAAAAACAAAACAAAAACAAACAAAACCCCATCTTAATCCTCTGTCTTTCCAACACCTGTTCATTCACCCTAGTGGTATCAGGACCTGCAGTGTGTCATGCAAAACACTGATTTTGTCCAATTAGCCCTACCCACAAAATTGATCATTTATACAACCATTTCTAGGAGAGATTGTTTTGCAGTCTTCTGCCTTCTGTTCCACAATGTGCCTGAACCACAGTTGTAGGAGATACATGTAGATAAATCCACCAAGTCTAGGCTCCCCCTGATTCCTCGATCACTGCTGTGTGTCCAGTTGTGTGTTTTATTTATTTACTTATTTTTGGAGGGGGGATGGTTTTCATTTGCTGTAAAAAGATGCTCTTTCAATGGAAGGTGACACCCTTCTCTGTGGGTATAAGGATGAGATTTACTATGTAGTAAGGAATTATTCTGATCTAGCAAAGTGGTGGTAATAGATGCTCTTCTGAGATGCATGACCTCACCAAGAAATTGATTATATTTCTAGTACCAGGCATGCTTTCCTTCCTGTTGAATGTGCATGACATCCAAATTAGAAAGCCGTTGTTTGACACCAGTATGTGAGTACCATTACTGAAGCCTTAGCAATTCTTAATTTTTCCCTTTATTAATTCTTTTCTCTCTAACTATGTTTTTTGACATGAGCTTCCAGGAGTCAGTTCATTGCATGAATTCACACAGGTCGCCGTGAGAGTAAATAGCAGAGATTTTGCTTTTAAGACAAACAACATAATAAGGAGCTTTACTAATCTTAATAGCTTCCTTTGGTGCATGTTCATGTGCAATAGCTTTCAGGCCCATGGATCACTTTTGTTCTAATTCAGCTCATGTTTAGGCAGTCATGTTGGTGAGGATGTATAGTTTTTGAAGCTGAACCAAGCAGTTTGCATGACACAGTCTCATGCCCAGTCCCCAATCCTCTGGCTCTTAGACTCTTTCCATTTCTCCTCCATAGCATTGGACCTTAAGTGTGGGAAACATATAGTCAGTGTAGTTTTTCCTCCATTTTAAAGGCGTAATCATAGTGTAGATTTATCAATAAGAAGATATCCGTGTGACATACAGTACATGCCACACTCTCTCCACCTATCCGTCTGCTGATGTACACTAAGGCTATCATGAAGAGCACTACACTGAATACTCAACATAGGAGTGCCCATATTTCAAAAGGGGAAGCAGATACCATTTCTTTATCTGTTCAGAAAAACATGGAGCTATAATATGCAATAAGTTTAGCTTGATTATTGTTGTCTATGTATCTATGTTCACTCAAAAGGCAAATAACTTCTGCTATATTCTAAAGCATTATTAATTATGGAAATATATGGGGTTTCAAGCTACTCTTTAGGTATAATGTTACTTTTGGGAGGCTGAAGCAGAAAGGATCTTGGGTTGAAGTTTAATTTGGGCTACGTAGCCTCAAAAGAGAAAAGAGAATATCATGTAATCTTTTGAAATCATTAGATTCCTTATAAATGATCTAATCCAGGTAGCATCACATGTAAAATCATTGGACACGCCTGTTCCTCTGTCTCTTAAAATGGCCAATTCTTAGTAAAGAACAATTTTATTTTATGTTTTAAAGTGATTTCTTTTACAATATAGCAATATTCATGACCTTTGAAATTATGTAATATTCAAGTGTATAAAAGAACATAAAGCAATGCTTTTCTTGCTTGTAAATTATGCAAAGTATCCAAAGATATTTATATCCTTATAAATTTAAATATTTAAGTGCTTAAATATTTAAATTTATAAAGCTATTTTTCATGGGAATTTTCTTATATTGGAAGATGAGTGAAAATTAAGAATCCCTGCCTAATACTGATTTTACTAGATAAGTAATACTTTTCACCTTATGCTAACACTTCCCTCTTCAATATTTGCCAAAAAAGGTCATAGTTGGACACAGGCTTTTAAGTATCCATGAATTCGGATGAGATATTGACAGGTGACCTCCAAGCTAAGTGTGTGTGCTTTTAAAAAGCCAGCAAGATTTCTTTTAGCCTGCCCTGGGAGACATCCGTGGTAAAGCAATAAAATTTGGGCTATCTATTTTGAATATAAATTAACTTGCACCTGAAGCCTGCTAGGCTGGGGAAATCAAGACATGACAGAAATAGACAGATGATAGGAATGACCTGATTTTCTATTACATCAGCCTACTTCATTTACTGGGTTTTAAATGTGAAGCTGAGGCTTCAACTTGGTTGGTATCAATTCTGGCTTTAACTGCAATAGTAGGCATAAGAGTTTCTGGCTTATGTGTTTACTGAAGTACAGACGACTAAAGCACATCCCCTCTCAACCCTGGAGGCTCATCCTGCAGCCCATTCAACACTGAGTCACCATAACTCCAGAGGACATCAATCAGAACCATGCCTTTTATCTTCTCTGTGCAGCAAAGGTGAAATTAATCAATGCTGTTTTAATCTTTCTGGACTTCTTATGGGATAACCAATTTTCCTTCTTGTGGAAGGCAGAGAGGGGAGAAGATGGAAGAGCCAAGGTTGATTCAAGGATGCTCATCCTAGAATGGATTAGGTTTTGGCTTCTCTACTTCTCAGACTCGTCATACTAAATTTAATGTCATGTGTACTGAGGACAATCACTGAGGGTGCTCAAGATGTTTTAACTTTGCTTTTAACCCTCAGTAGAAACTAGAATCCAGAAGACTATTCCAGCACAAGAATAGGTCTCAGGATAATAATATCAAGTAACAGTCTTTAGTAGAGAGGGGAAAACAATCAAGATCTGAGCTCAATGCAGACAACAACCATACATTGTTTTCTTTAGCCCCAGAGACATGCACATTGCCTGACATGAAGAATATATTTGATAACTATTTCAAAAGAAATGATAAGCCAATGAAACAAAGACATGCCAAAATTATTGCAAATTAGTAATAATATGCATATCATTATAACAAAATATATTAATATATGGCTTATAGAAACAGGGTAAATGTAAAAAAAATTATGCCACTATGTTTTATAGAACAGATTGATTTTATTTTAAATAACAAAGACAAACTGCCTAGCTCTTTTGAGGATATAAGAAAACTGAAAAACTTCCGGTAATTGTGTAGCATATAAAGTTTTAAAGCTTTTCTGAAGGACTTTTATTCAATGAATATGTCAAAATAAAAACTAAAATATAGCCATGTGGTGATGGCACATGCCTTTAATCCCAGCACTGGGGAGGCATAGACAGATGGATATCTGTGGCAGCCTGGTCTACAAGAGTTCCAGGACAGGTTCCAAAGCTACAGAGAAACCTTGTCTTGAAAAACAAAACAAAACAAACAAAAAAGAAAAAAAACAAAAGAAAATAAAACAACAACAAAAAAATCTAGAAAACCAACCAACAGACAAAAAGAATGTAAAAATAAATTAATTCTTATTGAAAAATGTGATGGTTCTTGAAGACATGTCAGATTAAAACAAGACAAGCAGAAAAGAACACATACTCCATGAATCAGTTGAAACAAAGTGACCGCACAGGAGAAATTAGTCTATGGTGTTAGGAGACATGACCTGAGTTAATTGAGTTAAAGATGTCTGTGACTGACGGAGGGGCATGGGAGGGGCTTTGGGGGATAGTGTTCTTCTTCTTCATGTTCTCGGTTGTGCTTTATTGTGCTCTGTTTGTGGAAACACATAAAGCTCTGCTCTCACAAATATATGTATAGGGTATATCAAAATGAAAACATATTTTGTTGTTGAGATGGGGTCCAATGGATACCAATCAATCTTTCAGACTCAGCTTGATGAATTCCTATTATAGAGGAATAGGACTTTCTATAAGTAAATGCAGGTTACTTATAAGAAAATAAAAATGATTTCTATAAATCATTGACATTTCTGTCCCACTCATCAAAACACAAACTGCGTAGAAGTTTAGAAAGGCATTATTTCAAATAACTAAATAACAGCCAGAAGGAAGTTGCATACACGTACGCATGTACATGCATACATATACACATGAATATGCAATTATATTCTGAATAGATTTCCATTCCGTATCAGTCTCTTAGGCCTTCAGCTATATCTGACCCAAATCAGGTGTTATCAAAACAGATTGAAGTGATGTGTCTGTAGGGGACAAGAGATGGTCGAGGTCATGACCTCCCAGAGGCCCTTATGTAATCATCCTGGAGAACTGCCACAATGCATTACTGAGTTGCTAGGCATGTCTGCAAAGAAGACCATGTGGAAGATGAGGTGCTCGGCAATGAATCCTTCCTGGCCATAAACATCATTGCATATAAAAAAATGCAGCTATCTGCGCTCACTACTGGCATGACTTAGAAACAGATGCTTGGAAGTACACGCGTGTTTCTACATGGACTCTGTACAGCCCCCCTGGGACATGACAGGGCACAGCCTGTATCTATCACAGAAGCAAATAATGAAATGAAGAACCACATGACCTCTGCTTAGATGAAAGATTTTCCCGATTGGAGAGGACTCTTGTCACTTCCTTAACTGCATGGGTGTATATTTTAAAGTTATTCCCTTCAGCAGCCTATCCTAAAAGCCTCTCTAAATATGACTATAAATATGAACTGGGCCATTACTGACATATAGTGATTTCTTTTCTTTCTAAAACTGCAACAACTTTCCACTTGAAAGGCATTTACCTCTCATTCTGTTAGGAGAAGATGATATTTTGGGGCTTCGCCTTGACTTGATAGTAATTTAGCCACAGCACCCAGATGAACTGGAAAGTAAGTCTTCTTACGAAAGTTAGGGTAGCAGGATTCAGCGACAGTGTTTATAAGTGTTCTTTCGTACTTCTGTTACTTAGAGGGGTAAAATAAGAGTGGTTCACTTAACGGTGACTGCACAAAGAGGTCCCATTGACCCAATCACATATCTTCTTTCTGTTACTTTTTCTGAAAAAAACTTTCCGATTCTCCCTGATGTCATTTGAGCCAGCAGCTAGGGTAGGTGTTTCCCCCACAACATTCTTCCTCATAGAACTCCAAAAGGACAGACACAGTGTTTTCCTTTCCATAATCATAACCTTAGGTGTGATGATATTTCATTTGTAATTTAATAAATAAAGCTAGTCTGAATATCAGAAAAGAAAACAGTAGCCCTGGTCAGTCTTACAGACCAGGCAGTGGTTGCACACACCTTTAATCCCAATAGCCACACTAGTTTGCCATAGAAACCAGGTGGTAGTGGTGCATGCGTTTAATCCCAGCACTGGAGAAAAATATAAGACGGAAGGAGACAGCTCTCACACATAGTTGATGTGGGAGGGTCTTCTGTTTTAATAAAGAAACTGCCTTGGCCAGCCCTTAGGTGGGTGGAATAGACAGAACAGGAAGAAGGAAGTGAGGTAGACAGCTCAGTCAATTGCCACGCCTCTCCTAAGTGAGACAGACCGCCATGCCTCTCCACAGAGAGAGAGAGAGATGCGATGGAGCCAGCCACCAGGACAGATGTGCTGAATCTTTCTCGGTAAGAAATCACTTTGTGGTGCTACACAGATTATTAGATATGGGTTAGTCAAGATGTGAGTAAGAGGCTGAAAATAATGGGCCAGGCAGTGTTTAAAAGAATACAGTTTCCATGTAATTATTTCGGGGCATAAGCTAGCCGGAGGCCAAAAGCCGGGCGGCAGGAATGCAGCCTGAAGCTCATCACTACACATAGTCTTATTTTGAGAATTCCTGGAGGCAGGATCGCCATTTTGGACCGAGGTGGAGGTAAAAGTCAGTGGTTGGCTGTTTTGCTTTTCTGACCTTTAGGTTGAATCCCAATATCTGTGTCTGGGTTTTCATTAATCATGCTACACTTATGTAAAACTTGGATCTCAAGAAGGAATGCAATTTTAACAGGCCCCCTGCATTTCATACTGACCAAGACTTTATCACCTTGTATTCTTTCAATCACTTCTTGGATAATCTTCCCTGTAAGGGGAGAAAAAAAAGCTTAGCATGAATACACTTTTATGTGAATGTTTTTCAAATGAAGATTACATTGATGCCGGACCCTTCCAAACCATAAATTGACATTAAGCTAATTTTGCCTTAGGAAGGGGGAAACGTCAAGCACAAGCTGGGTACTAGTAGCAAACTCATGTGCTGGCCCCAGAATACAAGTGTGGTCATGAGATGAAACTGCCTTTAAGTTTTAGAACTCGTGTCTGAGTGTTCTTGGGAAAGGAGTGATTTTCCTTTATCTTCACAATCCTGTATATTTCTAGTCACTGTGTAAGTAAAGAAGAAAACAGACAGACAGAACCAGCAACAGCACCCAGAATGCTTCTTATCCCTTGATTTGCTTCTGTCTCTCTTCACAAATTTAGTCATTAGCATCCTTAAATACATCCCTTCCTGTTTGCAGATTTCTATCATTGATATGCAAATGGAAACCAACACACAGAGACCGAATCCCTGGAGGAACTTCCCTCAGACCCCTCACTCAGCACCAGCCTCGAGAAAATGTGCAAGAAATGCTCTCTATCCTTCTCATGACTTTTTCATGACTCTACACCATGGTTTGAACATTTGAATCCCTTCAGCAGACACTCATTATTATGGCTATCCAAGATATCCAGCCCTCTTGCTTTATGCTGTTCTCCTGACCCACCATGACCTAGCCACCCTCAGCTCTGTAACATTCTGACCCATAAAGATCTAGCTATTTCAGTGCTATAAACAATATTCTTCCTTTTTGTCCTGGTTTTAACTTAAATGCCACCTTTGTTTGACTATTCTGAAGGCAAAACCAAGTTATATGTATATATATATATATATATATATATATATATAGTACATATATGTATATATATTATATATACAAAGGAGAGTTATTTATTTCTGTTTTATTCACCTTTATGTTTGTGTTCCTAGGACATGAAATCTGGACCTAAAGTACTTGTAAATTAGCGACTAAATTTAAGGCAAATAATTATATTGTCACAAAATACAAGCAATTTTACCTATTTTTCAGGCGTGGACTATGCAGCACGAATTCTGATTGGTCTTTTTAAATAAAAACCTGGAGTCAGATATTTGGAGGTGAAAGCTGAGAGATTAGAGTAGCAGAGCAGCCAGCCACTAAAGAGACCTTTGACCTCTACCCAATCTCCAGACTGAAGGGTGATCTGTCCTCAGACTGTCTCCTCAGACTGTTTTTAGACTGCATCTCCCAACTGCACTGCCTCCACCAAACCTCAGACTAAATCTGAAAATCTGTTTCCAGACTAAACCGCAGGCTGCATCTGAACTCCTGCCTCCATCTGTCTTAGATTCCTCTCTCCCCAGACACATCCCTTCCTCCCTCTACCTCCCAAGTACTGGGATTTAAGGCATGGGAGTGCCATGTACTGCGATTAAAGGTGTGTGCCAACACAGCCTGGCCTCTAGTGGCTTAGCTCTGCACTTTGATCTTCAGGCAAGCTTTATTTATTAAAACACAAACAAAATATCACTACCGACTAGAACTTAGATGTGGCCAGTTTTACGAAGTGATTAGCTGGTGTCTCAGGAAAAGATAGTCTTCATAACCCGAAACTACTACTGTGTTGCTTTTTTCCTAAAATAGAAATTTTCTTTGTTAAGAAAAGGGCTGTGATACATAGCTGTGAAAGTTCCCTAGCTGATTTCCTTGCTCAAGCTTTATTTCTTTTCCTTTATCTATTCCAAGAATTCTAGTGTGGCCATGCTCTCTACTAGGTTGTTTTTCTCCTGATAGTCACATTTTCAACTAATATTTCATCATGGTATTTGCAGCTATATAATCCCTGTAAGTAGCAGCATTAATTTTTAAAACAATAATGGTCCAGGGACAATATTATCACATTCATTTTGGCTTTCTGTTTGTTAGATTTGTGCTTAATAGTACTTTGTTTTTATGGGGAAAAAAAGGTGTGTGTGTGGCGTGTGGGGGGGTGCTGGACATGTATTCTGCCACTGGGAAAGACCCTTAAACAAAGTTTTGTTTCTTAAATAAAATATTCACTCATTTCCCTAAACATGCAAACATTCAAAATCTGGAAAATATGCTACAGATTCCTGAGGAAACTGTGGGCGACTTATTGCTAAGGTCCTTTGTGCTTGCTGTAAAACCTTATCTTGACTGCTCCAGAGGTGGTCCACAGACAGGCTTACAGGTATAACGACAGCAACACTCAGACTACACATGGCTTAGCTATGCTGGGGCAGTGTCTTTCCAAAGAGAAACTTGGTAGGGTTCGCAATAGCTCTCAGGGCAGCATTATGTTATGCACAGCAAATGCTCTTTTTGCGTTGTTTTCTTCCCAGGTGATTCAAGTTGCCAGGTAGATGGGTAGGATTCAAGTACTGGAAAACGGAAGACGGTAACTGCCGTTTCTCTAACTTTTAAGCAAAATGAGCTTCTTAGAAGCAGTGTTAAAATGATTTTAACAATCATTTCAAAATGAAATAGTCATTTCAAAAGCATTCCGTTCTCCTTGCTTCTTCCCGGCGTCAGTTTCGGTTTCCCTTACCTTTGTTTCGTATTTCAGCATGGTGCTTTTTTTACCCCTCAGGTCTCCTGCGTATCCTACTCTGGTCTGAAGAAGTTCAGCAAGTAGGCACCAGAGCCCTGCTAGACTCATGTGCGCACGCAGAAAGCTGCAGTCGGGATAATCAGTGACCTTTCAAAGCAGAGCCTTAAATTGGGGAGCTATTGTTGGAACGGGAGAACCAGGATATAAGGGACATACGAACCACAACTTTCAGAAAGTTCTTGGTTAAAAAAATAAGACTAAGGATAATGTAAATTTAATATTTCTCTAAACTCTGTGAGTTGGGAGGGGAGATGGGGGAGAGAAGTGAGAAGGGGAGGATGGGGACAACTTGGGGGAATGGGACAGTTGGGATGGAGGAGGAGTGGATATGGGAGCAGGGAAGTATATATCTTTATTAAGGGAGCCATTTAATGGTTGGCAAGAGACGGGACTCTAGAGGGGTTCCCAGGTGTCCAAGGAGATGTCCCCAGCTTGTTCCTTGAGCAGCTGAGGAGAGGGCGCCTGAACTGACCCTATACTATAGCCACTCTGATGAATATCTTGTATACCACCATAGAACCTTCATCTGGCGATGGAGGGAGATAGAGACAGAGACCCACATTGGAGCACTGGACTGATCTCCCAAGGTCCAAATGAGGAGCAGAAGGAGGGAGAACATGAGCAAGGAAGTCAGGACCAGGACCGCGAGGAGTGCACCCACCCACTGTGACGGTGGGGCCGATCTAATGGGAACTCACCAAGGCCAGCTGGACTGGGTCTGATGGAGCAAGTGATCAAACCGGACTCTCTGAACGTGGCTTACATGGAGAGCTGACTGAGAAGGCAAGGACAATGGCACTGTGTTTTGATTCTACTCCATGTACTGGCTTTGTGGGAACCTAGTCTGTTTGGATGCTCATTTTCCTAGACCTGGATAGAGCGGGGAGGTCCTTGGACTTCCCACAGGGCAGCGAACCCTGACTCCTCTTTGGACTGGAGAGAGAGGGGAAGGGGGATTGGGGGAGGAGGAGGGAAATGGGAGGAGGGGAGGAGGTGAAAATTTGTAATAATAATAATAATAATAATAATAATAATAATAATAATAATAATAAAAGAACGGTTAAAAAATCAGACAAAACTCAAAATGAAAATATTTAGCTGGGTGTGGTGGCATACATTTTCCCTTAGTCCCAGCACTCGGAAGGCAGAGGCAGGCAGATCTCTGTGAGTTTAAAGCTAACCAGGTCTACATAGTGTTACATATTGTATTCCACAATACTCAAGGATGTACACAAAGACCCATCTCAAAGGAAACAAATAGAAGAAGAAAATAGCGTGTTTATTGGATAAAAGAAATATGTTAAAGTCATACAGCATAAAAGGTGTATATTTAGCTATTTCTGAATGAGGATGTATAATTCATAACATAAGCGATTACAACTGTTTGTAATTTCTTTTGTCATATTTATTAAAGAATAATCAACATAAAGTAGGAGTACTATTTCAGTTTTTAAGAAATATGTCTTTCTATTTCCTCTACCTTCATCCAGTAACTGTGGGGTATTTTTTCCATTGGTGTCAATGTCACGGGGAGACAGTCACTGGAGAACAGCATACAGCAACAAGCACACACACGCACAAATGTAGATTTATTTTCTGTCATTGTAAATTAGTTATTCATTATCTAAAAATTTTCTGCTAACAGATTACATTTTCCTATATGCATTCTTTGGCAGGATTTTGCTTGGTTATAGTTTTTATTTTTTTTTGGGGGGGGGGAATATGCTTCTTTTTATTACTCACCATGATTAGTTAGAGACATCTAACAATGCTGTTTTGCTTATTCATAGTTGTGCTTATTCTTCCCATGGATAATATTATATTTATTAACTAATTGGTAAATATTTGAGTTTTTTTTTCTAGTTCATGAAAATTATGGAGAAAGTTAATGAAAACTCTTAGCTGTAAGCTTTATCTAAAAGAATGCTTTAATATCCATGGCAGATAATCAGAAAAAAAATACTTCAAAAACTTCCTGTGATGCTACAGGAAAGCTGCAGCTGTCTGTCCGTGGTGACGATATTTGAGGATCCCAGTTGCTTTTAAATGACAGTGCTGCTGGCAAGAGTTTAAACTGGATTCGTTTCAGCTATTTTGCAGGAATAAAACCTGGTGCTCAATACTCATTTTTTTTTTATGACCTCTGAGCACAGTTATTAGCCACGGTGTCTCCTTTTGGATAGTGTCAAGGTAGGTGTTTTGCACCTTTTTTTATGAACTGAACTTTTTGTATTCTTTTTTTTTTTGGTTTTTCGAGACAGGGTTTCTTAGCTTTGAACTGCATTCCTACTATTTTGAGTACAAGGTAAAAATACCTCTGTACTCTGATACGTAGTTTGTACTTTTATTTATACACAAAGTGTTTTCAGGAAAGGTATATTTTAGTGAAAACTTGTGTGC
This sequence comes from Arvicola amphibius, assembly GCF_903992535.2. Classification (NCBI taxonomy): domain Eukaryota; kingdom Metazoa; phylum Chordata; class Mammalia; order Rodentia; family Cricetidae; genus Arvicola; species Arvicola amphibius. The sequence continues at coordinate 91,135,472 of NC_052057.2, forward strand.
TGATCCACTTGCTGACCTCAGCAACTTGCTACTTTGTGACTCAATTTGTACAAATTCTAATGGTATTTATTCAGGAATGGCACTTTTTCCTACAGTCTCTTGTGCATATTTCCCTCAATAAGTGTTTTCATTTCTATGTTAAAATTTTAGCTCTCGAAATTCTCTTTAGTACTTTTTCGGTATAATTTCAACTCATCTTCCTGTTTTGTTTTTAAATTTCTCATTAAAGTCAAGGAATTTGGCTGAAAATCCTAGCATGTTAATAAAATCACTGAGAATCTCTGAGTCACTTCCTAGGCACTGCTCACTGTTCTCGCTACAGCTCGTGTTTCACTGCCTTTTATTTCTGGCTTGTATTCCTTGGTGTGTATGTTCTCTCTGTTTATTTGTCTTTGTTAAGGAAAAACTGAGTTCTGTCAGTGATGGAGACACTGTTGCGTTCCTTTACAGTTCCAGGCTCACACGGAACATTTTTCTTCAATGATGATGTGCTGCTTCTGCTGAGGAGAGGCCTTCCTGTGGTCTCTCTGGCAAGTTCTCAGCATTTATGAAACTCTTCTCTCACTAGACAGGCTTCTATATGTCTTTGTCCTAAGCACAAACAGTGATCATTTTACTTTCTGCTCTCCAATAGGTCACTACTAATACAGAGTCTCACCATAGATTCACATATGTATAAACATACCATTTGTTTGCCTGCGTTTCCCGTAACAGACTCAAGGACCCCTCTGACTCCTTCCCTCTCTCCATCACTTCCTCTCAAATCTTATCTACACTACCTAAGCTTGAGTCTCTGTCTTCTTAACTGTTGAATGCTCTCCTTACAGGACCCCATTCTGCACAGAAATATGAAAGTCCTCCGAGACTCAAAGACAAAGGCATTGCAGGTGCCACGGTGTGTCCTTTTCCTTCCAACTCAACCTTGTGTACTCTGATGCATAATGGTCGGAAGCAAACATTTAATAATTTTAATCATTCTCATGACTGTTTACATTTGGTTAGCAAGTAGTCTAACTTCAGTCAGGGAAAGAAGGCTAGAATTAAGAGCTACATACTATATACAGTCATTTTATATGTAGATTTTAAGAGATCGTCTATCATATGCAGGAACTTTTTTTCATAGTTAAAATAGACATACAAACTTGGTTGCTCTATATCTTACTCTGCAGAGAAGATGACATACTACTCTGATACTATGGATTTGTTTGTTCATTTATGTAATGCGGAGGGTTTGATCTAGGGACTCATGATTGCTAGGTAAGTGCTCTATCACTGAGTTCTCTTCCCAACCCCAACCTTATAGGATAACAGTGGGAAAAATATTTTATTTCTCTTCAGTTATAAGGCATTAGAACATTTTACTTTGAGAAATATCTATTCAAATTTTATACAAGTATAAGAGGGGTGGGGGATACTATTATCTGTGGTTTGGAGTCTGGTCAAAACCTTTACTATCTGCCCTGTGTTCCTATCTCTAAAATGCCATTCTTCATGACTCTAGCACAAGATTTTATTTGTGGAGTTAGGAGAAATACAGGCTGGGCACCGAAGCAGAAAAAGAATGTTGTCTCCGAAGCCAAATCCCTAGCGTACAGAAGAATCAGCTCAGAAACGTGTGCAGATTTCAGTACAATTCATAGCTCCTGACATTTTATAGACCGGGCAGATCCAAGCTTAACTAGCATAGAAAAAGTAATACATTTCCTCCCTTTGGTAGGAAGCTGCATATAATATATCTTTGAAGACAGGATGGAGATTATCACCATGTTCTTCTATGGATAAATACGGGAGTTCAGTTTCTCAAGCTGTGGCATAGTTTGTCGGCAATAAATTCACATAATGGGTAAAAAAAAGTGCTACTTCTAGAGAAAAGAATAAACATTGGCAGGGTGCACTTCAGCTCTGTGTGCTGTGGCCCACTGATTTACAGAGGTGGTTCCCAGTGCCTTGTACTTTGAAAACTCATATTACTGACCTGTAAGTCCATCTGATTCCCTAAGGGCTGTATTTTGTAGTGGTGGGTTATTGGGAAGCTAAGTCCAAAGCCCTCATGTTTCTTCAAAGTACAGTGCTTCTTAATGACAGAAGGAAAATAAATGAATGTATCAGGGCTTAATGATATCCACCCTGTTCCCTGGGCATCCAGTCTTCTGATTTCTGGCTTCATAAACTCAATCCAGTATTTTATTTCTGCCCAATGAAATTTGTCTCAATAAAATTAGTTCCTACAATTAGCTTCCTCAGCAATGATGAGCCCTCCATAATGTGTTAATTTTGTACTAATAGCTGAAAGTGTGGTATCAGCTGTTGCCTGTGGATCCCTAACTGGGCTCCCTGGGTTTCTGGACAAATCTTTGCAGGTTCCAAACACGCACATACTTTCCCACTCATAAAAGCTAATTCACTTACATTTTGCTCATGTAAGCCCTATTTACACATTTATTGATTAAACATTTAACATGTGGTAAGCATTACTCAGTGTCCACAGGCTCTATCTTTCCACCCGAAGAATTTGTAAGTGTAAGCACGAGCTTGCAAGGCCAGTGTGTGCTTCTTTTGAGAATGAGTGTGAATGGCACTCTGATGTCAAGGAAATGGGTACCAGAGGGACACAGAAGCAAGTGGTTGGTGTATCATATCTACTCAAAGCCGAGTAAATTCTAAGCCACCATAGAAATCGACATGAGTCACAGGATAGTTTCCATGTTGAGCAGAATACATTATAAACTGTTCACAAGATCTTTCTTTTACTTTCCCACTTTAGTACCAAACCAAATAATGGCAAATTCCATATTTTTCCTTCTGATTCACTGACCTCTCTTTTCCTCCACCCAAATCTTATTTTTTGTAGAGATAACTTTAGATTAAAATTGGTAAGTTCTATTGATTATTCTTACAGGTGACCCATATTTAAACCTGCATTGGGGGGGCTCTATTATGCTATGCTGTATCAATTGCTCCATATACCTAGTAATAATGAAACTGAATTCCCTCCTTTTAATAAGAGCAAAGCTTATATCCAAATGATGATAGCTAGATTATAACACTGTGAAAATATATGTACTGGATCACTACATTAAATGTGAGTGCAATATAAAAGCAAGAATCTCCTCAAAACTAATGAGAGAATCATTATATCAATAATTTATATAAATACAAGGTTTCCCCTGCTGTTGAACATGAAAGTACTTCAGAATTACATTTAAAATGTACCTTACAGAGCATGTAGCAAGTGACCCAGGACATGTGAGCTAACACATGCAGACAGGATATTGAAAGACGTTTCCTAATAACCTACCCTGTTTGTGTAGGTTAATAAACATTCAGCATGCAAATGAACGCATCACTATTAGCTGCTTCTCCTGTATTACATTGGATGGTTTAACTCTATTCTATTGATTCATCCTGGTTTCTGCTATTAATCCTTTTAATTAGTCCAAACAGATTAGCCTTAACATGATATATACACTCAACAAATTGATCATTGTGAGAATAATTCTGTTGTTTGTCAATGCCACGTTCTTCTGGAAAGCATTCTGTATGCGAGGAATGCATTGGCTGTGTTTGTGCAAATGACAGATCAGGTGCAGCTAACGCTTCTGCACCAGGAGAATCCACCTCAAAGCAATCAGTAGCTATCAAGCTGTCAACCCAACGTTGTTCTTTCTTGTCTCGTATTTGTTGCAGACTCAAATGCTTGCAGAAATAGTTCTGAACCACTAACCATGGCAGGTTTCATTTTTTTTTTTTTTTTTTTTCAGATGGTGTTTCCTAAGATACTTAAAAGGCATTCTTTCAGACATCATGTTTATACCTAAAAATTTTATACACTTCACAAATTCTGTTTATGTACTCTAAAGAATGTGCTGTACATTTTTATTAAGCTTCAGAATAAAGAGAGCTCCATTTATAACATTGTTTCTGTCTAAATAAAGAAGTGGGAAAATTATGGTAAACATAAGCTATTTAGTCTTTAGAATACATTTGCTTTGACATTATACTACATTTTGGAAACAGGTTAAAACTGAGGAATGCTGAGTAAAGAGGTTCCCTTTATTATTATATTTATAATATTCTATTTCAAGGAAACTATTTTAAAATTTAAAAAGTATAGAAATGAAATGCCAGGCCTCCAAAAATCAAGGATTTCTTTAATTGAAGAAAAGAAATTGAGCCTCGGGAAAGAGTTGAAAAGACATTGTCATCTTCCTTTATTTCTTCATCTCTAAGAAAAATCAAGTTCTAAATACATGACCTAGTTATTATAGGGCACAAAATACTGATTCCTTTTATTCCCTGTGGTTGGATATATTATTTGAACCTTTGCTACACATCCAAGGGGACATTTACTTCGTGCTAGCTTCCTTCCTCTCCCAGCATCTTGAGAACACTACTTACTTTGTAGTACTCTGCGAGTGCTACAGTAATTCTCTGAAGAGTCTCCCTCAATGGCAAGGACAAAATGATTGGCACAGGCTAAACTTGCTGCCAGATTGCAGAGAAAAACTGTGTAACTTCCTAAAAAAAATGTGTAAGCTGCCTCTGTGACCCTAGAACTCTTAATATTTTTTTCCTGCTTCAAAATTCCAGAATGAACAATAGTCAGGAAAGTTACCAATACGTTTTCTAGAGAGTATTGACTTGTATCTAACGCCTCAGAGCTGACATTGTGCACGATTGAAAATCTGGTTATTACATCTCCATTCTCATCCGTAACTAGAAATTGTGTGGATAGATTGCAATTTGAAGACTCTTTGCAGCCCTTATTATCTAACAGTTGTGTAATAATGTTTTGAAACCTAGCAGCCTTCTATCTTTACCTAAGGAATTTTCTGAATTTTACCAAGGTCGACATGATGGGAAGGTAATTAACAATGAATGTCACCATTCTAAAAATTTGACCATTTTATAGTAAGCTTTGGTGAAAAGAACATCAGTAACACAAGATACATGTAAATGTATATTTCATAAACAACACAGAAGTTCCCTGTAGCGTTACTCTTTATTTACTACCAAAAATACTGTTGGTATATAAGGTAATCATGCAGGTGGAGAGGGATTACAGACCGAAGCATCTGGGATCATCTGTGATTCATTCTCTGTAGCCAAATGCTATTATCTTAGTCTAGCACTTTATAACTAGTACATGGCTGTGTGGTGAATGGGTAACACAGGCTGCATTTTACTGTTAGTCCTACCATTGCATAGTGTTATACAATTTCTGGATAGTAGGAGAGACAGCTTGCAGCCAAAGACATGGAAAAGTCAGATAAGGATAAGGGAAAGAATTACAATAAACTGAAATTTCCATCCCCAAATACAAGATGTTTACTGAATGTTTCAGAATCCTTTTTTTATTGATTTTATTGCATTATACATTTTTTTCTCTGCTTCCCTCCCTTACTCCCTTCTCCCCCTTTACCCTTTACCATGCCCTCACACTCCCAATTTACTCAGGAGATCTTGTCTTTTTCTCCTTCCTATTTAGATCCATGTATGTCTCTCTTAGGGTCCTCTTTGTTGTCTAGGATCTCTGGGGTTGTGGATTGTAGGCTGGTTTTCTTTACTTTATGTCTAAAAGCCACTTATGGGAGAATACATATTATATCTGCCATTCTGGATTACCCCACTCAGTATGTTTCTTTTTTTTAGATTCATCCTTTGTCTGCAAATTTCAAGATGTCATTACTTTTTACTGCTGAGTAGTACTCCATTGTGTAAATATACCACATTTTCTTTATCCATTCTTTGATTGAGGGGCATCTAGGAGGTTGTTTCCAGGTTCTGGGTATTACGAATAATGCTGCAATGAACATAGTTGAGCACATGTCCTTGTGGTATGATTGAGCATCCTTTGGGTACATACCCCAAAGTGGTATTGCTGAATCTTTTAATAATATTGTTGGAAGGCTTCAAAAGTCACAAAATCATGATTTCCACAGATACAATTAATAAATGAAAACATACCTAATGAAGACCAAGACATGGAAATTGGTGCTATTTCAAACAAAAAATGTTTATTTTTTTCTGTGTCTTAACAGTGTGTGTGTCTGTGTGTGAATAAGCATACATTGTGTGTGCACACTCACATGCATGTGCCTATGTGTGTGTGTGCATGTGTGAATATGTGTATGTGTACACATGTTCATACATTTGTGTATGCATGCACTGCTGTGAGAATATGAACACATAAACCTTCTACCCCTTACTTTCTTAGTTGTGAGCACCTTTGGAAGTACTACCAACATTATGCATCACATGCAAATGATAGGTTTATGCATATGCACATACACATGTTTTAAATTTTGGAAAACATTTAGGCTCTACTGCAAACACATAAAAATCCACTTAGATATTGTAATATATTCAGGATAGATGTACTTACATTTTATAGCATGTTCAAAATGAAGCCAGCTTTAAACTCTATTTCAATTTTCTACAAAAGATATTCTATTATATAGAAAACAGAACACTTAAGAAATATTTAGGCAGAAAACCTTCTAGTGTTCATATTTTCTATTTCAATTCATTACCAGTTTAAAAAGGCTATTAACAACATGCTATTGAAGAATAGTGGAATGAATATACAACCCATATAACTGGTGCAACACTAACGTTATTCTATTTTGTTTTGTTGTTACTACAGCTTACATATTTAATGATACATGTAAGATACAGAATGATTTAAACATGGGTTAGCCGGGCGGTGGTGGCGCACGCCTTTAATCCCAGCACTCGGGAGGCAGAGGCAGGCGGATCTCTGTGAGTTCGAGGCCAGCCTGGTCTACAAGAGCTAGTTCCAGGACAGGCTCTAAAAAAAAGCTGCAGAGAAACCCTGTCTCGAAAAACCAAAAAAAAAAAAAAAAAAAAAAAAATAAATAAACATGGGTTAATTAGGTAGGGGGTCGGGCCACTGAAAATTATCTGAGAAAGTAGAAAATTAATCTCGCCATTTTCTTAGTAAGAAAACAGAAACTCAAATAAAACTATGAAAGAGTCTTTGTATACTCTTTGTGATATTCCTTTATTGTAATTCTTTTTTGTTTTATTGTTTCCTCACATACATATGAAAAATACCCTAGAAGGCCTTTTCTTTCCTTCTTTAGTATAAACTGATTCAGAATTTAAAAGCTTAATAGTTACTGATTACTACAATATGGCTTGAATGGGAACAGTCATGAAGGAGGATGAAATATAATATTCAGAATACCCAATTTCACAATTAATGAGCATATATTGATAGTATGGTACATAGCACACCACAATACAACATACTATATTACAGTTACAGAAGACACAGGGTTGCCATGGTTTTTGCAAATATTATATAATGAACAGAAGGGAACTTTATCTTTTCTTGAGAAGTAATTGGAGGAAGTTCTTTAAGTTTTAGAAGTAAGAGATAAGGTGTCTAATTGTGTAGATAGTCCAAATATTTGAGTGGCAGACGCATTAGTGGCTAGTACCCAGTTCCAACCTCAGATACATGACGGAACTCACTGGCGAATGACAGTGGGATGTACATCAATTCAACTCAGATTCCAAGTCCTACTTTAGGGCATGTATTAAGAAGCTCATAATAAAATCTAGAAGTAGCATATGAAAAACCACTCTTTTAGTTCTATGATTAATTCATTCAGTAAACATATTAAATTCTTATCCAAGAGGTACTTTTATTAATTGATTCAACAAAAAAATAAGATAAGGTTATGTCCTCTGAAAGACCACAGGTTTGGTAGTACGACACATAGTTTGATTAAGGGCACAGTGTAGCGAATTGATGTCAGCATTTCAAGAGAGAGTGAAAGAGGTACTCAGGTCAGAGAGCAAGGAGGTATTTAAGGAAGAGTGATTTGCGAGGGACATCTTACGGGATGAATAAGAGTTAATCAATGAAATGAGATGTAAGAGAGTGGAGCGTATATAGGGTACTTCAACTAATGACACACTAAGATCCTATCAATCATTTATTACTGAGGAATTAATGGAGTATATTGAGATACAGGAGATCAGTGAAATAGAGGGGTAGGAAGGAAAGTCTTGGGCTAATTACCATACAGTCACCTTACATCCAGTTCCTAGGGAAGCTGTAATTAATAATTTCTGTGCACTAGAAAGCATTTCATACTTTCGTGTGTTCATTCTTTCTCCCTAAATGAGAGGATGTTCACCAAAGAGAAAAGAGAGTTTTTCCACAGGGAACATCACAAACTATTTCAATTTAAGAGAATTTACTTCATAGGCAAGAAGTTCAAATTCAAGATGCAAATATAGTAGGTCAACAGATAATTGTTTGCCTTGAATGGATTTCTACACAAAGATGCAAGAGGATAATAAATAAGCAAATAAAGAGATGTATACTTCATCTATCAGAAAAGATATAATGCAGGATGCCCTGTTAAAAAATATATATATACTATATCAAGGATAATAGCTTCAACATCATTTGATTGAGTAGTTGGTATTTATTTCAGAAACACCCATTCTCAAAATATACTTTACATGTATTGACATTGTTGTTAATCCTCTTTTTTGTTGAATTAAGGGACAGACATGCAGCATATGAATAGCAAATCACTGTTTTCATCTCTTTGTTCCAATAAATTGTTTAGAGTATGGGATGATAAGAAGTTGTGCTGTTTCCATGTCTCTGGTGGAAAACACTAGGTGGGTAAGGTGAGGGTACAGCCAGACAGGGCAGCAGGGAGATCCAGGTAGAAGTCTGTCCCATGAAGGAGTTAACACAGCCAACCAAAGCAAAATTAAACTAAATAATGTTCTCTCTGGCACCTTGTTTAAAAATCTGAATTCACCTGACTCCTAGAAAGTGACCAAAAGGAAAATTAAAATATCCTGTATCACAACCTACCATTGTTCTAGCAGATTTTGTGATCGCTTAAAATAAATGATCTAATTCTACAGTTTGTGGTTTTTTTTTTTTTTTTTTTTTTTTTTTTTTTTTTTTTTTTTGCCTAAGGTACACTCATTTAGTGGGAGAAATCCCAGCAAACTGACCTTCAGAATCACTTATAGTTGGTTATATGATGGAATTGTCCTCAGTTTGTAGCAGAGTAGAGAAGAAAATTGGAAGATGAATTTGGCTAAGAAAAGTTACATTCAAAATTGCTGTCATGACAGAGTCATGTGTGCAATGCTATACAGTTATGTGGCTCAAGTTGGGGAGAAAGGAGACAGGTGTGATTTGTAGCTTTGTTATCTTAATCATAAATTAAGAGTGAAGATCCATTCCCTTACCTGGCAATGGATATCACACAAACCTTTCTCAACACTGGAATAACCCGGCAGTCTCTACCCCTGGACGGTTTATGCATCACCACTTACCATAAAATCTTTTATTTCATATATTCTCTGTGTCTTGTTTTTATAATAGCTCCCATTTTCTTAAATAGATAGATATCCTTTTTTTTTAAATTTATGTAAGATCTATCACAGGAACACATTTACTCAGACATGCAAATATACATTTTAAATGTCTACAGCATGACATATTCAATGTGAAAAAATTGCTTTACTTTTCAAAATAGTGAAAAATGTATCCTTAAGCAACATTAAATTTCTATAAATATGTTGTTCTAAAATATTTTGAATCCTAGAGAAAATTATATCTATAGTTTTTTTGAACCTGCTTTAGACCAGCTATTGGTTACCAGAGCCCTTCTTATCACCTAAATTATCCATGTTACCTTTGACTATACATGGCCATGATAAGAAGAACAAAGATACTATAATACAAAAAATCAAACAGTAACAGTAAATAAATAAAATAAACTTGACAATAACTTTTTAAGTGTCTTCTTTTTTTGTTTTTTTTTTTTTTTTTTTGTTTTTTGTTTTTTGTTTTTCGAGACAGGGTTTCTCTGTAGCTTTGGAGCCTGTCCTGGAACTAGCTCTTGTAGACCAGGCTGGTCTCGAACTCACAGAGATCCTCCTGCCTCTGCCTCCCGAGTGCTGGGATTAAAGGCGTGCGCCACCACCGCCCGGCTTTAAGTCTTAAGCATTTTTTATGTTTTTACAGCAGAAAACATTTTAGAATAACCATGTGACTAGTCTTGAGTACTTTCCCATAACTTGTCACAACCCAATCTAAAATGTATTTATCAACCCTCTTAATGTGATGTCCCTTTAACATAGTTCTAATATGTGGTGAACTCAAACCATAAAATTATTTTCACTACTACTTCATAACTGTAATTTTGCAACTGTTTTGAAACATAAATGTAAATATCTGCTTTCTGATGCTCTTAGGTGACCACTGTGAAAGCGTTTTTGTACCCCAAAGGAGTTACAATCTGCAGGTTGATAGTCATTGGTCTAAATTATATGATTTAGTGACCATAAAATTTTTTTGTGGAAGACAGCATATAGGAGATTCACTATAAGATAGGTGTGTGCTTTTATCTCTTTGTTATAATGATCCAGAAAACAATATATCTGGAATATATGCCTGTTATCCTTGAATTATATATAAAACAGTTGATAAATCGATTAAATTATTTTACATCATTATTAAATTAATACATTATATCTCTTAAGGTGTTATATCAAAGTATTGCATCATAACAGTTAATATTTACAAATATAACGAATGAATTAATGAAAATTCTTTAGTCTTAAGAGTAAACTGTCAAAATTTCAAATGATTCATTACCTTTTAAATGAAGTAACTTTTTTATAATGCAAAAAGTGTTTTTCTAAATTATAAGACTTAAAATTAGAAACCAATTTGAACGTAGAATGTACTTACACATGCAAGATTGATCTTGTTTGATTTTTATATGTATATACATATATATGTATGTATATATACCCATTTATGCCCTAAATGTAACAGTAAAGTATACCTATATTCCCTTATCAGATTGTTCCAAAGTTTAGCTTGGGTAGGTTCATATTCAGTCATCTTATTCAGTGTCTTTCAGGAATGGGAGGCTGACTGATAGGAGAAAGGGATGAAATAATACGCAGTGTGATGAGACTGGGATACAACCCAGTGCCTCTCTTAACTAGGCAGAACCTGTTATGGAGTGTTCATACAAACGTAATCCATTCTTTAAATCATAATAAAGAAAATGCTCTAAAATACCCATGTCTTACACAACCCTCTGGAATACAATACATAAATAAATAAATATTTTTTAAACTCTCAAATTTTAAAGTAAAGCAAAGCCCAATTTTAGCAGTGGTCCTCTTACATCTAAGCTGATTAACAGTCTCTACCATGTACCTATATCACTGTTGTCAAATAATTCCAGGTGAATGAGAAGGTTATATAGAATCCATTTTCTGAGACCAAAAGTCTCTAAAAAGCATACACCAAGTTACATGGTATAAAGGGGTTAGTTGCCAAGACACCATAAAGCAAAACAATGAGAAATGTAAAGGCATATCTACTGTTGTGCAGTTTTCCAATAAGACTGGTTAGGCTTATCTGGTGAGAGCGGGATTATAATTGCAGATATCAATTCTTTAGGAAAGATGGTATCACAGGGCAGAGAGAGCTTGGCAGCCTCCTTTTAGCTTCAGTTGTGCAGAGTGAAGCCATGATCTACTGAAGCCTCGTAAGTAACAGCCTTGGGAGCAGTCCAGAGTTGTTGGAAACTGGGCTATAGAGCTTGAGAGATTGGAGTTAAATATTTCCTCTTGCTAAATTTAGCAAATTATTTACCTCAATTTCACTGAGATTCAGTTTATTAATTATAAAAGAGATTTAAAAATACTTATCAAATTTAACTACTGTAAAGGTCATGTTAGAAAAGGCAGTGAAAATTCTCAGTAATGTCAATAATTTTAAAGACTGCTTTCACTTTTATTGATTTATTTCATTAGGAAAATCTCTATGGAGTTGCTGGGCATATTTTAGCACTTCATGTTGACATATTCACCTCATAGTGAGAAATCCATGGAAAGAATCACCTCTCTCCAAGTAACAGCAAAAACACAATTTCTCTCCTATCTACTGGTGGGAATTTCTTTGAAAATAGATCACTAAAGCTAAGATGTAGAAATTGCTATTCTAAGGCACTAACACATCATTATAAATACCCTTATTGGAAAAGATAATATAAATGTGTTTGTAATCTCAAAAAATATGTGCATTGATATTTGCAAAATTGAGATATTCAACAAGTTAGTTAAGTGGATTAGTTGAGAAACGGAAAGAAACAACCACAGGGTGGTGACAAACAGTCTAGGCAACGCAGAGGTGATGTGGCATCAGTGGTTGCACAGAAAAGCAAGTCTGAGCTAGGGGAACATACAGGAGCTCTTCTATCACCCATCTGCTCTTTTCCAGGATTTAAAAGAGTTGATATCTCCAGTTATCCTGAGATTCAAAATAATTGTTCATGGAATATTCTATTTGCAACATCTTTTGCTTTTTTATATAAAAAAAAAACCACCAAAGAAGTGACATACTGAACACTCTAGTTTGCCACGTGGATTACAAAGAGGAAAAATAAATTATTCTCTTTAAAAAAGTCAATTGCCAAAAATGGATTCTCATTAGTAAGGTGGTATTTCTGATTTTTTTTTCTCATCCAACGTTAACTTAATAGCTATTAGTTAATCAGTGATTTCACTGAGGACACTTGACTTTGGGTTTAAAAATTTAAATGATAAAACCCCATAATGTGATAGCTCAACCAAAGGGTTGGGTGTCTTTAGCAACCTTTTATTACAATTCTCAAAACTCAGGAAAGAGGAATCAAGAGATATTCAAAAGTATGTTTTCAATCTGTTGTAAGATAAATCCACAGATATAAACCACACAGCCATAAAGTAATATAGAAGGATGTTATGGGAATGCTTGGCTTGCTTTGCAGTCCATCACATTCGGCATAGTAGAGGGTATCTCCTAGGCGTCTTTCATCATCCATAATAGCAGATCGGGGCTATTTGAACACTTAGGATGATAGTCTTCATATATTCAGTTCTCGGTAAAACACCGTATCATTTTATTTACCTAGAACTCCCTCCATAAGCTGTAACAGATGCTCTGATACACTACCCAGTGAGATTTGTAGCTGGCTGACATAATCAGTGTCAATGATTTAGAATTGTTCTGTCTCTGTACATGGCTTTACAAATAATGCTTCATCATGTACTTGTTACCTACTAGCAGAAAAATGACATGTTTTGTTGCTAAGACTGTGCTTGTCTATATATTTTTATAGAGGAGTTGAAATGCTATACCACCATTACAAAAAAAAAATCACAGATGTGATTTTTATTTGGCCTCTCAGCAGGTTTCATTTATGTAAAGGTTACCTTGCCCTTCAGGAATTCAAAACCAACTGGCCTTTTATGCCCATGCTTGATACTTTTAACATTGCAATAAACCAAGTCTTCTACAAAGTTTTGGATTATGCCACACATTAACTTGGTATTCAGCATTTAAATTCTAGTATGACGTCACTCTGTGTCATCTCCTATGTGACAACAATTCTGTATGAAGTTATTTCTTTTTCTCTCTTTTTACAGCCTAAATAGTATATGACTAATCAACCTTAGCTGAGGACTTCATTAAAAGGAGACTTAGATGGAGATACAGGTACCCTAAGCAAAGGAATAAATAGTGGAAGTTAGATATGAAGTACATAAGTATAACATAAATAATAAAAATCCAGAGACAGATATTGGGGTTCAAACTGAAGATCAGAAAAGTAAAGCAGTTAACCTCTACCTCAGATGAAAATGGGTGGTCCTGACTCTAGGAATGCTCAGATTGAGACTGAGAATAATACCTGGCTACTCCCATTTTCTATTCCTCTTTAGTGCTGGAATTGAAGGCATGCTCCACTTCTGCCCAGTCTCTATGGCTAACTAGTGTAACAGCTGGTATTAAAGGTGTGTGTCACCACTGCCTGGCCTGTATGGCTGACTAGTGTAGGTGCTTTGCACTGACTTCCAGGCAAGTTTTATTTATTAAAACACAAATAATATATCATATATATATATATATATATATATATATATATATATATGAATATCACAGATGAGCAGTGCCCATGTTATTTATAAAACACAAAAGGATGCTTGCAAAATTCAAATGTAGGATGGCAGAAACATGTAATTCCTAAACATGAAGATGAAAGATGAGTTTCTATATGAAAACAAAGAAATATCTAATAATGTTGTCCAGATAATGTTTTTAAAAATACAACATACTTCTGTTGAGAATTCTCTATTTAGAACTGTATTTCATTTTTTATTGGATTATTTGGAATTTTTATATCTAATTTCTTGAGTTCTTTATATATTTTGGACATCAGTCCTCTCTCTGATGTGGGGTTCGTAACAATTTTTTCTCATTCAGTAGGCCGCTGTTTTGTCTTGTTGACTGTGGTCTTTGCTTTACAGAAGCTTCTCAGTTTCAGGAGGTCCCTATTATTTATTTTTGCTCTCAGTATCTTTACTACTGGGTTTATATTTACGAAGTGGTCTACTGTGCCTATACATTCAAAGCCACTTGCCACTTTCTCGTTTATCAGGTTGAGGGTGGTCAGATTTATACTGAAGTCTTTAGTCCATTTGTCCTTGGGTTTTGTGCATGGGGATCGATATGGATCTACTTACATTCTTCTACATGTTGACATCCAGTTATGCCAGCACCATTTGTTGAAGATGCTTTCGTTTTTCCCACTGTAAAATTATTTGCCAAAAATCAGGGGTCATGGGGTGTGGATTATTATCTGGGTCTTCTAATTAATTCCATTGATCAACCTGTCTGGTTTTATGCCATTACCAAACTGTTTTCATTATTGTAGCTCTATAGTAGAGCTTAAAGACAGGGATGATGATGCCTCCAGAAGTTTCTTTTTTGTATGGGATTGTTTGGTTATCCTGGGTTTTTTTCATATGAAAACAAAACATTATTCTTTTCAAAGTCTGTAAAGAATTGTGTTGGGATTTTAATTGTGTGGGGGATTGCATTGAATCTATAGATTGCTTTTGGTAAGACTGCCATTTTCATTATGTTGATCCTACTTATCCAAGAACATAGAGGATCTTTTCATTTTCTGGTTTCTTATTCAATTTCTTTCTCCAAGGACTTAAAATTCTTGTTGAACAGGTCATTTTACTTCTTTGATTAGTATTGCCCTAAGATATTTTAATTTATTTGTGGCTATTGTGAAGGGTGATGTTTCTCTGATTTCTTTCTCAGCTTCTTTATCACTTGTATATAGAAGGGCTGCTAATTTTTCTGAGTTGATCTTGTATCCTGCCACATTACTGAAGGTATTTAGCAGGTGTAGGAGTTCCTTGGTAGACTTTTGGGGGTCACATATATATACTATCTTATCATTTACAAATAGTAAAAGTTTGAATTCTTTCTTTCCAATTTGTATTCCCTTGATCTCCTTTTGTTGTCTTATTGCTCTAAGCACAACTTCAAGGACTACTTTGAATAGATATGGAGATAGAGGTCAATCTTTTCTTGTTACTGATTTTAGTAGAAGCAATTTGAGTTTCTCTCCATTTAATTTGATTTGGGCTGTTGGTTTGCTGTATATTGCTTCTATTATGTTTAGATATGTTCCTTGTATCCCCGATCTCCAAGACCTTTATCATGAAGGGGTGTTGGATTTTGTTGAATACTTCTTCAGCATTTAATGAGATGATCATATGTTTTTTTGCTTGTTCATTTGTTTTGTTTTGTTTTGTATTGCTTTCAGCTTATTTATATGGTAGATTAAACTGATAGAAAGATACTTAAGGGAATGGTTAACATCCTTAGTCAACAGGAAAATGCAAAGAAGATGACTCTGAGATACCATCTTGCACAGATTAGAATGGCTAAAATCAAAAACACCAATGACAGTTTATGCTGGAGAGGATGCAGAGTAAGGAGAATACTCCTCCATTACTAGTGGGGAATTCAAACTGGTACAGACACTCTGGAAATCAGTATGGCAGTTTCTTAGAAAACTGGGAATCAGGCTACCTCAGGACCCAGCAATACCACTCTTGGACATATACCCAAAGGATGCTCAACCATATTCCAAGGGCATTTTCAATTATATTCATAGCAGTATTATTTGTATTAGCCAGAACCTGAAAACATGCTAGTTGTGCCTCAAATAAAGAATGGATTAAAAAAATACAAAAAATCAAAATCAAAAACAAAACAAACAATGAAAACAACAACAAAAACTGCGGTACATTTACACAATGGAGAACTACTCAGAGGAAAACAAAACAAAACAAAACAAAAATGCTATCTTGAAATTTACATAAAAATAGATGGAACTTACAAAAACTATCCTGAATGAGGTAACCCAGACCCAGAAAGATGAACATGGTATGTGATGTGGGTTTCCTCTCTGCATGCTATGAATGTGTTTTATTATCATTGGTTAATAAAGAAGTTGCTTTGGGCCTATTGCAGCATAGAATAGAGCTATGTGGTAAAATTAAACTGAATTCTGAAAAAAAGTAGGCAGAGTCACAGAGATGCCAAGGAGATTGAGGTCTTGGAATCTTACCGGTAAACTACGAACCTTGTGGTAAAATATACAATAAATAAAATGTGTTAATTTTAAGATGTGAGAACAGTATTACAATTAATATACTTTCTGTGTGATTATTTTAGGTCTGGATGGCTGGGAAATGAACAAACAGTCTCTGCCTAACATAATGGTACCCAATGAACATTTGGTACTGATGCCTGCCACCCACTTATGATCCGGATGCTTTTGTGCCACTCAGAGTCAGGAGGCAAGTAGCTGAGACTATGCCTGCCGCTCAGTGACCCCTGTCTGGGCAGGCTAGAGACTGGATCTGCTAGGAGTGCACAGGCAGGAGAGCATTGTGGATTTCTACTGCCATCACAGAGATATTTCCAAGCTGTAAAATGCACCGCATGGAAGTTTTAGCTTTTACTCAGATAAAATGGGTTTTTATGCTACACAGTGCGGTCCAGAGTTGAAGTGGTGAGCATGGCTCCCACCCAGCAGTCCCAGAGCCCACAGTGAACTACTTCTGCCATATTGAAAACTGAGAGGCAGAGACAGCATCCAGGGCCACTGTAACCAAGCTGTTTACCATTTTAAAAGTAAAAAAAAAATTAATTCATAATAAAGACAGATTTAGATAAAAACACATCTGAATGGGTCACAGTGTTAAATAACTGTATGTAGGCTTGGGAGAAAGAAGAACAGTAAAGAGACAGTATAAATATAGATATTGCTATAAAGAATATAGCAGTAATAGATTAAAGGAGTAAAGGTAATGAAATAAATAGTAAACTTGTATAAAAGTAATACAGTAAGAAAAATATAAACACAGAGAGTCTGGATTATGCATATTATTTTATTTTCTTTGAATGTTTTGACTGTAAATAAGCTAAGTATATAGAGAGATTTCCTTGTACACTCTGCTAAGCTAAACCAAAACCTATATTTTAAAGGTATCTCTTGACTTTAAAATTTGGGTGTAAGGATATGTTGCTTTGGAAAAGAGGTTCTGCTTTTGTTTCCACTTAGGATGAGAACCTGTGGATTCCCTCCAGACTAATGTGGTTTGATGGACCAAGATACGCTGAAAGGTCTCCAGAAACCCCCAAATTACTTTGCCCAACAAAAAGCAGGAAGCAGTTTGGAGAGCACTATTTTCAAATTCCCAAATATTGTTTATAAATATTTATTTACATTTAAATGGGGACATGCTATAGAGACGAATACTTTGCATTGGTATGAATCTTGGTATATTGATACAAATGTAAGGTCAATTTTGTTATATGTGTATTTCTGCTCTTGATTAAGGTATTGTGGTTTTGCAGTTCATTTAAAAATTTAATGTATAATTAAAATACAGGTTAATAGATAGTTATTATAGTCAAGTTTGTAGTCATGTTATTTAGGTTTCTTAGATGTACAGTGATATATTTCAGATGGATTGGTTTTCTTCAAAAACTTTTCAAAGACTTATAGAATATGGCTTTTAAATGTATTAAGAACTTAGAACTTTTCATGGCAATGAGACACATCTGCTCCTGGAAGCACCAATGTACTTCAAGAGGATGATGGGCATTGAAGAGGCCCCTTATAGAGTTTGTTAGCCATCTGGACAAGAAACTATTATTGTCTGGACTGCTTGATAGTATACTGTATAAAGTTGCCATGCAGGACCCACAGAAAAATGACTGATAAAGTTGCCTAAAGAAGGTGAGACAGTCCTTCAGGATTTTTGCTTCATGAAAGAGACTGCCAGATATTTGCAGGACACCAAAGAAAACAATTGGTGAACTTTACCAGTACAAGACATAAGGTATCTCCAAATTTCCTGCTTCATGGAAAAGTCTGGCAGAAACTATATGGGAATCTAAACTAAAAATGGATGCCCCAATGTTACAGAAGAACTTCGGGTGACTGTCTAGGTAGCGAGATGTCTCTGTCAATTCTAGAGTTTTGGAAGTTGCTTACAATGCACTTCTTCTTATATCCTTCTGGGGGTGTTTGATAGAGTTTAAGAATAGATAGTTATAGTTTTTCTTAGTTATGATAAAAGATAAATTAGATATTAAACTTTAGACTCACAAAATAGGATAGATATTAGAATATTTTCCTTAATTTGTCAAATATAAATAGACTAAATAGGGTAACTATAATTCTTTTTTGATAATTGTTTTGTTGTATGAAATTTTACTGTGTTAAAGTTAAAGCCTTGCTTTTTATTTGGACAGAAAAGGGTAAAGGGTGTGGGAAGTCCTTCTGTATAAGTGTTGCTTTTATTGGTTAATGAAATAGACAAGATCTCCTGATGAAATTGGGAACATGGGGTTGGAGGGGGAGGGACACTGGTAGGGGAGAAGGGTAAGGGAAAGGAGAAATTGAGGGAACAGAATAGTCGAGATAAGGGAAGGACAGAGACAGAGAACAAGGAGAGATATCTTTATTGAGGGAGCCATTATGGGGCTAACAAAAAAACCCGGCACTAGAGAAATTACCAGGAATCCACAAAGATGACCTCAGCAAAGACCCTAAGGCAATAGTGGAGAGGGTGCCTGAACTGACCTTCCCCTGTAGTCAAATTGATGACTATTTTACATATCACCATAGAACCTTCATCCAGCAACTGATGGAAGCAGAGCTACAGTGGAACACTGGGTTGAGCTTCCAAAGAGCAAAGAATGAGAGGAGTGAGAATATGAGCAAAGAGGTCAAGGTCATAATGGGGATACCCACTGAAACAGCTTACCTGAGCTAATGGAAGCTAAATGGGGAAAGAAGTAAGGGACTTCATGTCTAGGCAAAGAAAGTCAAACAGCTAATGATTCCTGAAAGAGAGAATTAATAGTCTTCCCCAGGGATGAGCACACTATTTAATTATGAAATATCAAATTGTCAACACTGAAATCATATACATTCAAGAAACACTAAATTAATCCAGCATGTTATATTTATATGTTACTTATGTGAGCACACAGGCACCTAAACACACACACACACACACTCACACACTATGTGTATGACAAAAATAATAAGAATAAAAAATATACACATTTGAGAGATGGGAAGAGTTGGAGGAAAAGGACACAGGAGGGGTTGGAAAGAAGAAAGGGAAATGGGAAATGATGGGATTATATTTTAATTACAATTTAAAATTATTATTATTAATAAATCTTTCAAAGGACATTTTTATTATTCTATTTTTATGATAAATTATGAAATCTCTAATTTCTATTGTCTCAGAGTGAATTCAGATGTCACAGTTACTAATCTCTGAAGAGCTTCCACTGTCTGTTGAGATTTTTCCTTTTATACAGTTCAACTCCTCATTCTTTTCTTTTTTTTTTATTTTTTATTTTTTTTCTCATGGTTTATTTTTTTTATATTTAAAAATTTCCATCTCCTTCCCTCCTCCTCCCCCCTCCCTCCCCTCCTCCTCCCCCTTCCCTCCCTCTCCCCCTTCCCTCCCCTTCCCTCCACCCATACCTCCCCTCCCTCCCTCTCAAGGCCAAGGAGCCATCAGGGTTCCCCACTCTATGCTAAGACCAAGGTCCTCCCAACTCCCCCCAGGTCCAGGAAGGTGATCGACCAAGCTGAGAAGGCTCCCACAGAGCCCGTCCATGAAGAACAATCAGATCCCAGAGCCATTGTCCTTTGCTTCTCAGTCAGCCCCCGCTGTTGGCCTGGAGACAGCCTAGATGCCCTTCAGTGGAAGAATGGATGAAGAAACTGTGGAATATATACATGCTAGAATACTACTCAGCGGTAAAAAACAATGACATCTTGAATTTTGCAGGCAAATGGATGGAAATAGAAAACACTATTCTGAGTGAGGTAACCCAGACCCATAAAGATGAACATGGGATGTACTCACTCATATTCGGTTTCTAGCCATAATTAAAGGACATCGAGCCTATAAATTTGGGATCCTTGAGAAGATAATAAGAAGGTGAACTCCCAAAAAAAGATATAGTAATCCTCCTGGATATTGGAAGTAGACACGATCGCCAGGCAAAATTGGGAACTTGAGGGTTGGGCAAGACTGGGCCAAGGGAAGATGGGGAGAGAAAAGTGTGAAGGGGAGAGCGGGGGGAGCTCGGAGGAATGGAGTGCTTGGGATATAGGAAGGGTGGATATGAGAGCAGGGAAGCATATATCTTAATTTAAGGAGCTACCTGAGGGTTGTCAAGAGACTTGACCCTAGAGGGGTTCCCAGGTTTCCAGGGAGATGTCCTCATTCTTTTCTATTCCTGACAAAATTTCAATCTCTCCTGGTTTCTTTACATTTTTATCTGTTCTATGCTCTTTGGCTTCAAGAGATCCTCTAATATTATTTATTAATGTTAAAATTTAATCTTCAATGGCTATGTAACCCATGTACATTTCTGTAGTCTTGTACTTTGTTTTATTTTAAAAACAGTCTCGGTACTTTATTACCATACAACCTTATCATTTTCTAGTCTACAGATACATACTGTATCTTTGTATATTTTACCTTCTCTTCCTATCTTCATCTAAAATAAGCTAGTATTATTCAAAACTTAGATACTTAACAATAATTTTCTGAATGTTGTTAGGTCATTTTATTTTCATAGACTTTTATCATTCACTTTTTTATCTTTTAAACTCCAGCTATTGGATTGGCTTTCCAAATGTTTAAGATATTACAAAAAAAAAAGAAATTTGTTATGGCTTAAGCCCAACTTATTTGAGACTTTAGTTATTCGTTGTTGTTATTGTTGTTGTTGTTCTTCCTCTTCCTCTTCCTCTTCCTCTTCCTCTTCCTCTTCCTCTTCTTCTTCTTCTTCTTCTTCTTCTTCTTCTTCTTCTTCTTCTTCTTCTTCTTCTTCTTCTTCTTCTTCTTCTTCTTCTCCCCCTCCTCCCCCTCCTCCTCCTCCTGCTCCTCCTCCTGCTCCTCCTCCTCCTGCTCCTCCTCCTGCTTCTCCTCCTCCTGCTCCTCCTCCTCCTCCTGCTCCTCTTCCTCCCCCTCCTCCTCTTCCTCCTCCTCCTCTTCTTCCTCTTCCTCCTCCTCCTCCTCCTCCTCTTCTTCCTCCTCCTCTCCTCCTCCTTTTCTTCCTCTTCCTCCTCCTCCTTTTCCTCCTCCTCCTCCTCCTCTCCTCCTCCTCCTCCTCCTCCGCCTCCTCCTCCTCCTCCTCCTCCTCCTCCTCCTCCTCCTCCTCCTTCTTCTTCTTCTTCTTCTTCTTCTTCTTCTTCTTCTTCTTCCTCATGGCTCACCTCTCTTTCACAGGTCTTAAGACTCATAAAACAACAGAAACTGAAAAAAAGGAGCATATCTCTGAATTTCCAACCAATAGAGCTTAATGCTACAAATATGGAGGGGCTATTCTTAAATGATGGAAAGAGAAACTCCCACAAGGTAACAGTTTACAATTACAGCTTAAACAAACAAGCAAAAAATTAAGATAGCAAATACATAATTATAAGTGACATATTGTAGATCCACAAAGCAAAAACACAAAGCCTTAAAGATTATCTGATCTGAATCTTTAATGACAAGAAAAGAGGCTACAGCTTAAGACTTTAGGGGGAGTGGCAGCAGAGAACTAGGAGCCTGTAGGACTAGTAAGACCTGCAGGCACCTTTGACTTGAATGAGGACCATAAGTAAAGGAGGAAAGTAGAAATAATGAAGGAAAAATGTGGACAATGATAGGTTTATTCTTCAAGTGACACAGAGATGAAGTTAGGGTTATCATACCTGCAACTGAAATAATGTTGAAGACATAAGATCACTCAATAATGGCCAGAAAATAAAAATATTCCTTTATTACTGTTTTAAAAGTCATCATTTTATATGATATTATAGTGATAATAATGACAAGAAATCCATGAAACTCTAAAGGTAAAGTTAGTACATTTTCAATTATACATTTGAGCATCCATTTTCATGCTATCACTAAGTAGTACAAGTAAATTGTTTTACTAGTTGAACATTTGTACTACAGTTTATCTTTTTACTTGATAACCAAGGAGGGCATTTTCCAAAATATCTTCACAAACTGCCTTGACATGGATTATATCAAAATAAATAAACAGAAACTTTATATCAAATATATTGTCTTAAGAGAAGAGAATAATTTGGAACTAATCAGGTAATCTGTATAAAAATGTATGGGTCACCCAAATCACTCCCTTCAAATCTTTTTACATTCAAAGAAAATAAGTTAAGACATTACATGGTTAATTTATGTGTGGTAGATATGTCTAGCATGATTATTTTAGCATTTAGACTTCAAAACAGTATTGCAGAGTTATATTGTTTTCCTTTTTGTACAACATAATTGATAATAAACTTACTTATTTTCATTTTAACAGACACTTGCAATGTGGTATGACAGAGAGTCAATACAGAAGTGTTTCCTCCTCTGATGGCTGATATATATATGCTACCTGATCCTAAGACAGAAGGTTTCTAAATTATAGGAAGATATTAACGTACATAAGGAAGTATGTTTTAAAGAGCATTATAATTTGGATATAAAATAAAATATAATAGCTTTAAAGAATGTGTTTTGAAGTTCAATAAGTACATTTAAATATAACACAAAGGACACAAAGAATAACAAGCCAAGATTTCAATGGTATTATGCTAAGTATAAAGAAAAATTGCTAATTATATGGAAAGAATCTGGCAGTCACTAACTTAGCCAAATGATTAAAATTAATACCACTAGTTATGAGAAAAGTAGATATCTTGAAGCCACTTGTATGATATAATTAGAATATTGCCTCTGATATTGTCCTAACTAAACCTATGACTGAATCAATCTCCTCCTGAAGAAATATAAAATTTGTTCAAACTGTGGCATCTTGCATTCCTTAGAAATTCCAATACCATGAATGAAAATGAAAGACTGCAGTTAAAACTCAAGTAATTCCATAGTACAGATTAATATAAAGACTGCTAGTGATTTAAGGCACGAAGCTTGACCAACAACTATCAGGTCCTCCTATCTTTAAGTCCCCTCTTCTCAATAGGCAGACAATGTGAACTGTTCTTAGCATCACACAAGAAACAAATGGAAGAAGAAATAAAGGGCCATATTATGTCTTTTCCTTGACTAATTATCTTCCAGGACTTGTTATAAGTGAGAAGAGAATAAACACCTCATTTAAAATATCAATTCTGACTCTTTTGGAGGTGCTGTGTAGTTCAATTAGCAGGAAGTTAAAATCATTATTTTACATTTTCCATAACAATTACTGTTAAATAAAAACATCTAAAGCCAAAATGAAAGGCAAAAGAACAATGAAAAAGTCATAACGCAACTTAACTATAGCAGGACAAGTGAAGGAATTGAAGTACAGAAGACGGTATCAGTTAATTAAAAATATGTTAACTGTGGCCTAATACTGGTGTTAAAGAACATTATTATTCATTATATATTGTTATTCATATAGCATACATCTAAAATATTTTGTTTTCAATATTGAATTTCACTAATGAGAAAGACAACGTAAGAAATAAATCATTTTAGAAAAGTCTGGAATGAGAGATTACTGTCTCTATGATGTGTTCTGTTGTTGTGTGATTAGAGAATGCATAAGAATTGACAGACGTGTAAAATTAATGCTAAATTGAGTGTAGTTAACCATTAAGCTCTACCAAACTGTGGGACATGGAAGATTGTAAATGTTTCATAATTCCCAATTACTAGCTCCTCCCCTTTCAACTTCCTCCTTTTGAGTACTACTCTTTGATATTCCAAGTGAAGAATAAACTCCATGAACTACTATGGCCAACAGAATCAAAAGAACAAAAGAGCTATTGGACTGTGTTTAGCCTTGGCCTTTAGAAATCTTAAAGGCTTGTGACATTTGTCTTGAAATCTTGTCATCTACTATGTGAATATATGCCATTCCTACTGCCTCTAATAGAAGATTATGAAAAAATGAGGCTGTGTTCAAGAAGTTGATGATGGCCTGACCCTCAGCTAGCTTCACCTTGAGCCTTCTTAGCTGAAAGCAGTAAAGCCCAGAGTCTTAAAATCTGCCTGCCCTTGACCTGCAGACCTATGAGAAGGAAAAACCAAATGAAGTGATTGCTGTATTAAGCATGCAAGTTTGGGATTTATTTGTTACTTAGGCCCAAATTTGATTATGTAATTATCAAAGAAAACATTAACATTAAATATTCAGATTTTTCAATCCTATGTGCACTCTTTCTTTCTTCCTTTCCTATTTTTCCCCTGAAAATGAGGCATTGAGGGAATCATATAGGGACAACAGGAAAGTCCATTTCTGTAGGCTTAATTCAGAATATGCTGCCCATTAAATGTATATGTATTCCTTAATGCCTCATTCTCCCTAATATCTCGTTGCCTCAATAGCTAGATGCATTATTAATTCAGGATGCCTGTGCCATAATGGATCTAAGAATAAAGTGTACATGAGAATAAGGCCGTTGGAATTTGCTATACAAGGACAGATGAAAAAAATACATTATCTCCTGTGCCCTTAACCTGTTACTTGGTCAAAGCATTGTGTTCTTTCTTTCCCTGCTCTCAGTTCATTCTCTGAGCAGTGATAGCAGGCCATGTTTATAACAAGGCCAGATTGTTGGTACAGGAGGGGGCTTGTAGTTGGGATGAAATTATTTCTTGGATGAATTTTCTGATGTTCTTAATAACAGGATGCTGATATAAAAAGACCCACATCTTCTAACAAAACCTAGGACAAGTTATTTCTCCAGACTTTAACCCATCCGTGTAACTGGACATGAATAAGAACCTTACCTTTTCTGGTTGCATAAGCAATCCGGTCCCTCACAATTAAGTGTTAATTTTTTTTATCCTGAAAGTGAAGTCCATCCCATTCATGAGCCACTAAGTCTGTTTGTGTACTGAACTCACTGGCTCTGTGTAATCAGGTTTCCTATCTGTTGTCACTGGCCAGAAGCTTGATTTTGTTACTAAAAGAATTCATTTTATATACACACACACACACACACACACATACACACACACACACACACATACACACACACACATACACACACAATTATTTACTATTATTATGTTATGAAAAGCATTCATTCACTAACACATTCAAATTTATCTGATTATAATATATAAAACCATGAAGCCAAAAGCATGAGAATTTTTTATGTAAAATACCTCCACTTTGGAGAATTTAAGACAATGAGGTCTTAAAAATAGGATCAAATCTCAAAACTAGGCTAAATAAGATAGCTATTTCTGTCTAGAACAAAATGGGTATAACATTTCTTAAAGATAAATGGAAAAACATGTGAAGGCAGAAAGCAGTGATGGGCAGAGTTTTAAACCCGTGGCTCTGTGTAAACTTCGCTGGGCGGTGGAGCACCAGCATCCAGGAGACAAGAGAGGAGGGGCAAGGGAAGACATTTTTAACAAAGTCATCAGGGCACTCGTGAGGATGGCATATTTTCCGTGAACATGCAGCATAACTTGGTACTCTGTTCAAACACCACGCAGCATAATGGAAATGACACTTTCAGAATACTGATTCTCCCACAGGGAACTCACCAGTGAACTAGGAAAAGATCACAGGCTCTGACAGCTGATTGGTGAATTAATTAGGTGCTGAACTCTGCTAATGCTTCTGGAAATTACATGCAGAGCATGTACTGAGAGACATAGCGATTCCAAGGACGCTAGGTGTCACACAACAGCAGGATGAAATGTAATCAGAATCCAGAGGGAGGCCTGATGCAATAAGTTTTGTAGAGACCTGCTGAGATTAATCTTACTGATACTCTTTTCTGAGGGGAAATTTACATGGGGTAGCAAAATTATTTAGCGTCCAGGGGGAATGGAACTCAGGCTATATTATTTCTCTTCAGAGTTTTCCTGATGCAAGTCTAAGCAGTTCATCCTCATCAACTTCCCAGCAACCTCGTAAGGGGATCCTCCCTTTGTGTACCACCAAGTGACTGGAGACTTTGAAGAGGGCACAGAAAGCACTGCACCTGGCTTCACTGCGACATCCTCACTGTTCTGGTTGAATACAGATTCTCACTAAATACTCTATTTATGGAATATAGATTAGTGGTATATAAATTGCTGAGAATTTATGACGCTCTGGGTTTAATCATTAAGACCATAAGAAGTAAAGAAACGCTCTTTATTGCGGATCTTTATTGCTAAATATCCCTTGGTAATTGACTTATCAATTAAGGCTTCTTGAGCATGTTAACCAGATTTTCAAAGTTCTAATAAATATCTGAGAGATTTTAAGGAACAATAAACATACTTTGATTCTTAATTTGAAAGCTTAGCTATCCGAATTGCTTTGAACCTGGGATGAGGTAGACTATCATGGTGGGGAAACCATCGCTGCTTTCCTGATGGTGGCAAAAACAGAGTAAGACTGAGAGAGGCAAGTAGTAAACACTTTTTCAAGACAAGCTCCCACTGACATCTTCCCACCAGGGCTAATTTCCTAAAGATTGCATTGTCTTCCAAATTCAGCTCCCGGCCGGGAGGTGGTGGCGCAACGCCTTTAATCCCAGTACTCGGGAGGCAGAGGCAGGCGGATCTCTGTGAGTTCGAGACCAGCCTGGTCTACAAGAGCTAGTTCCAGGACAGGCTCCAAAGACAAAGAGAAACCCTGTCTCGAAAAACCAAAAAAAAAAAAAAAAAAAAAAAAAAAAAAAAAAAAAAAAAAAAAATTCAGCTCCCACTTCCAGGCCCAAGCTTTTAACATGGGTACCTAATGGTGACGCTTCATAATCAAACTACAACTTTGGAAAAAGCATTTCATCTCTCTGTCTTTGGTTTATTTATCTGCCAACTGCTAATATTCAGAGCATTTATTTCCTAATAGCATAGTGAGGATAAGTACATAAATCTTAGAATATTGCCTAAAACACAGTAATTATTATAAGTCAAAAATCATCTCCAATAATATAAATGAATGAAAAAAAAGAATCCTTCCTTGAAAAAAAACCAACTTTTAAGAAACTGAAAAACACATTATTGTCAGCACTTGGTGTATCACAGAATTTTGAGGATTTATAATCTACCTACTTGTCTTTCCCATCACTTCCATAACTGGAAAAACATGGAGGTAAATACAAGCCAAGAAGTTTATCTTTCAGATAAAACAAAAATATCTTCTAAATACATCCCAAGACTCTCATGACAAACAGGTCATGTCTCAACCTGTCAGGCTACAGTTGCATCTTGGTTAGCTGCTCTATTTTCTCTGAAGAGATAGCATGAAGGAAGCAAAACCCAGTTCCACCAATTTTATTCTTACCACATCAGGACAGTAGGGATGGGTAAAGAGGGTACAACTCAAATCCTGACTAAACTCTTCGCTTTCAATTCTTCAGAATGTTTTTTTTTTAATTTTTATTTATTTTTTCTTTTTTTTCAGAATGTTCATCAGTAATATTTTAACATCTTTGAACAAAAAACATGGATCTCTGAAGATAAAAATGGGCATAGAGTAAAAACACGTAAAACGTTAAAATTTTAGTTTCTTTCTTTTCCTGTTGCTATACAGTGTATATAATTACTGAGTCATAATAAGTGCCCTGCTCATGGTGTGGGACACATAAAATGTGGACCAGCATTGATGGAAGAATAAACTTGAAAGTATACCTGAGCTGTGAAGTGTAAAAATAGCATGAGGTATTTAAACTCTTTGTTCTGATAGAAAAAGCTGCAAAAAAAAAAAAAAAAAAGAAAGAAAGAAACAAAATGGCTGCCCACAGGTATCACGAGACACTAGATTAATAAATGTCAGACACAAACTTTTATATTTTGCTTTCTTCCCAAAAAGATTTTGGTGACTGGCTAAGTTGTTTTTGCTGAAAAATAAAAATAGTGAAAAAAACAACAATTTAAAATATATTCAATGTGTCCAAAGGTTTAGTTAGTTGCTCCTAGAAGTGTGGTAAGGCTTGGCGCCCAGGGATGCCTTCCTTTGGCCACAGCATCAGCATTTCTATCATCTCTAAGGCAGCTGTCCCTGTGAAACAATGTCAAATGGAGAGGCTGCGGCTTTCATGTTTAATAGTCTTAAAGTGTAATGCCGGTACAGAGAATCGTGATAAACAGGCCTGGAAGAATGCCTAGATTAAAAGCCTAAGAGCCTTTATGTTCATTCTTAATTTAATCCCAATTTTCTCATTTTCATTTACTCAAGTTCAATGCTTTTAAGAAAAGTATAGGTTAGACAGGATAGCCTGGGGAGTAAGATTTGGTTAGTTTGCATTTACTAAAGATGAAAAGAAGAATCTATTAAATGGAAAGCAGACTAAGCACCAGCAAAGAAGCCACCCTCGTTGGTCAGTGTCATGAGGAGAGCATGGAGCCAGAATAACACCCTGGAGTCTCTCCAGTACGGCTTCTCTAGTCTCTCCTTGGAGGCTAGGATTTTTTTTCCCTTTGCAAACATTTTTTTTTCCTGCAGAGTCTGCACAGACAGTGTGTTTTAAGTTTCAGCTTAAAATAAAATAGGCATGTGGGGCTTTCCCTGACAATAAAACTTAAATCAGCACCTCTGCTTCTCACCTTGTTTCATGTCAGCTTAGCTTTTATTATTACTGAAAATTTTCTTTCACATATTGTATTATTAATGGATGCCCTATATGACCCACTGAAGGCACAAAACCTATGACACAGATTGTATCTGCTTATGCTACTTATGAGTAATCAGAGAACATAAATTATACTCAGTAAAGATTGAATGAATACGAGCATAAATATGTGTTTTAGAAGGTCAAGACAGATGGCAGAATTAAAAAAAAGGTTTCTTGTAAACATTGTATTTTGATACTGATGACAGTTAGCATTTATAAAGAGATCACTATATTTTTTCTTCACATTGATATTATAAGAACTGAGGAGAAAGATGTCATCAAATACACATGCATGCTAAATACAAGGTAATTGGATCCACATCTGGATTGATTTTAGAGCAGCTAGGCTTCTCTACTTTATGTGGGATTTCCCTCTGTATGCTATGATTACTATTAATGAACAAAGAAAACTGGCTTGGCCTGTTGATAGGGCAGAACTTAGGTAGGCAGGAAAAACTAAGCTGAATGCTGGGATAAAGAAGGGCAGAGTGAGAGAAATGCCATAGAGCCACCGGCAGAGATAGACATGCTGAAACTTTGCTGGTAGGCCATGACCTAATGGTGATATACAGATTAATAGAAATGGGTTAAATTAATATGTAAGAGTTAGCCATTAAGAAGCTAGAGCTAATGGGCCAAACAATTGTTTAAATAATACAGTTTCTGTGTGATTATTTCTGGTCTAAGCTAGTTGGGCAGTCCAGAACCAACAAGCAACGGCCTCCCTACTACAACTACTTTGACTAACTTTGGATGCAGTTAACATGCTAAGTAGTAGGTTTTTTTTCCTTCTGTGCTTCTTAGAACCCTCCACACACATGGATATAGTTGATTCACTAGGTTTATACATCAGAGGCAATCAATTGTCAGAGATTTAAATTTATGCTCTAAATTGAACTAATGGGAAACTAATTGCTGGGTTCTAATTCAAGGCTATAGAAATGTAGCATGTAGTTTATGACAGATTATAAGTTATCTTTTTCCCACTACTAGTTACTAACCAGTCTTCAGATGTCATTGAATAAGGAGTTGCTGTTGCCCCTTTGCAGGCTCATGAATTAAATGTGGGACCTGGATTATAATCAACACTACATTCTGCCTTAATTTGTGCAGCATGCCAGGTAGATGGCGAAAGTCATGGAAAGACTCTCCCATAATTTATTTGCATACTACTTTACAGATGAATTAAAGTTTAGCCCAATAATTAATAGAATTAAAAGAATTCTACCATTTTTATACATGATAATTCTTAAAGGTTTTCTTAAAATGAAGATAGTATGGACCATCAAAAACCACCATAAAATTAGATGAAATGATCTAATGGCACATATAAATGTTACTTCTCTGCATAAAAGACCATGAAGTAATGGCAGATTGCTGAGATATGAGCAACCAAATCCATTGTGAGAGCAGGCTAAACACACTACACAAACAGCTCCAAGCACCAACAGGGTGGCTAATACTTGTAAGGACAGCATTCAAGAGGACAAGACAGTATGTAGCCCAGGTAGGCAACACATTGATATACTGTTTCAAAAAATAGATTTCATCTATATCAGAAGTTTATATAGTTATATACAGCGTATGTCAACTTTACATAGTATATGTACATTATATGTTAGATGCAGTGGGTAACTGTGTTGAAGACAAACTCCAATTTCACGAGATTTTTTTTCTGCTTTTTATTTTGTTTTTTGCTCTGTACTTTTTGTTACTTAAAATAAATCCATATAATTCTATTTTAAAATCAAAATGACCCAATCAACCAACCAACCAACCAGTCAAAGTTAAACAACAACAAAAACAAATAGCTCCATTCTGGATCATGCTCAAGTATTCTGGGCCTGTTTTAGAGACACAGACATAAATTTTAACCTCCTCTAACTTGACGTTAAAATATTTGCAGAGAATTTCCATCATCTCAAACAATTAGAATTCAGTATTGAACAAGTAAACTTAATCTTTTGAAATTCACATTGCTTCGTTATTGTGTCTGCTCTAAGAATTTGATTTCAAACAAATGTACTTTTGTTATGTAGAATTTTTTCTTGTACACTCTTGTACTAGAGAGAGAGAGAGAGAGAGAGAGAGAGATTTACAAACTGCTGTTGGACTGCTGATGAAAACAATATTCAAACTAGGTCTGACCGGAAAGCCTTCTTCCTTTGGTGTGTCTTTCACAGTAGAAGAGAGTTCTAACAAGCTTTCAGTGAGAAAGCAATCCATAATCCTATACAATTGTAACACCTATGAATAAAAAGGTCTAGAAAAGACACATATTACCAAAGGTACAATAATGACACCATATCTCGGCAGTCACCAATAGCTCTCTAATTGGACTTAAGGCTCACTCAAAAAGAGAGAAATCATGCCTGGTGCTGGAAACCTTGCCAACAATTTAGGATAGTGAGGTCATCATGGGGCTTAGAGAAAACCTATTTATGTCAAAGACTAGCATGATTCCTAACTGCATTATAAAACTTACCTGATAACCATTAATACAATCTCTCACCCCTAACCAAAGTAGCTTCATTATTCAAAATGCAGAGATCATTATAGAAACCCACAACTGGTCAAAATCAGAAATCAATTGATTGCATGGTATCCAAGACCCAGTGGGTATAGCCCCAGGACAACTTTTTCTCCAAAGACTGAGCATGGCAGTGAGCTGATCTAATCTTAGAACAAGTCAGAGGATGTAGGATCTATCTTTTCATTTCTTTGTGATGCAAACTTTTATTAAAATGAAAGTTGTCAGTATTGAAAGGATTTGCATGAGGTTTTGATATTTTTAAAACACTTTACAAGCAAATGGAATTTTAATGTTCAAAATAATTTCTAATAATTCCATAAAGTAATAATTTGCATTTCACTTTCAGTATGTCAAAATATAATATCCTTGCAACTATTTGCTATCAAGGCACATCGGAAAACAGTGAGTTTTTTGTTTTCAGGATAAGAGATAGCTTTAAAACTTATGTAAATTCAAACAACAAGAAGAAGAGGTTAATTTATCAGAATTCCTAAAACCCACAGTAGGCACTGTGAAGGAAGAGGCTAAGAAATATTTCAAGAAGTAATTACGTTAGATAGTGTCTTTGAATCATTTCAAATTTAAGTGTCATTAAAATATTCTTTTCTGATTATAAGAACTTTGTAAATGACAGATAGTTTATGAAGAACAAATTAGCAGTGTCTCTGAGTCTCTTCACATAATTGTCAATTTTTCTATTACCCCATCCAAGCGAATATAATGGACATCATTGTAAACTGTGAGCTTTGTGCCTTGGGGTGAAGCTTAAGTTTTGGAACTGTAAGATGTAAAATGTTAGCAATGACATCAGCATTTTTGTATATCTTGTTTTCAAGGTTTCATGTTTTACTCCTGGACAAAGAAAATTTTTTAAAATATTCTTGTCCTTTCCTATAACTTCCTATTCTTCCTTCTTCCTTCTCTTCTACAATTTATTTTCTTTCTTATTTAGCGCCGCATTTCTGCTCAGGGACAGTGTCTGTTTCCTCTCTACCCAAGCCAGTTTCTTATACTGATATGCAGTTATATATTTCTTTTTTTCATGGTTTTTTTATTTAAAAATTTCCCTCTCCTCCCCTCTTCCTCCCTCTTCCCTCCCCTTCCCTCCACCCATACCTCCCCTCCCTCCCTCTCAAGGCCAAGGAGCCATCAGGGTTCCCCACTCTATGCTAAGTCCAAGGTCCTCCCAACTCCCCCCAGGTCCAGTCATGGAGAAGGTGGGACAGAACTAAAGGGAGATCACCAACTCCAGTTGGAATGGGACTGATGGATCATGCGACCAAACCCGTCTCTCTGAAAGTGAATTTTATTTTTATCTAAATTTATTTTTGTTTTTACTTTTCTAGATTTTTGACACAAGCCCTTACTATTGTAGTACTGTTGGACATTGATCTCACAATATTCTTACCTCAGTTTCTTGAGTACTAGTCTTACAGGCATGTACCACCAATATTCCTCAGAGATGCCTTATTTTCCCACTAACTCTTATTTCTATACTCTTTTTCTTTCTTAGTTCAGGTGTACAGACAATGGAAGATTACAAGTGTTTCATTCCAACATCAAACAACAGAAGAGAAGCACTTATTCATCCATGAAATTTTGATGCAGACATCATAAACAGATCCAGGACAGCTAGAAATGTGGGAAGGAGTTTCAGGAGATGGCTACCTGCACAACACGGGTATAAAACACAGAAGAAGTAGCTACTAGAACTCATGAGGGGAAAGGGCAAGAGTAACCCAGTTTTAAATTTATATTTGCTCTGTAGACCCCTGCATACCCTGCATCACTAAACTAAGCATAAAGATCCATAAAGATCATAAAGATCCATCTGCAGCCATCAGATATTATATGCAACTTTGTTCCTTTTCAGATTTTCATATGATATATTTTGACCAAATTCCACCCATTCCCTCCCCCTGCAATTCTGCCTTACATCTTCCCTGACACTTTCCTCTCCCATTTATGTGCTCTCTCTCTCTCTCTGTTTTTCAAACTCTGAGTCCACTTAGTGTTGCCTTATGTGCATGGTATGGGACGATTTATAGATAGCCTTTTAGCATTTGTATGTGTGAAAAGAACTGTCTCTCATGCACCTAGAAACCATCAAGCGTCAGTAGCTCCTCAGCTAGGGACTGGACTTCCTGAGCTCTTCGCCATCTGTGCTGTCAGTTGCTATGGCTTGCCTGCAAATTTTGAGCCTGCAGTCGGAGCTAACAGGAGTTCACAGTGCAGTGGTGTTATCGTGTCCAACAAATGCTTCCTGTCAGACACTGACTACTTCTGACTCGTACACTCTTCGCAGGCCTCTTTCATGACCACCCCTACGTCTTGGAGGTAAAGGTCAGATAGAGCCATGTAGAGCTCATTACTTCACTGACTCTTATTTTCTGCACCTTGATCAATTGGGGAACTCTGTATTAATCACATCTATTTCCAAGAGAAGCAGATGAGGGTTGAGAGACGCACTAAGATATGGGTATGGTTAAAGACACTTGCCAACAAGTTAGAAGACTTAAGTTCAGTCTCAAGATTCTACATAGTCAGAGGTTAAGTCAGAAGATACTCTCGCAAAACCCATAATTTTAAAAAAAATAAAAAGCAAGCAGAGTAAAATCCATGAATATGCTAGAATTTTCATAAAGGCACTAAGCAAATACAAGCAGAACCCAAGTAGTTTGCAATATGTTCCATAAAATATAAGAGTTTAACAAGTTTTAATGGTATTCACTTTAATCCCCAAAACACAACTAAAATAAACTCAACATTTACCTCATATGCTTCAAAATTCGCAGAACAGCTTAGAAGTCCTTAGAGCTCATGATGCTGTCTTCCCGTGTCACTCCTCCATTCCTAGAAATAAAAGGAAGGCAAAGGAATATTCAGAGCAATATATATCTTTGTACAATGATGGTGATTAGCCATAAAATTTTATTGTCATTCTGCACTGCCACTTAAAAAGTGCTTCCCAGTGTAATGCTGTTATTATGGCTTTTGTTAAACTGCAAAATATAGCGAGGGAAATTATATCTGTCTGGGACTTCCAAGATGCTCAAATAGAGTCCAGATTATAAAGTACCACAAAGAAAACCCACATTCAATTACATATATTTTCTCGAGAGAGATTGTTGTACTATGAAAACAAGCACTCATAATCTAAATGTTTTCTTACTCTACATACAGTAGTGCATAAATATTTTTCTAAATGAAGCAGAGGGCTCCTTGTTTAGGTTTTAGAATGATTACTTTAAGTAAATTTTTATCAAGAACTTTAATACATGTCCCACAATTTTTCCCTACAACATACATAGTACACAAAAATGCTAGTCATTGTTTTAAGAATTAATTCACTTGGTAATAGACACCCAGGACATAAGTTTGTCAAACAGATGACTCTCATTCCCCTTATTTATGAATCTTATATATGAAATTGTGGAGTGGCAAGTAAATATAACTGATAAGATGAAATAACAGATATTAATCTGCAGTAATAATTCATACTTAGATTTTAGTTTTCTATAGGACCAATCATTTAAAAAATACTTGCTAGAAGCAAATTAAAAATATAATTAAGATGCATTGAGTATCAGGGCATGGTGGCACATGCCTTTAATCCCAGCACTTGGGAAGCAGAGGCAGGCCGATCTTAAAAACAAAAACAAAAACGATGCATAGAGTTTTGCTGGTGCCTTGTGTTACTTCTCTATCACTATTCACGTTAATAACCTATTCTTTTAGGAGTAGCAATACGCTCAGTGAGTAAAGCACCTTCTTCACAAACACAAAGACTTCAATTCTAAAAGAAAGGTGTAGCTCCAAAGCTACAGAGAAACCCTATCACTTAACAAAAAAAAGCACCTATCTGTGACCCCCCGTTCTAGCAGAAAGGACTGGGGAGAGAGTTGGATCCCAGGGGTTTCCTGGCTGTCCAGCCATTTGCCAAAACAGCAAGTTCCAGCAAGATTCTCTAAGAGAATCTTGTCTTAAAAATAGCGTAGATATCAGTAAGAGGAACACTCAGCATCTATCTCTGAAATTTACATAGGCAGCTGGATGCTGGGGAGAAGGCTTAGTGTGTGAAAAGTATTGCACTTGCTGACAAGTGCGGGAACTCATCTAAGAATGAGTTATGCGCACAGCAAGACTTCCCAACAGTGTTATTGTGTTCTCTCTGATATATATCAACACACAATCTCTAGGTTGGAGTTTGCATGTTCCCAAAAAGGAATACAAACTTTAGTTTGTGATCATATTTAAAGATCACAGAGCTATGTGTGGTACCACACAGCTTTAATACCCAATGCTGAGATGGTTTAGATGAGAGATTTGTAAGTTTGAGGCAAACGTGGTAAACAAATCTTGTCAAAAATAAATAAAACAAAACAAAGTAGAAATATTTTTATATTCGACATCTTTATTGTAGAAGAAATGTGTATTGTATTTGCAATTTGCTGTCATGATTTAACTTTTAATAAGCAATTACTTTAATTTAGAGACGTTATTGCTTGACAGATATGAAAAATAGATTATGGCAATAAAATAAATAATATAAATTCAAAAGAAGCAATCAGACCACTACAGCCATTAAACAAAAATTAAGTTACTAACACATAAAGTTTAGATGAGAAACAAAACCATGTGAGATATGTTGGCAAGACTGAAACAGGCATTGGTTTCTGAGTAGCAGTTGAGGAGTCTCAACAGAAATAAATTCGGTTTTACTGTGTTGACAATCAAATGTATAAGGAACACATCCCAAACTATAATTCCCAGGCAGTAAGCCAAAGCTGCCCGTGATGTTTTATCAGTTTGCAATTCAGGATATGAGCAGGATGAGAAGCCCATCTAGCAGGGAGTTCTTGAACATGTTATATGTGCATTAGGTATTTCCCACTAAAATGATTTAAAAAACAAGGAAACAAAACATTGACAAGCAAATATACATCTTCAGAGTATAGAAGAGGAAAAATATGAAAATCTAGTTTCATAAGAATTGATAGATGCAGTTTAACTGAGTTGGTTCAAAAACTACAATAAGAATAAACAGACTTAAAAATTTAGAAATTTGACAGAATTAAAAATTCAAAGTGAAGGCTAATGCTTAGAATACCAAAAAAACCCTGAGGATTTAATAGTCGGAAAATACCTCTGAGACATGAATAAAATGAAATGTGTCCAAATACATTTGCATGGTCAACAAAATCACACTTGAATTAGTTCCTTAAATAGGAAACTATGGTAAGTCAATTTCATTATCATGATCATGCTGTTGTGACTACGACACAAAGTATTATTAAAGAGGAGAAATATATGGTTTCTGCCAATAACTTTAAAAATAATAGGTATTAGATTGTTGCCAATCTAGACTTGGTTACAATTCAAACAAAAAAGACTCTACTTAGGAGTTTAGTGTTGTACAATTGAATTTCTATAACCAAAACTATAATTTTACTTATTTTTTGAAGAAAAGGTATAGAGTAATAATTATAGACAAGCAAAATGACATGTTAGTCAAAATGTAGTGAATTAATTTTTATGTTTATGGGAGTATGTTAAAGCATCTTTGAAAATAAATAAGAAAGATTGATCTCCCTTCTCTTTTGAAGGGAAAAACACATAAAACACATATTGCAAGTGAATCACCCTAGGTTAAAGAGCATATAGTTATAAATTTTCATATACATATTTACAGCTGATTCAGAGGAAAATGATTCTTTGTTTTGAATGAATAGATTTAAAAAAAAACAAAACTCAACATTCTTCTTTGTTCCACAAATAGATCTAACATTTCTCAGACTTTATTTCAAGATAGGAAAGCTGGAAGAATCTTGTTTTTCATAGCAAAAATCTACCCTGGCTTCTTCTCTCCGACGGTGAAAATTACCTTATTATTGACATTTTCTTCCCCATATTTACATTCTTGCACAGTAGTGTAGGGCGTACACAGAAAGAATGAAGATTCAGAGTTCATGATGGAAAGTACATTCCTGAGACAACAGAGGAAGGCTACAGCACAGCAGCCTCTGAGGAGCGTCTGACTGATTGCAGCACCGCAAGAGGAAGTGCAATGATAGTCGAATTCGATTTCTTCTAAGAGAAAGGATGCACTCTACATTGGAGATAGACGACTCGCTCAGTGACATAAAGTAATTAGACGGCGTCTGCATCTTCTCTACTTTTGTTTCCTTTTTAGACCCATTGATTTGAAAAGGAGAAATGATGACCCCTTTATAAGCTAGCTATGCTCATCACTGTTTTATAAAACAGTGTTTCGGGATCAGTAAGATGGCTCAGTAGGTGAAGGCTCCTGACCCCAAGCCTCGTGACCTGAAATAGATTTCAGGACTCATATGGTGGAAGGAGGGAATGAATTCAAGCAGACTGTCTTCTAATCTCCCCTTGTGGTCTATGACATGTACACATCTGCACATACACACACACATCAGCACACAAGGATTCAAAATAAATAAAATACAAATGAAACAAACCATTCTTTAATTTGTTCAATGTAAATTAAGTCATAGGAGATATTAAAGAACACCCTACTATCTGAGGCACCTAATGTTATCCCATAATTATCTCAGAACGACATATCACATAGTCAACACCATCTCCATAGTAGCATAAGTAGATAGCTATGGTCAGGAAACCAGAAAGAATAATAGGAAATTGAATAAAATGGTGCTTAACCAAGTTTGAAACCTATAATCAGCACAGCAGACCAGATGTAGATGAATTCATGTTTTATTATCAACATTTCACAGTTATTAAACAAGAAGGAAATTGTGAATGAAAGCTTTCCCATCCTTGGGTTTGGTGCTTTGACCCTTTCTTTAAAGGAAGGTATTAAAATGCAAGGCAGTCTGGGGCTGTAATTAAAGCTAGGCTAGAAGATTCATAAAAATCTAATATTTTAAGCAGGTAATATTCACATAAAAATAAAAGATTTAATTAATATGATATTTCTAGCAAATTGATGTCATAGAAAGTGATATTTCCTCAGGACATAAATATTCAAAATTATTTTTCATTAGAACAGATAAAATTGAATATACCATTGCTTTCTTCCTAAGTCAAGTAAACCAGTTATGTAATTCTCAGCCTACTCCACAAAACAGCTAGTCTAAATAGTAAACATTAAAACATATAATTTCTTATTTTAATCAATCAACCCAGCTATGCTACTTACCTAAAACCATATATGAAAAGAAAGATAGAGGAGAGAAAAAAAAATACAGTCAAGTGGTTTTGATTGAGTTACTCACTATAAATTGTGATTTTGAAAGCAAACATTTCCCAAGTTTAGAAAAGCCCAGTGGCAGTGTTGATGAATTCTCTCTGCAGACTCCACCTAAAGCACATAGCAGAAGTCTATTGAAGGAAAGTCCTGCTTTTTTACAATACCCAATTCTGCTTTAGTATGAAATGCACACCGCCTGTTCCTCAACAGAAGAAAAGGGAAACCTCAAAACAGCCATTTTTTTTTTTTTTAAATCTTCATTTCAAGTTGCCTGGGTTTTCAGCAGCTTTGTTCGGGGACTCCCAGCTGAGCGACGAGGACTTCGTTCCAGAATGCTTTGGTGGCACACACTCGCTTTGTTCGTGGCTTTCTTAGAGACACACCTGCTAAGGATATCCGTATTTTTATTCGCTTTAATCTTTCAAAACCCTGGAGTGGGGTGCAATGCACTGGTGTCTTTTTATTGGGTCAATCAAGTTAAAACTTTTTATTCTGCCTAAGCTTTTGAAAGTTGAAACACCACTGTAACAATAATGTCTGGCAATAAATCTTCATGCTTCGTTTGGAATAAAATATAGTTTAGAATTATCCGTCCATAATATGAATTCTCACACACACGCATACACATTAACATTTTCAAGCAAAACAAAGAATTATATAATAGTTATTGAATATTT
This sequence comes from Arvicola amphibius, assembly GCF_903992535.2. Lineage (NCBI taxonomy): Eukaryota > Metazoa > Chordata > Mammalia > Rodentia > Cricetidae > Arvicola > Arvicola amphibius. Next base: position 91,174,982 of record NC_052057.2, read on the forward strand.
TTCATATACCAGGCACTGTTTTTAACACAGCTATTTGCTGTGTTACTTTTCAGAACAATCCAAAGATATTATTTATTGATTTCATTGATACCACAGAGGGACACAGTACAACTTTCAACCAAGGTATAAATAAATTTATTGAGCCAATAACAGACCAAGGCTTGAGACAAAACAGTGGTGACAATAACTTAAGTTATTAATCAATAACTCAAGTTATTAATTATTGCTGTTTTCTCTAATGGAGGAAAACCTGTGATAGATATCTAATAACTGCACAACTGAGCCTTAGCCGTTTTAACCACACTTCAACAACAACAACAAAATGAAGTCAGAAATCAGCATAAAGGCTGACAGAAGCAGTTTAATAAAAACAATGGTGATGACACGAGCCATTCCTGCTCCGTAAACATCCACAGTATTTAGTATTCCACTAAACATGTACCAAACCTGTGGGTAAAATCACACATTGTATAAGTGCCTTAATGGAAAAGGAAACATCAGAGTTAGCAGCTTTACCAGTCTCACCTGGAAGTAGGTTTTCATGAGCTAAGCAGACCTGTATACATTGGGTAGGTTTTTGGAATGGATTCACGTCTTTTGTTCTTCATCTTCAATTATGCTACCCTGTATTCTATGACAGTTCCTTGAACCTTGTCATCTGTATTCCAATTATAAGCCCAGGTTCATAGTCATTTATATTTTGTTCTATGTTTGAACCTCTTAAGAAACTATTCCAATGAATGATCCTTTTCAATAGAGAAATCTTTTTATATTTTGAAAGAAAATCCCATAATTTAAGATAATTCTAATAATGGGGATATCAGGTAGCAAACCAAAACTCCTTTTTAGTTTCTCATATGCAGTTGGCCATGGGAAGATGAAGCTGAATATCTCCTCCCCACACACTGTCAGAAAAATCACTGAAGAGAATAGTGAAGACACTTCTTACTTTCTAGGAAAAGTGCATGCCCACAGTAATAGCCCCTGATGCTCTGAATGAGGAGCAGAAGGGTTGAATTTTAGTTAGGGTTTCTATTGCTGTGATGAAACACCGTGACCAAAAGCAAGTCGGAGAGGGAAGTGTTTATGTGGCTTATACTTCACATCACAACTCACCTTCAAAGAAAGCCAGGACAGGAACTCAAGCAGGGCAGGAATCTGGAGGCAGGAGCTAATGCAGAAGCAGTGGACAAGAGCTGCTGCTTTCTGGCTTGCTCCTCATGGCTTGCTAAGCTTATCTTCTTACAAAACTCAGGACCACCAGCCCAGGAATGCCACCACCTACACAATGCACTGGGCCCTCTCCAACTGATCCATAATTAAGCAAATGCATTGCAGCCAGGTCTTTTGGAAGCATTTTATTCAGTTGAGGCGCTCTTCTCTAATGATTCTAGCTTGTGTGAGGTTAATATAAACTAGCTATCACAGGTTGAGTAGCCCTGATAACTCGTGAGAACCCCAAGCAAGTTTTTCCCATGAGTCAAAATGTCTTGATTCATTTCAAAAAGACATTCTCGTTTTATGGACCAAGGGGCACTGTAGAGAAGAAGCACAAATCTGTCTGGGGCGGGGGGGGGGGGCGGTTATTGTAGGTGCCAGTCTCAGTTTCCTCAACTTGGTTATTCTGACCAAAATGAGAGCAGGGTATTCCCGGACTGATAGATACTACTGCTTCTCAGTTGTTAAGGTCCAAAAAAACCTCACAGAATCCGAAAGCTTTTCCTTGTCTCTAAAGTCAAGGACATGTCCCAACATGTTGTCAGAAAGCCCTTACACAAGAAGGTAAGAAACCTAGCACCAAAGCACACAAGAGGCAACATCTTGTTGCTCCATGTGTCCATGTCTTGCTGAAGGGGAAGCCTAGCCAAAAACCTTGTTTTGTAAGGCGTGTCCCCCTTGGTCTAAAGGCGTATCCCCCTTGGTCTAAAGGCGTGTCCCTCTTAGGCGTGTCCCTCTTAGGCGTGTCCCCCTTAGGCTAATATTGACTTATAAAATCTTGCGGGCCTGTGGCCCGCCTGCTCTTTGTTTTCCTGCCCTCCTCGCTGGAACCTTGGATTTGTAAGTTCCCTTTCCTTTCCTTTATTAAAACTGAATTATATATATTAAAGCTTGTCTGGTGAATCATAACTGCCGATCAACCACGCACCTTCATCTTGCAACACAAACAATAACATTGTGCTCTGAAAAACAGCATAGCAAGAAATATGGAGTAAATATGGAGTATAAAAATATGAGCTTTTGTCCAGGAGACTGAAGGGAGCCAAAGAAAAATGTCAGGAACAGATTGCCAAGAGTTATGGGCTGTTCTCACTGAGAGTTTTTACTTAAGTCTAAAAAAAAAAAAAAATAACTCTTTACGCCTAACAAATATCTTATTAGACCTTGAATCTCCCAATTCAATGAATACTTTATGCCAGAAATCTCAACTCAGAAGCCAGTGTCCTCTGTTTCCCAGCTGTACCTTCTTTCTCACGTCCCAGTTGCATCGTTGAATCCATCTGTCTGTTATGAATGCTGCTGTTAAGCCCTCTCCAAGCAACTGGGTATCTTCTGTTTTACTCACATGGTCTAAACATGTTTTATTTTTGCTCTTTGTGTCCATTCACTAGAACCCAGGCATAAGTACTGTAAAATATTGACCTAGGCTTATTTATCCATAATTAACTTCCCTTGTCTGTTGGGTATACATTTCGTTCCTTTTTGGCTTGATCGCTAACTAAAAGACACTGTTTATGCAGTCATAGTAACCTCTTTTGCTGTATGTGTGCTGAAAATGCCTTTCTAAAATTAAAGTTCTAGCTTGGGGTGATGCTTTGTTCGAACTATCTTTATCCTACCCCTTCCTTGGTCTTTCCCAACTCTTTCTAGGTTCCAGTTTAAATAGTACATTCAATGCATATTTTTAAATCAGGAATATCTTTTAATATTTTGCTTTATTTTCTTGAAGTTTACTTCCCACCATTTCTTTGAACAATATGATCTTGAGTACAGAATTTGTATCTAGTCTTTTTTAATTTGAATACTGGAATTGTTATTTGCTGGTATGAATAACTTTTGGAAAATTTCTGATGTTTACTATATTCCAACTTCTTTATTAATAGAAAAGATACCAAAATATTTACTTAAAGGGATGGATGAAATTATTAAAATGAGTTTGTAAAATTAGGTAGTGGGAACATATTGTATCCCCAATAACTGTGGAATCCATTATTCTGTGAAATTATTTTTATCTAAATGATTATTAGAAAATGTTTGCTTCTTCTTCTTTACATGCCAAATGATGTAAACTCCAGTAGGACTCCTGGTTACCACTAAAACCTTTATTAAAGAAAAATCTCAGCTAGTATTTATTTAACTAATTTGTTGACAAAGTGTATAAAACTATCTATGAATAGAAGTTAAAAAGAATATAATGTGCATCACCCACTTTAATAAAAGTAGGTCTTAAATACTAATTGGTTTCACTCTTTGGAAGGTTCACTTGGCATAAAGAAACTCGTGATACTGTATCCATGCAAATTTTTTTTCAATTAAAAAACATTTAAAAACTGTGCTAGACAGTCATCTTGTGGTCATGCATAATTGATATGCTTGCTAATTCATGCCTGTAAAAACTTTGGTGACTCTCAGGAAAATATTGATATAATCTTTCTGAGTTTTACAAAACTTCTTCACTACTACCAAAGTTAACATAGAATTCTCTCCCGCCAAATTTATTCCACTAAAATCGTAAAAACTAAGTTATCACTTAACTCAACTTGTTCTCTTCTTCTGATTTCCCTGAATTTCTGTTTTAAAGAATGTTCTTTTCCTTTATGATGAGGGCAGTGAATGATTTTTAGAAAGACACTAAATCATTGATCTAATGCCTCAATGTATATGATGTGACTCTTGTATCAAAGAATTATATTAGAGACCTCTGATTCACAATTTTTATTTTTAAAATATTTTATCGAGATATGACTAACATGTAAAAGTGTGTATATTTAATGAGTATAATTGTGGCAGTTTGAACAAGAAAGATTACCCACAGGTTCTCATATGGGAACACTTGGTCCCCAAACGGTGGCAATTTAGGAAGAATTTTTGGAAGCTTTTGGAATTTGAGCATTGCTGGAGGAAGTAACCCTCTGTGCTAGGGACACAGGCTGGAAGAGTTTGCAGCATTACCCACTGCCAGTCTGCTTTCTCTGCTGCCTTTTAAAGTTGAAAATGTGATTCCTCAACTTTTAGCTCTGGTTACCTGCTGCCATGCGTCCCCTGCCCATTATGGACTCTTGCTCCCAAAGCATAAGCCACAAAAAACTTCTTTTCTATTGCTTTTGGTTATGGTGTTTTGTTACAAGAACAGAAAAGTTAGCAATATAACAACTTAAGCATTTTGTATACAGATGTGAAACAATCACTATATTATATATATATATGTATATATAAGTATATATAATAACAACCACTAACAATCCATAACCTCAAAAAGTCTCTATTTCAACATATATATTTGTAGAAAAATAAAAGAAATCCTGCATAATGAAGCTTGTTTTCTGCTCCATTTGTTCTTTAGGGATACATTCAATTGATTCATTATGGGTTTAAGATTCCTATTTGTATTTATTTTAATAAAAATTTATATATTATATACTAGTCCCTTGAAATATGTACATATGGCACAATGGCTAAGTTAAACTTATAAACATTGATTGTCCTCCACGTATTTACAATTTCATGTCAAGGACACTTTACTCTTGGTGATTGTTGACGAGACGATGAAGGTTATTCACTATGGCGTGCTGCCGTATAGCAGGTCTTTCGAACCTACTGCTTCTATACACATGGAATCTTGTATTCTTTACCAACATCCCCACAATGCCTTCCCACCCCAAATCTCTGATAATAATACCCCCATCTCTAATGACCTCCCTCCTCTAGTCCCTAGTTACTAACTTTCCTACCAGACTCCTAGTAACCAACATCCCCAAACGCTCTTCCCACCTCCAATCATGTAGAACTTAAGTGTGTCTTCCTGTGCCTGGCTTAATTCACTAAAGTTAATGCTACTCAGGTTCAGCTGCATTGTGGGAAATGACAATGGCAGAGTTTCCTCGTCCCTCTTTTTTCCTTCTTTCCATTCTTTCTTCTTCCTCCCTCTCCCCCCCTCCATCCCTTTCATTTCTTTTATCTCTCCCTGTTTTACTTAAGATGTAGGCAGGGTCTTATATATTCCAGGCTTCCCTTGAGAATGACTGCCAACTCTTGGTCATCTTCCTAAAGCTGAGATTAAAGGCATAGCCCAGTGTTCCAAGAACTAGATTTTGTTCATTATAAAGGATAATTTAAATGTGTGTGTGTGTATGTGTGTGTGTGTGCCTGTGTCTCTGAATGTGTGTGTTACAGAGTAAATGTAAATGTCAGACTGTTTATATAGCAGATTAATTTTTTTCTGTCATTTTCTGCACTCTGTAGAGGCAGGAATTGGGGAAATCAATCAAACCCCAAGTTATTTTAATTAGAGAGCACACAGAAAGTTATCAAGCTCTACATCTTCCCCATATAATCGATGAGGACATTCTCAGTGCTCTTAAGTCTATGTGCTAAGCATAATGTAATGCAAATGTTTGACCAGATGAATTTGTAAGGGCAACATCCATTTTTCAAAATTAAACAGCTGACATTATGTAGGCCCAAAGGCTCTGGTATAGTACATATTATTGATTAAAGTAATATTTTAAAATTATTATAGTGCAAAAGAGGTCATTAAAATGGAAAACTACATTTTTGTTGTTTTTAATAGTTCAAATTGGACCACTAACAGTACAAATGTTTGAACAAATCTGTAGAATATTTTTCTTGGTATTCAAAAGTCCTCAAATAAGATTCAGTTTCATAGAATACAGTCTTGAGACAACTTTAAGAGTACATAGATCAATAAGCAGTGGAGCAAACACTGGCCCATGAGTCCTTGGCATTTCTATTAGTGAAGAATCAATAAAACTGTAGACCCAGCCCAGTGCTCTCTTTCTCTCTGGAGATGATACAGACCCCAGAGACAGCTCAGACCTATTAATATGTGGAAACTTGAATTTTCTGGAACATTGTGTTTCCTGGGTTTACGTCAAACCAGGAAGGATTCTGCTAATAATTTCTGATTATCAGCGCATCCAAACACCCAGATCCGATTATGGGTCATTTAGAGCCTCTATGACCTGTATCATTTTCAATGACAGAGCTGAATCATTTCAAATGACCTGCCTTTTCACATCCTCTGTCACCGTTGTAGTAAGGATTCAATTTAACAAAGGCAAGTCATCCTGCTGCCCACACCAGAAGTAGAAACCTTGGGTGATGCCAAGAATGCACCTAGACAACATGAAAATGAATTGTGATTAAAAAGTATTAACTATAACCATAAACAGTCTCTTGAAAATGGGTAGATAATATAGTATAAGAAAAATTTATTTATACCAAATAAAATGTAATATTGCATTTATGGTTGAACAAATCTTTTACCTAGGGAAAGAAATATGAACAATATTATGTTGAGCATGCTATAATATTACAGGGCAGCATTTTAAATGTTATTGAATATGGTTTCCCAATTAATATTAGAATAAATGTATCAACCAATTGAAATTCTCTTCCTCTCTCTCAAAGATGTTGTAATTTACAAATATGTTTATGGCTCAATCTATCATATTAATGATTCATGCACTTTGCACATGTACCCAATGGAGCTAATGTAGACCTCATGTAAATGGCTGGATATGTAAATAACAATCCTTACAGTATTCAAAAATTGTTAAATCACATAGGTGTTATTTAAATTTTTAAATTATACATATGTTGTGTTTATGCATTTATGGGTATGTGCACATGAGTGCTGGTGTAGACACGGGTGTTGGGTCTTCTGAAAGAGCATTGTTCTAACGGCTGAGGTCTCTAGCCCTGTGGTGGTATTTTGTTTTTAGTGAGCTATAAATGAATTAAGAACTTTGATATTAATTATATTACCTATTTCCTAACACAACTTGTGTTGTAACATAGCTTTACTGTGGTGATACGTAATTACTCTGTTCAAAATCAAAGATTTAAATATTTCTAGGCTAGATACCAGAATGAACTCAGTGGATGGGAAAATGGGATCCACCGAATAAAGCAGAAAGATAAAGACAAGCGATTAGAAGTCTTTAAAATAACTGAAAACATGGAGTAATCTTCTACGATTTTGGATGAAATTTCATTCCCTTAAAACACCTATAAGTTTATTGTTCCTACATACACGACCCTTCATGCACATGCTTGTAAACACTGGACCAGACACATAGAATACAAGGTATAGCACCATGACCCTGCGGTTAAGGGCTCACTCTATGATCTCAGCTCATTAGTCCCCGCAAATAGAATTTGTAGTGACTAAAGGGAGTGCTGAGAAGGAAATACTTCTCAGTCAAGCAAGTGCTGAGCTGAGAACAAGCTTGGAAGTTATCAAAACAAAGCTTCACAAGTTTGGAATAAATTAACTTGCTTGGGCAAAAACTGAATAATGTGTCTGTGTTTTGTCAGTGCCTAAACATAATCTATTCGCCTCAGGCTCTTTCTAGCCCTGACATCTCATGCTGTCACTGTTATCTGTTACCACATACCACACTGCTTTAAATGGAGTGTGTCACCGCTTCAGGTGACATGGTTTCAATATGGGAAATTGCCCAAGGAAGGATGCAGGTGTATCTGCCATTCAAAAGACTAGGAAGTATGTTCTTCGTTAAAATAAAATCATTTAAACAATGAGAACTAATTATCACATTAATTTATCGTCAACACAAGGAAGTACCAGCAGGCAGATACATCGACATTTGTGTAAACAACCAAGCAAGCAGAATAAAAAAAAGAATTGGTTGGTTGCGTTACCCTCTGGTTCTGCTAGAGCCACATTTTTAGCTCTATTTCGAAACTTTAATTTAATTACACAACAACCTAGACCATACACTTCTGTCTGGCTCCCTCTGTCTATTTTTTTTCAATAGGTTATTTTGATTTAGCCACTATATGGGATAATGACTCTAGGGTCAATCACAAGAACCCTCCTTTGTTGAAATTAAGGCTTTGAGACTACCTTCTCCTAATTGTGAAAGAGACCTGACCTGAAATTGGGTCAGTCTGATAGATTACGGAAAAACTGATGGTCAGTAAATGCATTTTGATATTGCATTATAACATGAGTGCTTCTATCTGTTCTAGTAGTATTGCCTTTATGAACCAGGTAGCTAAGTGAGGGAAGCCCATATGGCCAGAAATATCAGGTATTGTTTGGGATTTATGAGTTTCCTTCCAAAGCTGAACACAGACAATAGATCTTAGGATGTCACTGCACACCAGAGCAAGAAGTCAAGACCCTGAATCCTGCACCTTGAATAAATGGAAGTTTACAGCCAAACACATGAGTTCTAAAGTGAAGCTATTGAATCTGAGCTTTCAGGTTAAGAACACAGTCTGGACTGGGATGTTTATCAGTACTTGCCTAGCTTGTCTGAAGCGTGGAGTTCAAAAACAGTCATGGGGATATAGATCATTGATGCTGTACTTTTTTAGTACCTAGCTGTGTGTGTGTGTGTGTGTGTGTGTGTGTGTGTGTGTGCGTGTGTGTAAATAGATGATGTGGGATTCCCCTCTGTATGCTGTGATTACTATTGATTAATAAAGAATCTGCTTTGGGCCTATAGCAAGGCACAACAGAGCTAGGTGAGAAAAATTAAACTGAATTCTGGGAGAAAGAAGGCAGAGTGAAGAGAAGCCATGTAGCCCCACCAGAGACAGATGCCGGACAGAACTTTAACCGGTAAGTTACAGCAAAATGCCGACACACAGATTAATAGATGTAAGAGCTAGCCAATAAGAAACTAGAGCTAATAGGCCAAGCGGTGATTTAAGTAATATAGCTACTGTGTGGTTATTTTGAGTCTGGGCAGCTGGGAATGAACAAGCTGCCTCCTACACACACACACACACACACACACACACACACACACGTTTTTACCAGGAATGGTGGAACACATACTGCAATGGGAGTAGAGGCAGTCATCTTAACCAAATGTAGAGTCAACTGTGAGTTGGTCCTCTGACTGTACTGTAGGGACTGTTTTCATTGAATCAATTGGGGTGAGGAGATCTGCCCTTTGGGAGTGCCACCATTCTCTGCCTGGAAACCTAGACTTTCCAAGTCAGAATATAAACTGAACAGCAGCATGCATTCATTGATCCATGCTTCCTGGTTATGAATGCCCTTGTACCCTGACTTTCCCTGACACTCTTGACTTTATCCATACACAGTGAGCTGGAATAGTCTGTTTCTTCCTTAACTTGGCCTTTTCAGGGCATTTTATTACAGCAACAAGAAAAGAAACCAATGCAACTATAAAATCACAACCAGGGTAATGACTTTAATAAAATTCACCCACACAAATTTGGTCAGCTTAGTTGTAGTTGATTTGTGTGCATTTTTTGTGTGTCTTTTTAAGTTCTGTGTCACAGATGTGATAAAGTTTATAGATATCTCTGATATGGGATCCACAGTTTGAGGTTGTTTTCCACTTGCTGGATTTCAAGGCTAGTTGGAAATCATGCCTCAATAAAACCAAATGTCAAAACCAACCAAACAGTAGTTGAACCTCCACATAATCTTGCATGATCCTGAGCAAAGGAGAGGGCTAGGCTTTGCGTGCATTTCTGACCTACACAGAGATAAAAGGTATGTTTCCTTAATCTGAAAAAATAGAGGGATGATTGTGCAGTGATTGGACACCGGACAAAGTGTTTCAAGATAAGACAGTATAACCTTTGGCTAATAGGATTACTATTTGCCTATTGCTCAAACTGTTTTTCTCCAAAAGTCCCCTAGACTCAGGTAATTGTCTATAAATTCCAGTTCAGCACTTGACTTCTGAAATGTCCGTTGGTTATTTTTATCCCTAATAACTGCCATTTATGGGTTTGGCCTTCATCGTTTTATATCAGGAAAAATTGCTGAAATAAGTTTCGAGAGCATTTTGCTCTCCATTCTTGAAAAGCTGGTATTTTTTTAAAAAATGTTTCGAGGAGACAACCTCAAGAAATTGGAAAGTAGGGAAATGTGTGTTGTCTTTGGAATTTCCCTTTCTTGGTTTATTTGTTCTACTTTATCTGTCACGCTTATCTACGCGCCATTCCATTTGTAGGCCTTCACATCCATTCTTCCTTCTCCACTCTGAAAAGGAAGCTCTCTGCTGCTACAAAACCATTCACAGCCTCAAAGCAACTCTTTTTCTAAGGCTAATTCATTCTATGAGCTGTCATATTTGCCTTTTTAAAGAGGCATCACACACACAAGCACACTACTATCAAAGCGACTTTCCTCACCCCTCCTTCTTACACACTCTACATTTTCTCTCACTAATCTAAGTTACTGACTGTGCAAAAGTCACGAGACACAAGGAAGTTGCTGCCACAGCTACAATTGCATCACGGCCCACAAGTCTATTATGATTTGTTTCCTAATTTGCCTTTGTAGTATTATTTATATTAAATTTATTTATTTACTTGTATACTTATATATTTATTATGGGTGTGGATATCTTACAGGCATATGTGTTTATGTAAAACATGCATGTTTGGTGCCTGTGGTCAGAAGAAGACACCAAATATTCTAGAACCGAATGAACAAATGGTTTTGAGCTGTACCATACGTGTGCTGAGAATTGAACACGGGTCCTTGGTGGTAACAGCAAATGCTCTAAACCACTGAGCTCTATCTGCAGTATGTCTTTTTTATTTTAATATTATATATTTAAAAAAACTATCTTATTTGCTAGACCATTATTGTCTATTATTGTTATTATTAAGATAGAAACAGAGGTTTTAGTATTTAGAATAAATAAAAAGATAGTTGATTGTAGATTGTGCTGTTGAAGAGAATCCAGTGTGAGAGCAGGGACATCTGCTATACCCTCAACACAAACTTTGTCAAAATAGAGCCTCAGTGAGCTGACTGGCATTCTCAAGAGTTTCTATAATGATAATTCTTGATTGTAAATTTCATTGTTTCAGAGTTTACATGAAATGTTCCCTGCATGTTCAAACTTTTGTACCTGAGTTAGTGGTGCTGATTTTGGAGGCTGTAGAATCCCCAGCAAGTTAGAGCTAGCTAGGAGTATAACAGTCCCTGAGTATGCTGCCCCTGCTCCATTCTGTCTTATTTTCCACTTCCTTCCTGCTACCATGTGACCAGCTACCTCACGTTCCTGCTAAGTCACTTCTGCCCCCACAACTTCCCCAGAACGATGTACTTAAACTCTATAGAGCTCAAAGGAAGTCAAGGGAATTCAAAAATTGATACATACCAATTCTCAAATGTTTAAATGATAATGTACAATGTATGCAAAGAGGGAAGAAGGTACTCATGGATGTATTCTTGGTAGAAATGCACATTTGTACAACCTCTTCCCAGGATTATTTATCAATAGTATCTGACTTTTAAAAAGATTATCAGAAGCAATTTCACTTCAGAAAATATATTTAAAAACACAAACATACATGCATTGATAAGTAGACAGCAGAAAGATGGCAAGCAATCAATCAAACAATGAAAAGATACACATTCTCAATGGTCTTAGTAGTAAGTTTTGGAAAAAGACTGTATATGCTTATCTATAACTGTGCACTTAAACGTGTTATAGTGCTCACATACAGTAAAACACAATTAGCTGCCAGTGTTTCTGGACTAATGCAGAAAATTTTCACCACAACCTATGGAGTAAATGAAAAACTTATGCCAAAAAATTTCTGGAGTAAGGAGATAATTTTGACTTCATAGTGATTTTCTTTTTTTCAGTTAAAATATTGATATGTGGTTGATGGGAGAAATATCTGAGCCATTTGTGTGAAGAATTATGAAACACATTAGACTTTCTTTGCTGCATCCTTTTTTATTCTAATATTCCTATTACAGTTCCTAAAACAGCAATGTAGTTTGGAACTGGCTTTCCTTGTATTCCTTCCTTCATATTAATCACTGTACATAACAGAAACTATTGGCTTCCTTTGGATGTAAGTCTCCTTCTTTACTCAGCTATTTTCAAATGTATTGTAAGTTATAATAATATTTTATATCTGTGTGTACCCAGTTAATTACTGAAACAGTGGTTTGACGCCAAATAATCTGTAGCGAGAAATCAAAGTAGTTTCCATTCCAGTCACTAGGGTCTGACGGCATGGTTTAATTTTTTTGTTTATGCTTCCTTTTCCCAGATTGATTTAAGTGGCAGTACTGGAAAGGCAAACAGTTTCACTGTGTTTCTCTTATGCTACATGGATTTATGTGAAACCAAACAACAAATATTCTTTAGGTGTTCTAAACCTAAAGATAGAATCCAGACTTTAAAATCTTCAATATACTTCACAAGAACTTAGTCTTTCATTTACAGGACAGTGAATGAATCCATAATTAAATTTATTTCTAAGCATCTGTAAAGATTGAAAAAAACAGTGATTCTAATTATATCCTCTTTTCATAAAGTTTACATTCCAACACAACAACAAATTAAATGGGCAAAGACAGTTGGGACAGGAGAATTAAGAGCCCGTATATAGGCATAGCTGCTAAACTTGACTACAAGCTTAGGCTAGGGAATTTTATTGTAAGCATGTATCATTGAAAGAGATTTTACGAGGAAATGATGCTAAATACTTTAAAGATCAAACCTAAAATCTCTTTAATTAATCAAATGTCTGTTTTCACTGAAAAGGAGTTAATACAAGGGAAGAAGGAGGAGGAGGAGGAGAAGGAGAAGGAGAAGGAGGAGGAGGAGGAGGAGGGAGGATTCTTCTTCTTTTCTCCTTCTTCTTCTTCTTCTTCTTCTTCTTCTTCTCTTCATCCTCTCCTCCTCCTCCTCCTCCTCCTCCTCTCCTCGTCCTCCTCCCCCTCCTCCTCCTGCCTTCTCCCTCCTCCTCCTCCTTCTCCTCCTCCTCCTCCTCCAGACCGAATAACCCCCCAAACCAAAAAAAATCTGGGTTTTGGCCTGTCAGAAGCAATATAGGTCATATAGGTCTTTCATGAAAACAGTGCCATGGTCTGAGTTCTTAATTCTGGCAGATAGATGGTGCTCTTCTGTGCCTTTGAGCTTGTTGCTCGGGGGCATCTTAGGAGTAATCCACAGCCTTTATTCCAAAACCTTTTAATGTTACTTTTGTCTATTCAAGTCACCTTTCATTTTTGGGCTGATTAGGATGCCAAGTGAACTCAAAAGGCAACTAGTGTGGAAATTCAATTTAAAACCAGAGACCATGATGTAAGATAATGATCCCCAGCTCTGCCATCATTTCCTCTTCCTGGAGTTCTGTCTAGAGCTGCTTGCTGCTTCCTCACGTTATCACAACACCCATTCTTCTGCTGAGTATTTCTACCTTTACTGGTTATTTTTGTGGTGAGGTTCACTACTAAAAGTAGAATTTCACTTTACAAACTAAATAGCTCAATTAACATGGGTTGTTTTTCCAAATAGTTAGGATGTTCTTTCACCCAGAAACAGCTCTGTCAAAGCCACAATCGCCTTTGTATTCGGAAGTTGAGGTGTTTGTCTATAAAACCATAGTTGCTACCTTTAAAAAATACCTACATAAAATTTTATTTACAATGCTTGTATTAAAAGAAATATAAATAAGGGACATGGAAGAAAACAGCTGATGTAGGATGTGTCAAGGAATACATCCCAATCTCACTGCAACGCTTGATGGTCATCTTGTTAAATGAAACTCACATAATCAAGCAAACTGTAGAAAGCCATTCAGTGTTGAAAATCCAGGGCCCTTCTAACTGCTGTGGTATTTTATGATTCTCCAGATTTTAAATAAAATGTTACCTTGTCACTCAGGAAGAGGCCCACACCTTTTTCCCTTTGACCATTTAAAAATTTGTCTTCAACAGATTGACTAAAGGATACTTCAAGTTTTACCATAAATTCTCCCACAATCAGTTTACATTTTATTTTTAGGATCATGGCGATTTATGATTGATGATATCCGCTAAAAAAAAAAAAAACCCTCAATATATACATAAGTCAGATCCAAAAATAATTGTTAGCAAATGAAGGCCATTCTGGATGGTCTCTTTCTTCCTATGTCAGTTTGGAAGGCCAGACTATTTGTCTTGCTTTCATCAATTGAAACACCCTGCCTCAGTTTTCTAACCATTGAAGTGTAGCTTGTTTATGAGTAACTAGGCTACGTTCTGCTTTCTTTTTGTTAAAATGAGCGTATGTGTCTTTGTGAGTCTTTGTATGTGTCTCTGTGTATGTGTTAGTCTGTGTGTATGTGTCTATGTGTATGCATGTGTGTTTGTGTTCTTGTGTATGTGAAGACTCATAGCTGCCACAGTTGGTGTAGGGAGGTCAGAAGATGACAAGCAGGGCTCAGCTCTCTCTTTCAGGCATGTGGTTTCAAGGGATCTGAGTCAGGTGGGCAGGAGTAATTGGTTGCAAGTACCTTAAACCATTGAGCCATTCCCCAACCCAGAATCTTTTATTTCTGAAATGAGTCATTCTTTAATTTTTTTTTTTACTTATATTTTTAGTTCTCCAGTTTTGGTAGGAGACTTATGAATTTTAGGTTGTGTGGAATAATGCTTTTTTATATCATTGATTTTTCTTTATTGATTTCTCATTTTCAGTTGCATTGATCTTTATTCTTTTAGGTTTCTTATTTCATATTTAAATAACTCATTTTTTCTAACCTCTCAAGTTCTAAACTTAGATTTCTTGCTTTAAATGTTTCTCTTTACTACAGTATACACTCATTCCTATACATTTTTTTTTTTGCAAAACAATGTATTTGATCCAATTGTCAGGCTTAGCTCAAGATGCATATCACGTGTGAGTCTCCTCTACCCTATAAAAAGCAGAGAATAGCAGAATGTGGAATGTTAGAACCAGAGCACCGGGATATCTCCTGTGAGCATTGTGTCCTCTATATGTGACAAAGAAATGTCACCCATGAAATCTCAATAATATGACTGTCTACACAAGGCCTAGACAATGATAACACCAGGTGACATGTCATCATGGATGGTGTAAATTTCATAAGGCTCCACCATTGAATGAAGATCCCTTGGCAATTGGAAAATTCTTTGCGGAGCAGAAACAGTTTTTCCCAGAAATGAACCACCTGATAGATCATCCAATCCCAAGTGATCAGCCTAAAAAAAATTACATACAAGCAATCCTATATGGACCCAGCAAGTTTTATTTATACATTTATACATAATAACTGTAATGAAAGAAAAGAGGTCTAAAAAGTTCGTACTTATGGGTTTCTTCTTTAGTAAGCTGTGGTTCTCTGTATCCCATCTGTTTAGCTTCCTGTGTGACTTCAGTTCTCTGCCAGATCTAGACAGAATTGTTGAATGAATTCTTGTTTGTTCATGATTTTGCTTATTAGGATGCAGTGACAACTTCCAGGATCCTCATTTGATGCATTAGAAATGACATTTTGGCTTTTCTTAGGCAGTAAATATCACATACAAATGCTTCTGCACAGCAGCATGAGAGAATGGGAAGGAGTGGGGTACCTCCAGGGGAATGAGCTTTACTAAGAAGCATCCATGTGTTTCTGGCTTTGAAGATGGGCCATTTCCTCTTATACTTTTACAGTGTCAATCAGTATCTTTTTCCCTTGTCTAGTCTGTCTTTAATAAGGATAGTTTCGTACTGTTTCTAAATGTATAAAATCACTGTGGGTACATATTTTAAAGAAAAATTCAGATACAGACAGTTAACACATGAGTGCCTGACCCCCTACCCCCATACAAAGGGGAATAGATGTATTAACGACTATTTAAATAGCAAAGACATTAAAGTAGATGTTTTTTCAAATATTTTGAAATCATTCAAACATTTTGAAATTCAGCGATGGCTTAAAAAGTAACTTTATCTGGATGAACCGAACCTTTATATTTAGATAAGAAGATACCAAAAATGGTATTCAAATGTAATTAATGTTACTAAGAAATATTTATTTTAGCTTTTCCAGGAACAGAATGCCAAACCTGGAAAACTAAGCTAGAAAGCTTAGTTTAAAAATAAACAATGGTGAACTTCCCCAAGTCAGCTTCTGGGGTCTTAGAACTGCATGAGGGTTTTTGTCTCTCTGACATGCATGACATACTGCTCTCTCTCCAAAGCCACAAATCAATATTTGATTTTTAAAAAAACTGTATTTAAAAAGTTGTTCTCCAAAGTAATTATATACTAATCCACTAAACTAGAATGGTCCTTAGTGGCATGGAGGATATTTATGAAAGTAAAAATACGTGTCTGGGAAGCATAGCATCTAGTTCAGACTTCAGAACTTCCTCCAAGCCATTGTCTCCCCACTGACCATCAGATAAATGTCTGAATTCCTCTGGTGGTACCCAACTCATTCTCCATCTTCGCACATGGGTGTACTCACTCTGGAGAGCTTTCAAAGTTAGTGTATATATTTTCGTCTCTCATTATCTATAGCAAGGATTTAAAGAAATAACCGTTAAGGTATTGAGAAGAGAGCTGCAGTGGTAACTGGTCTGTTTTTGTCTTGTACAATCTGTTTCGGATTCCCAAGGGTGGTGACTAGTCCTGCTCAACTGTTTTAATGAGCCTGTGCTCCCACTGTCACTCTTCCCAATTATTAGATGCTGTCTGGTCTGTTTGGAGGTCTGAGAGGGGAATGAGTACCTCAGGGGGGCTGCATCTATCTATGAATTGCAGGGTAGTGGAGGATGAGGGAAAGATGTGTAATGAAAACCAACTGTTCTGAAAATTACAGAAGGTAGCAAGTGCACTGCATCTATCACCCCATGCAGACACAGTTATAACACATACATTTTTAAAGTGGGATATTGTCAGTATATGATTCAGTAAGAAAGGCTGCAACAGGAATTATATTTCAGTCACTCACTATTCACTAGGACAAAAAAATATGGAAACAAGAAAGCAAGAATGAAAATCCACGAAAATATTCTTAGTGTATTTTTAATGTTTACATTTGAAGAAAACAAAAGTCATGTTTTCGTCTCAACATAAGGGGACTTGGAATGAAGTACAGATTGGCAGAAATGATGTTGCATAGGGACAAGAATAACCATACTCTAAGAAAAAGTACCATAGAAGTGTAAGAATTGAAGACTATGACATAGGTATTGGGCAGCTGAGGAGAGGGAGCCTGAAAAGGCCAGTTCCTATAGCCATACTGATGAATTTCTTGCATATCACCATAGAACCTCCACCTGACGATAGATGAAGAAAATGACAGAGCCCCACCTTGGAGCACCGGACTGAGCTCCCAAGGTCCTGATGAGGAGCAGAAGGAGAGAGAACATGAGAAAGAAAGTCAGGACCGTGAGGGAACCTCCAGCTGGCGACAGATGGGGAAGGTGACTGAGCCCCACATTGGAGCACTGGACTGAGCTCCCAAGGTCCCGATGAGGAGCAGAAGGAGCGAGAACATGAGGGAGAAAGTCAGGAACGAGAGGGGTGCGTTCACTCATGGAGACGGTGGGACAGAACTAATGGGAGATCACCATCTCCAGTTGGAATGGGACTGATGGATCATGCGACCAAACCCGTCTCTCTGAGTGTGGCCAACAGCGGGGGCTGACTGAGAAGCAAAGGACAATGGCTCTGGGCTCTGATTGTTCTTCATGGACGGGCTCTGTGGGAGCCTTCTCAGCTTGGTCGATCACCTTCCTGGACCTGGAGGGAGTTGGGAGGACCTTGGTCTTAGCATAGAGTGGGGAACCCGGATGGCTCCTTGGCCTTGAGAGGGAGGGAGGGGAGGTATGGGTGGAGGGGAGGGGAGGGAAGGGGGAGAAGGAGGGGAGAGAAAGGGGAGAAGGAGGGGAGGGAGGGGGGAGGAGGAGGGAAGGAGATGGAAATTTTTAAATATAAAAAAAAATAAACCATGAGAAAAAAAAAAAAAAAAAAGAAAAAACCCAAAAATGTTATTTTTAATACACTGTATTTCACAGAAACAGATTACAAATGAATGTTCACAAAAGAAAAATAAGCATGCCTGTTGAACACATCTCCCACATAAAATAATTCTTTAATTCACAAGGAAATCTTTGTTCACCATGTCATGTTTTATAAATTATAGTGTGATTCTTGTGATGGCCTCATGTCTGTGATGAGGTCTATCTCTCAGTTTTAGCTTGCCTTGCTCCGAATATATGTACAGAATGCCAGATCAGTTGAATCTCGTCTGTGTAAAATAGTATGTTCATGTTTGTTTGGGCATAGAATATGAGGGTCTCCCACCAATGGCACAGGACTCTGGATGACAAAGAGTACATTGGTTCATGAGGAGAGATGGAAAGTGTTGGTCTGGTCTGCCAGGCCTTCCTACCACAAATATACTGTGTTCCTTTGCCTCAACCACATTCAAGATCACACTGCTAGGGGTACAGAAAACAGAGGGCCTGGTTGGTTCGTACTCCTAGCTGACTGTACCTGTGTGTGTTTAATTCACCATTCCCTCAGATGTGATCTATGGTAAGTCATTTATATTTGCCCACTTACACACAAACAGAAAAACAATGTCTCTCTAAAGTGGTAGCCATTACAACCATTCCCTCATTAATTAAGTAAAACAAATAATTCATCTACTAAACATAACCCTCCCTGAATGCCATACATTCTTGTGTCTGCAAGGTTTCAATACACAACATTTTACTGGATGAATGTCAAAGCATGAAAAAGTCTTGTATTCTCACTGACACAGGCCCCAGAGCTATCTTTGTTTTCTGGTCTAATCAATATGGTATGACACCTATGTACATGACAGGTACACCATATAAGGTATTTCAGATAATCTGGAGATGACTTGAAGTATAGGTGAAGATGTTGGTAATTTACAACCCCTTTACTCCTGAATTTAGGAGAGTAAGTATCTCAAGATTGTGGCATGCATGGGTCTTCTCAGGAGAATCAGATCTCCAAAGACAGTGAAGAACGATTTGTCACGAAGAAGTCAGAATCAAAAGACAAGACACGCTCCCACCCAAATCAATTAATAAGGTCCAATGCGGTATCCTTTGTGCGGTCTCATATGTAATAAAAGGCTACATTGTTATTATCATAGCACATGATGAGAACACTTAAGCTCTGTTCCTACCACTGCAGTGAAAAGGCCAAGAGTGAACTCTGTACAAATTCAAGACCTAACTGAGTACTAACTACACAAACCAAATATAGAGTTGGTGCACGATGCATGCATGCATATCATCCTCAGGACTCAGGAGACTGTTGTTTGAAATAAGTATGTTGCACGCAACAGTATATGATATTGCTATCAATGTTTACATTATGAAGACAAACTTTTTTTTTCAAAGAAACTCCTTTAATAAAGAAAGTCTCATCAGTAGATGAGAAGGAACCACAGAACTTTTTTTCAGAAGTGATTGGAAAAGGCATTTGGGGATGCAGATCACAACCTTCTGATGGTCATATTTAATGACTACTCCTTCAGATCTCAGCTCAATTGCTGTGCCTCGAAAAGGAGCTTCCAAGACCCTTCCACTTCAAACCGAATCAGTATTTGATTACAACTTCCAATTATATATTTATATGAGTTGATTAATATCTGCCTTCCTCATTAAATCAAAAGCTTCAAGAGAGAAGAACTGTTTAATTCACTACTATTCTGGCATTGACAGTGTAGGAAAGAGTGAGGGCAGCATCTATGTATTAAGTGAGTATATGAACGAGCAGTAAGCGATGTGTGACCATGGTAACTGTAGTTCTAGAAAATCACCCGGAGAGAATAAGGTACAGGAACAACTTAGGCCTTGTAGACAAACAGGGCTGTATCATACATTAACCGTGATACTGATAACTTCCTTTTAAAAACTCCACTCCATTTTTCTGTGTAGTAGTGCATCCTACTTTGAACTGAAGTAGTAAGAAAATTAGGTAATGCCTGTGAACGTGTAGAGTGATTAATAAACACTGAAAGAAAGGTGTTGTTGGAAACTTTGGGGTGAACCATGTATTTGGCTCATGGCCATAAAATTAGGAGCGTCATGGAGATGAATGATTAATTCTATTTGTGGTCAGGCTTCTGTAGTTATGAAATTACAGTAATACTATTTACTCAAGAGTTCTGAGGATTTACAGACCAAGCTGTAAACAGGCCATTGTCCCAGAGCTGAGCAAATGGAAAGTATTTCATACTTGGCTCCATAATGGGTATCACTGTTCTCTTACTGTAGTAAGCCTCATGCACCCAACCTTAGAGTAAGCAGTGGTTTCAAAGAAAACAGTTACTCCATTTAACTATAAAGCCTAGGATAATTCATGGTAAACAGGTGTAATGCCCTCAGGATAATGCATGGACTTAGAGTTGAGAGTTAGTTGGGGTTCCTTTGGAGTCATCACTCCTAGATTCTTATCTATAGTCTTTCCCAAACTCTCTGACTGTGCCATTAAAACTCTTAACCTTATTCTCACCAGCAGATAAAGGTAGTTAGTGACTATATAGTAAAGCCTTTAAGAGCTGGTTTAATACTATGTACATTTAGCAGGTTAATATTAGTTCTTACTTCTCTTCTATGGTCTAAGTTTTAAGCTATTTGCAGTTCATGGCTGCTGGGAGGAGGGAAAACCAGTTTTTGAAGGGTATGCGACTCCTGAGAGCCTTCCATGTTCGATAGAAGGTCTATCCTCATGCACATACTAGCAGCACTAAATGGAGTCTAAAGGGACTCTGTGGACTCAAGAAAGAGAGGGAGGAAGAGAGAGAGACATTGTAAAAGAGCGAGCAAGAGTGCATAAAATTAGGTGGTAACAGTTCTAGGGGGCAGAGAGAAATTTAAGGGTAGGAATGTGAGGTAAATTTAATCAAATCATTATATGTATCTATGAAATTGTCATTGAATAAAAATATGGAAATAGTACCTATATATAACTTTAATGATTATTAAGTAAGGAAATGAACCACATCTTTAGCAGTGTTCTCAGCTCAGAAGAACATCCCCTAAGAATGAACTTAATGTAAGCAGGAAGGAATGAGTCCAGTAAAGACCAGTGGTATTTATGAGGTACTGGCCTGGGAACTTGGCACTCTTGTTACTGAGAAATAACTAGGGATAACTAAGATAGTTTAGCATCTTATAATTCAGTGAGTTTAGTGTAAATGGAAGTTTCTGTCCCACCTGGTCCCATAGCCATTCAATCACAAAGAAACAAAGAGAGACTTATATTGATTATAAACTGTTTGGTCTATTAGGTCTGGTTTATTATTAACTAGTTCTTACAATTTATACTAATTTATACTAATTCTTGCCTATGTTTAGTCATGTGATTGATACCCTTTCTCACTAAGGCATGCTAACTGGTTTTCCTCTACGTCTTGCTGGAGACAGACTCTTTGTTTTTTTTCCCAGAATTCTCTTAGTCTGGCCACCCCGTCTTTACTTCCTGCCTGACTAGTGACCAATGTCAGCACTTTATGAAACTAACATAGAGTGTACAAGAATATTATCCCAAAGCAGTTCAGTATCACAACAACAATATTTAAGACACATTCTATCTCATATTCCTCAGAAGGAACGAAATAAGCATGTGATCTAGTAAAGTAAAAAAGAACGGGAAATTAGAGCTACAACGGTGAAGGGCTGTGAAATAGAGAAGTCAAAGAACGTCACTGGGCATCCATTGATTATGAATCTATATTCTGGCAGAATGTTGAATGGGAAACAAATTATATTTGACAAGGGTTTTATAAAAAATTTGTATTGCTGTATATTTGGATTATGACAATGAGCTCAAAAGTATGTGTGTTAGTATAAACAGCATAATTTGAGATTTATTCAAACTGTGCACACAAAACACTTTTAGAATAGAACATGGATTTAAGTATTCAGTAAAACAGCCATTCACAGAGACTTTTGGTTTATATCTTTCTTCTTCATACTGATTAAAAAATTAACCTCTAAGTTTAAATTTTGTGCAGTCAATTCTTGCATCGACTATTATATTGGAAAAGTTACTAAAAGTATCTGAGGTTCGATTCCACCAGGTATAAATATTTTAAAATACACAGTCCTTATTAATATAACCATAATAATGAATACATGATATATGTGGTTATATCTATCCCCCCACATACATGTGTAAACACATGAAAATCTACACACACACACACACACACACACACACACAAACACACACACACATATACAAACACACAGGTGTATAGACACATGCAAATCTACACACATGCATATACACAGCTTTTGGATTAGGGACAAAAATATGGTAAGAATTGAATTGGTTAAATGTATTAGTACTAACTCAAATATTTAATATTAGTTAAATATGAGAATTCTAAATTAAGAAAAATGGATTTAGGTACTGTAAACAACCAGCAGAAATTTTGTTTCATGTGATTTATAAAAAAATCATTAAAATATACTGTAACATATGGATTGTATATATCATAACATAACAATATTAAAGACAAATTGTATTATAGCTCATTTTACCAAT
Source organism: Arvicola amphibius (assembly GCF_903992535.2). Classification (NCBI taxonomy): domain Eukaryota; kingdom Metazoa; phylum Chordata; class Mammalia; order Rodentia; family Cricetidae; genus Arvicola; species Arvicola amphibius. Next base: position 91,197,523 of record NC_052057.2, read on the forward strand.
ATCATTTCTTAGTATTTAATTTCAGAGTTCATTTTCTTTCAGAGTCTCAATAGAAAACATGTATTTCTATGCAAAATAACTGAAGATTATGAACATGAATATACCAAATGCCTATAGATAGTTATGTAGCAATAATATTAATTAATCATGAAACCAATTGCCTCTTCATGGCCATAAAACTAGCCCTATATCTGCCAGCTTTCCCTGGGATTTGCAGATATTGGTGGGATGGTTACCACCATGTGCATGAACCACAAAATACATGGAAGTTAGTTGTTTTGATATAGAAATTTTATAAACATTTAAATGTATATACAATGACTATTTTAGCTTATCTAACGTGAGAAAAAGATGCCTGTAACTCTTAAAATCAGTAATTCTAAAATTGTCCAGGTTTTGTCCACCCGGTTACACAATGATTGATGATTTGCTTCCTTCTTCCATATTATGTGGAGTATTTTTCATTAGCAGGTATGGGTTATAGGCAGCTGCTGGGCGTGTAATCTGGGGTATGTATATGAGGAAGAGAAGAACAAGGCAGCTTTCCCTTGCCAGTGTGAATTAGTAAACACCATAGCAGAGCAAACTTCACCCAGGTCATCCCGGCAATGACCAGGAATGCTGATCTCTTGAATAAGAAAAATCTCCTGTGGCTTAGCAAATAATATTGACTACAGTAATACAAATCCACTGGCAAAAATGAAAATAAAAGAAATACATTTGTATTGGTGAACATTTACAAAACTTCTGTATTATAACAGACTCCACATATTGCATGGTTCATGCTTATGGTGGTAAGTATCCCAGCAAGATCTTCATCCCGAGATGATCCCTGGTTATTTGTCAGTGTATTCCAAGTATACCTGGAGAATTTACCTTGAGAGTAATATATATTTGGTGTTTGGTGCTGAGTTTTGGTGTCTTCTTTATCATAACAGCATGTGTTATATAATGCAATTAATATTTTCCTGTTGCTCATGATTTTTACAAGATTGAAAATCACTGGAACAAATACACAGACTCTCTCCAAAACAAAATAATATTGAGAATGGTGGCTCAAATTGCCCATAAATACTAGACACATACACGTATATATATTCTACCTTATGGTATAATATGATTTCTTCCAGGCAAGTTGCTCATGCAGAAGCTGTTTAAGATGAATAGGAGACAGATAATGGTGTCAGGGAACTCTAGCAAATGCTTTGCCTTAGTTCTGTTTAATTAGGCTATCCATCCATCTCTATCCTCTGCAACTTTATAATTTAGACTTCTTAAAATGTGAGTGTCAGTCAGTAATTATATCATACTCCAATGTGACTAGGCAGGGAGTTGAGAAGAATCACCAGGCTCCATCTCGAGACTGCAAGAACATTTGGTCTAGTGATATATCTTTCCAATTACTGCTTTCGGTGTTCTCTGTCTATGAACACACTGAAGCTATTTAGGAGATATTATTCTAGTGAATGAGCAGATAATTCATATATTAAATTCCTGTTCCTGTGCAGACTGTAACATGCGATACCTTTATCTATTTCATGCTGGAATTAAAAATCCATAGCAAAAATTCTTGGAAAATAAATTCATTCATTATTCATTCTGGAAAAAATGCAAGTGAAGATGAAGATGCGTAGTCTCACAAAAGTCCTAAAATATTCCTCCTAGCTTATGTTATAGAATATTTGATATTTATTCTCCAATGTTCACCTATAACACTCAGTAATTTAATGTTAAGTTAAGGTAATTAGAGAAGGCAAAAGGCCAGGTACAGTGGACTATTGAAAATATCACTTATCTGTGAGTTGGGAGACAATGTCAGGTTTGTGGGGAAGGCTGTAGAGTGAACGCTTGGGATAGGCAAAACTAGAAATACATTGTTTCACTCCTTTAAATTCATAGGTTGTTCCTAGGACAAGAAACTAGTATATTTCTAATATAAAATATCCCCTGTGACTATGAACTCTTAACATAAGCAAACATGTCACTTCTCAGAAAAAAAATCTTTTGTTTGGCAGGAGTTGAGAAAAGCAAATTAAAACCCAGAAAAAGAGAAAGAGAGAATTTCACTGATAAAGATTGCCTTACTTTTCAGAGATGATGCCTGCCTGTGTCAGTGAGATGAGATCTGGAAAACCACCTTTCAGATAGATTTTCTGCGCCTCCCTCAATAAGTTATCTCTCGCCAGATACTTTGCTGGTTGAGGTAGAGGCCACAAGTATGAAGGCTGACAGGGTGTCCCAAACCAGCCTGGGCTATGAAGGGAGACTCAGTCTCCAAGACATGAAAAGAAACCAAAGCCAAACAAACAAGAAACAACAGAAACAAAGTCCAGGAGCAAAGTTGCAGAAGGTTAAGTTCAAGTGGTACGACTTACGCCTGAGGGCTGAAAGGAAATCTTGCATCCCTAGGGGATAAATCCTCCTGTTTTATACTTGCCTCTAGAGTTTTTCCAGTATTAGAAAACACACTACAAAAATCTCACTATCAAACTCATGGCTTCTTCCACATCTCAGGCAATTTTGGAGCATATCCTAAAATTCTTAAATATTTTATAAAGATAAAAAATAAAATAGAATAAAATGTACAGAAGGAAAACGAACTTCCCTGCAATATCAAATGATAGTCTCAGATCTTCAGGATGAGTGGGCCTTATGAACAGGAAATGCGGTGAGTAGTCCTGGTCTATGCTGGCATCTCAACATAACTCAGAGACACTTGGAGATTTGGTGGCCCAAACCGTGCTTGGTATGTGGCTTGTAGGGAAGCTATGATGGGATGAAATGTTACTCCCAGAGGTAGAATTCATTTAGAAAATTAAAGTTGAAACAAAAATAAAGGTGGGCAAATGGAAATAAAAGCAAAACAGAATTCATATATTGTGTTCACTCTGCTCTTTCCATAAATATTACAACACGTGTGACTAAAATTTGAATTCTGTTTGTCTTACCCAGCAAATTCTGAGCAAAACCGTTGTCTGATAATAGAGACTTGACTCAATGACCATTTTCAGGGTGACCCATCAAACTGTAACTCTAGTTCACTGAATATTTGCTTATCAAGCTATGTCAAAGGAATAGGCAAGAGCCATGTTGTTCAGTAGCATATGTATTTCAAATAACTATTATAAGTTAACTGTACTCATACGTTTAATCAAAACCTTTGTAAGGAGATGCCTGATGGTTATAAAATGTAACTTTAATGTGAATGTGGTTTTAAGTGCAAAATCTATTAAGATACACATAACCTTGAACATTCAGTAAGAGTTGTGAAATATAATATTACTTTGATACAGCAGAGGCTTTTGACTCTTTGTTTGTTAATATAAGACTTTCCAATATCCAGGCGGTGGTGGAGCATACCAGTACTTGGGAGTCAGAGGCAGGTGGATCTCTGTGAGTTTGAGACCAGTCTGGTCTACAAGAGCTAGCTCCAGGACAGGCTCCAAAATACAGATAAACCCTGTCACAAAAAAAAGAAACCAACAAAAATGGCTTTCTGATAGGTAAACATTCTATCAAGTTTGCAGAGGGATTAAATACTAGGCAGAGGCCCTAAGGAATCCTTAGACTTAGATTCCTAGCCTACTTAACCCTGCTCATTCTGTGAGCGTATGTTCGTCAGTGGCTAAGGGATGTCATGGCACCTAACAGGGCTCCGAACGAGGGACAGTTACTGGTTTTATTTTCAGTTAACACAACTTGATTGAAAGTATCCTCATCTGAAATGCCAAAAGATGGGCCTTGGAATCGTTTTATTTTTCAGGTATGGACACATGTATAGATCAGCTTTTTGGCTCTATCAAATTCTGTCTTACACTCTGAATATGGAGTTCACCATTTCAACTAGGAAGGGTGGCTGGCAAGCCAAAGAGTCTGTGAACACATCTAGCTTTTCTATGAGTTGTGAAAAGCCTCTTTCAGATTATTGCTTGAGCATCCAACATTTTACTCTTGAACCATATCCTCAGGGCCAGGAAGGGACTTTTTAATCTGCTTCGTTAAGACCCAGGTACAAGCTGGAGAGCAATTGTTCATATAGGTAGGGGTTAGGCATGCAGAGAAAAGAGAAAATTACAGTAAGCATGTTGTAAGATCTACAGTGAGGCAACGAAAATAGAAACTTTAGGAAGATTTCTTCATCTTTCTTATACACTTATGTTCAAATATCCACAGGCATACCTTCTTCATTCTGATACTCTCGGGGAATTTAAATATGAGTATAGATAGAGATTTCCCCATCTAAATGATAAGGTAGGCTAAGATCGTGTGCTCTATAATTTTATGTCAAATTGGCTCAAGCTGAAGTAATCTGAGAAAAGAGAACCCCAATTAAAAAAATGCCTCCATAAGATAGGTCTGCATACAAATGTGTTGGGCGTTTTCTTAATTAGTGATTGATGGGGGAAGGACCAGCCCATTGTGGGTGATGCTAATCCTGGTCTAGTGATTCTACAAGAGAGCAGGCTCAGCAAACCATATACAGCAAAGCAGTTAGTAGCACCCACCTATGTTCTTCTCATCAGCTCCTGCTTCCAGGACCCTGTCTGTTTGGGTTCATGTCCTGACTTGCTTTGATAATGAACTGTGATGTATAAGTATAAGGTGAATAAACCATTTTCTCTCCAAGTGTCTTTGGTCATGGCGTTTCATCGAATTAGTAGTAACCCTAAGACAGACCCTGAGCACACATTGTTCTTGCTGTTTTATATCTACTGCACTTAAGCTGTGCTCAGTGCTTTCATATGATATGGAGTTTCTCAAAATTTACAGGGTAAATTTTATTTTAGTTGCTAGAGTATTCATCCCAATTTCTGTCAGGCATTCTGGATGATGTTACATGATTGTAAATGTTTTGTCTGGAATAGAGGAAAATGACCACCAAAATTCATAGAATGTTCATGAAATGTTCAATTTTCTATAAATAATTGCTATGAAGAACATAAGGAAGCAGCATCCTCACGGAACACCCTTTCTTTAAAAATAACCACAATATGGAGAGAAGTTAGTCAAAATCACAACGGAGATACAGAGGACAGAATAATAGAAAAGAAATATATGAAAGAAACAAAATGACTCTATTCAACAAGGAACATATTAATGGAAGCTTCATTGAGGATACAGGTCTGGAGAAGATGCTTACATAGCCGTAAACTCAGGAAAACAGCATTGATCTTTAAAGAACTGAATCGATATTGGTAAATTCATCTCCTGTGCAATATATGTGGTACTTTTCTAAGTATATGTGTAAATAAAACATTCAGTTACTCAGTAGCTTAGCTCCATGCTCTTGTGGTGTCTCTAAAATAACGGAGGAAATAACTCCAGTATTCTCCAACCCCTGAAATCAGATTAAGTGTGTGTGTGTATATATATATATATATATATATATATATATATATATATATATGAAATATGCTATATACTCACTTTGATAATGCTTTTTTTCTACCATTACTATTCTCATAAACAACCTGAAGTTGTACCCACAGACCTACATTTTCCTACAATCTGGCATTCATCATTTCCTGATTTCCTTCTTTGTCGCCTTTATCATACTACAGCCTTTCTAAAACATTCCCCCATAACCAAATCAACTTTCCCATTTACTAATCTCTAATAAGCACCTTTGTTTTTCAAAAACTTGCATTTGTTCATAGGCTGAAAGTTTCCTAATTTGTTTTCTATCTAAACTACTGTTAACATGTTGGCACTCTCAACAGCATACACAGCTCTCTTTCCTTCTATCCTTTGCCCTTGTTTGCTGAATATGAACTAAACAAATCAGCCTAGACACCAATTTGTGCATATTTCTCTGAAGACCTGCCTGGTAGTACTAAAAGAGCTTAAAATATTCTGTTAAATAGAATCTTTATGAATATACTATCTGCTACACTCATTTGTAGCATCTAAAATTCTTGGTGTTCATTTACCTAAGCAACTGAAATCGCCTGAAACAGGTTGCTGGCAAGCATCATTTCTTCCTACGAATTGGTCATGCTCACCATCAACAGACATCTTTGTTACTGACTTCACAGCAAACAACTTCATATAATCCAGTGAAAACCCACAAATTTCCGTTTTCAAACTTATCTGCTCTTGCAGCAAATACACGATTCCCCCGTTGTCACAGAGAACTAGGGATCTCAGTGTTTCAGGGTCTGTTTGATATCCCACATGGGAACACACATTTGGATTCATACCAATTTTTCATCTTCAAGCTCTTTTAGTTTAGTTTTTCTTTTTCTACAGCCAACAAGTTTAACAATGTTCAAGCCTTCCCTAAATCAATCATTTTTCCCGAGTAAAACCACAAACAAACCACCACCATAACAACAATAACAAAACCACACTCCCAGGCCAATGCCTTCTCTACCCTGCTTCTTTCTTTGGGTATTTGTTATAAGCAGAAATCACTTTTTCTCCGGGTGCTTTTCATCCTCTCTACCTCAGTTGTCCACCCGAAGCTGTTCTTACCACACACCTCAATGTCCTACCTGCTGCACACTTTCAGTTCTCGGCTGCGTGAGTTCTATATGGCACTTGGACAGTCACTTCACACACAAGCCAGCCGTGCTGCTCCTCCTCACTCCTCATCTCGATCTTTCATACTGACAAATTGTTTCCCTTTTATTGTGTTCTTTCACATTGGTCATTTATTTCCCCTCTTTTCTAGGTCATTTTCATCTTTTGCTTTAAACATCCCTTGTGGGCACTGGCGAGATAGCTCTGTGGGTAAGATACTTGCTGCCAGACTTGATAACTGGAGTTCATGAAACAATCCAGGTGCTGTAGAGATAAACAACCTCAGAAAAAATTTTCTTTGACCTCTCCAAAAAAAAAAAAAAAAAAGTTGTGTAGCAGCTATTACTACTACTACATACAGACATAATTATCTTGTGAATAAATTGTCACTTATCATGAAATATTTTTGAATACTAAATATATTCAATAACATAATTATAATAAGAAAAAGAGAGAGAACATTAATTGATTTTATTGCAATCTGAATGTATTCTGGAATAATCTACCTCGGTAAGCAATGGTTGAAATGTACTTTTTTGTATCTAATACCTTCTGTGTTAGAATATGCATTGATCCATTTGGATAAAGCCAGCCACACTAAACCTTTTAGAAGAAAAAGTGGGAAGTATACATGAACGCATTAGTACAGGAGACCACTTCCTAAATATAACCCCAGCAGCACAGACACTGAGAGAAACAATTAATAAATGGGACCCGCTGAAACTGAAAAGTTTCTGTAAAGGGAAGGACACGGTCAACAAGACAAAATGACAGCCTACAGAATGGGAAAAGATCTTCACTAACCCCACATCAGACAGAGTCTGATTTCCAAAATATATAAAGAACTCAAGAAATTGGGCATCAAAAGAACAAAAAAAATCCAATAAAAAATGGAGTACAGACCTAAACAGAGAACTCTCAACAGAGGAAGAATCTAAAATGGCTGAAAGACACTTAAGGAAATGTCAACATCCTTAGTCATCAGAGAAATGCAAATAGAAACAACTCTGAGATTCCATCTTATATCTGTTAGAAAGGCCAAGATCAAAAACACTGATGACAGCTTATGCTGGAGAATTTGTGCGGTAAAGGAACACTTCTTCATTGATGGTGGGAATGCAAGCTGGTTCAGCCCCTTTGGATGTCAGTATGGTGATTTCTCAGAAAATTAGGAAATAACCTTCCTCAAGACCCAGTAATACCACTTTGGGGTATATATCCAAATGATGCTCAATTGTGCCACAAGGATATGTACTCAACTATGTTCATAGCAACATTGTTTGTCATAGCCAGAACCTGTAAACAACTAAATGCCCCTTGATCAAAGAATAGATAAGGAAAATGTGGTACATTTACACAATGGAGTATTACACACTAGAAAAAATATGACATCTTGAATTTTCCAGGCAAATGGATGAAGCTAGAAAACATCTTTTTTTTTTTTTCTTTTCTTCTTCTTTTTTTTTTTTTTTTTTTTTTGTTTTTCGAGACAGGGTTTCTCTGCAGCTTTTTTTAGAGCCTGTCCTGGAACTAGCTCTTGTAGACCAGGCTGGCCTCAAACTCATAGAGATCCATCTGCCTCTGCCTCCCGAGTGCTGGGATTAAAGGCGTGCGCCACCACTGCCCGGCTTAGAAAACATCTTTTTGAGTGAGGTAACCAAGACACAGAAAAACAATCATCACATGTACTCACTCATAAGTGGTTTTTAAACATAAAGCAAAGAAAACCAGCCCACAAATCACAATCCCAGAGAACCTAGACAACAATGAGGATACTAAACGAGACATACAAAGTTCTAATCTACATGGAAAGTAGAAAAAGACAAGACCTTCTGATTAAACTGGGAGCATGGGGACCATAGGAGAGGGTTGAAGGGGAGGAGAGAGGCAGGGAGGGGAGCAGAGAAAAATGTAGAGTACAATAAAAATCAATAAAACAAGAATACGCATTGAAAGGACACATTTGTATTGTCTTTTCCATACACGATGGAGCTTACTTCATGTACCTTTTCTTGAAAAACGATGAATAAAAATCGAAGAAGCTCTTAAAGATTTATTTTCTAATTATGTGTGTGGGTGTGGCAGTATGCCTTGGTGTGCCTGTGAATATGCAGTTGCCTCAGAGATCAGAAGAAGGCATTGAATCAGAATTCAGGCCACTATGAGATGCCTGACAGGGGGGTGGGAAACTGAACAGGAGCACTCTGTGAGAGCAGCTAATGCTCTTAAGTACTGAGCCCTCCCTGAGCCCCAAGTTTGTTTGTTTGTTTCCAAGTGATACACTTTGTCCTCCTTTTAAGGAGATTATAAAGTCAAGCTGCTCAGGGAGTGAACTGCTGCATAGCCTTTTCAGTCTCGGTCACGAAAACTGCTGCTCATTAGCATTTGAGTAACCAGGAGGTAGACCATTTTCTATTAAAAAGGTGATCTGTGGTTTTTTTCAAAGTCTAGCTTTGAGTGCTTGTTAAAATAGTCAGAACATGTCTATTATATTTGGAACATTTTAATATACACCACAATTATCCTAAAAAGAACACCTTTCTTTAAATGCAAAAAGGAAAAAAAAAAATCTCCATGAAAGGAAAAAATCGAAGTTGCAAAGCCCAAGTATGGGAAATATTACTTTCTGGTATGCTGGAAACCAATGCGCTACTGTGCCTGAAAATATCTGTAAATGTGAGATGCGTGTTCCTGCTTTGAAAATATAACACTTTTTAGAAAGGAAAATGCAGATACATACAAAATAAAATAATAAAGAAACTTAAGTTAGTGTCCTACCCCAGCACTGATATGCTATGCTTTGTTGACTACCCATAGGAGGCCTTACCCTCCCTGAGGAGTGGGTGGGGATTGGGGTGGGGAAGGTGAGGGCAGAGGGAGAAAGTGAGGGAGGTGGAACTGTGGTTGGTATGAAAAATGAATAACAAAATTTTAAAAAAGGAATTTGATAAATTGTCCTATTATCAGCCACTGAATAAAACTCACGAACAATAATTACTACGGAAACTCACAACGCAAAGACTACTTTGGGAAATGGAGTGAGGGTTTATTTTTGTACTACTCAATTGGAAGCCGAGGCATTTTTGCCTGATGGCGGGAAGTCTCCTTCCTCATAAATTCCAAAGTTGGGCTGCTCTTTTAGTACCCGCTCCCACTATCAACCCAAAATGAGGCAGTTTCAAAAGTTCAATCAGTCATCGACATGCATTTTCTCCTGCTTACTTCAGAACATCTTCAGCAGGAGGGTAGGCATATCTCATGTGTCATAACTGAAGGAATAAATGACACACCAGTCATATCAAAGTTAAAACATAGTCACAGAAATTTCTAAAATAGATACTGTAAAGAATGGGACCGTCCCCATTTCTCTGCCCTTTGAAGGCCACTGGATATAGATCCCCACTAGCACTGTGGTTATGAGACAGGACAACCTTTTACTTCTGGACACTCTCTCTGAATCAGCTAAAAGTAATTCTGGCAGTGCAGGGCTCAGCAGGACTTTGCACCTCCCCACTTTGTAGTTCAATTTATTCCATAATATGAAGACAAAGGCAAGGCTGACTTTGGGATGAAATGAACATGACCACTGAGCTCTGGTCTCATCTCCTGGTAGTGTACCATGTGTCTGTGGCTCCTTCTTACATTAAAATACTAGAATCAACCTAGCAACCCAGGTACCAATGCACTCCTGCTTGCTTGAGCTTCACCTCAGGCAATTAAATCAGAATTTCTGGGGTTGGGAGTGGGCATAGTATCTGAGTATAGCACTCCAAATGATTCAGATACTCCTATCAGTTTATTAAAAGTGTTTCAAATTAAGATTGGTGACTCACGATGATTAATATGCATATGAAAGATGTGGGGATTTTGCCAAAATGTAAATTCTCACTCAGGAAATTAGGGTAGCATCTGCAGTTCCTCAGTCCTATGTTCCTGGGAGTTGCTCTTTCTGATGTCGAGAAAAAATAATTACAGAACTGAAAATCTGTAAAATGTCATTTAAAAATCTTGCATCCAAGGCTCTACTCTTAATGAGATTCTGATCCACCCCATTCAGTGTCTTCTGAAAACCTACAATTAAAATTCTTAAACAATGATGAGCTCACTGTGCAACACAGGTGTGTATATCAGACGAACCTGTTTCAAGATGTTCAAAAGAAATGCTGTCTCCTCAAAATCCTAGGCCTATTCCTTGGCAGAGGCAGGGAACCCATTCCTGGTGAGGTATCTTCACCCATGGCACCTCTGACATTATCCTCATGATGACAGAGCAGTTGACCCAATACTTCACTTTCCAGAGATGGACCAATCTTAAAATGTTCTCATTTCCTAAATAGCCGAGACAAGGTCTCTTAAATGTTGGAATTATATCTATAGTCTAAAATAAAACTTAAAATTTGCCTTCTAGTGTGATAAATAATTTTATATATTTCTTAAATGAGTTATTAAATGAAACAAGCTGATGTAAAAATAACCCTTCCTATAGAAACAGTGCTCTATTTTGCATCTTATATGTTCATTATGTGCATGCATGTTAATGCACGCAGAAACAAGTACACAGGCATGCCTGAGGAACATGAGTAAAGACTGTCTTTGCTTCTCTAAGTAAGTGCTCATCTCAGAGTCTGAGATTAGGTTCAGATCAGCTCAGGGACCAAGTCCTTGCCTTGTCACATTTAAAGGGAAGGGTCTGGATTTCATGACAATACCAGCAACTACTTCTGTTGTTCTTACTGTGTGCCAAGCAATGGATTATTTCATTGGAAAATCTTTAGTCTTCCTTACACTCCTAGATTGATACATCCTGCTCATTTACTCTTATGGACTGAGAAATAAAGGCAAGGTACATTTTTTTCAGGACTAGATGATCAACTACATTTAGTTTCTGCCCCGGAGAAGTTCTTAGTAGTACCTTGCATTCATTAACCTTTATTTGAGTACTTAATGGAGTATGTATTTTATTAACTATGTACTTACACAACCTAAATTTGTAATTGTAAGATAAGCTTATGGACTCAAGACCTAGTGCACTTAAGCATACTTCTCATCCCCCTGGGTAAATTCAATGGGAACTTCGGGGCTATTTCCTACTTAAGTGCTTTATGCATCAAGATGCACCAAGACTATGAAGTGAATGCAAGAAATAAAAGGATAAGCTAAACAAAGTATTGTTACCAATGTCATCACTATAGGCAACAACTGATGACTTGGGCAAAGAAGATCAAACATGGGGGACATTCAGGAGAAACAGCTCAAAAGCAGTTAGTGGGGTTTCAAGGGATCCCTCTAATCCAAACCTTCACAATAAACTTAGAAGGCTCTCAAAGCCAGAATGATAACTTTAAAAAAAGCAAAGAAAATAGAAATAAAAAAAACAAACAAGTTAGATCCATAGAAGGGATTCTTAGAATTAGAAAGGGGTTACATTCACAGCTTAACTTGTGCTTCAGAATTAACAATAATGTGGAAGAACCTATGATTCAGATATCAGTAGGTAGAACAGAAAACTTTTGAAACAATAGGGGTAGAAAACAGCCTACACTTGAAACATCATTTAAGATGATCTTGTCTACAAGACAGACAATTTTAGAAACTGTGTTACTCTTCAAAGAAATAAATGATAGACTAGGTATATTTTATGTTTTGAAATTAAAATAACATTAATTTCCCCTTTTCTTTTCCTCCATACAAACTTCCCTTCTACCTTCCCTTTATCTCTATCAAATTATGAACTCTGGTTACTTTTTAAAAGAATATATGTTCTTGGGAAATATGTTGATCATGATCTGACAGTCCTGTGACTACCAATAAAGTTTAGTTTGAATCAGAGGGTGAGCTAGGTACCAGCTGCTCCAAATTAGCCATGGAGGTTTGAAGAACCAAGGACAAACAAAGAGAGACAGGGGAAGTAGTAGGTAGGAGTTTAGAAAGATTCTCAGCCCTGTTATATTGAAGAAGGAGAGGGATATATATATATATATATATATATATATATATATATACACACACACACACATATATATATATGTATATATATACATATATATATGTGTATATATATATACAGAGAGAGACAGTCATTGGTCACTTCTCTGCTACTTTACTGATCAATCAGGTTCTTACCTTAATATCTGACTTCCAAGTTTTTATTTATAAAAGATAATTAGAGAAATGCTTCAATATATTGTGTGTATGTGTGTTTGTATGTGTGTTATCAAATATATAATTCAATCTCCTCAGTCCAAATAGTGTTACATGCATGTACCTGATTTCAGAGCTGACCTCAGTATTGGATATGCATCTAGGGAACTCTTCTCTGGGGAAGATAATTCTCTACTGTTCTTGCCATTCCTTAGTTGCTAGTTGCCTACGAGTAAGGCTCTTGAAAGGAGACCTGTCAACCCAGACCAGCAAATTTTATGTAAACTGGCCATGTATAAACATACATAAATGTATGTTTTGTTTGTAATTTTAAGTGTGTGAATAATAATATGATTCCTTATGACTTTTTCAGATATCTTTACTGTTATTTTTCCCCTTCCTATGTTGATCTTCACTCTCACATTTAATCCTACCCTGCATTTCTCATTTCCGAATTCAAATTACTTTTACCTGTTTATTCTTCCCTTTTTATTGCAAATCTGCCGAGGTGAGTATACAACTTACAATAACCACAGAAACCAGATATGTCAAAGGGGATTGTGTGAGTTTGAATCCACAGACGAGAGAACATGTGACATCTTTGTTTCTGGGACTGGTAACTGGAAATCAGTGTATTTTTTTTCCTGTTAAATAAATTTGCCTACAAATTTCAGAATTAATTTTTAAAATACACGCGTGTCCATATTTTTATGTCTTTGAGTGGTTTAAAAATTTTATGGATATGGAAATGACTCACAGGAGTGAAGGCGAATAGTTACATAAAAAGCAAATCATCATGGCCTCTTTTTCATTTTCAGTATGGAATGTATGTAAGGCTCATCAAGGAATCACAGATAAATAGGAATCTCTAGTGCCTGACTTTTCCAGCTAGACCTTCTTGTCTGGTTTCTGCTTAATTTATCTTGGATTTAAAAGTTACAGTCTTCTATATTGCTAAGCCCACATGTCAGAAAAGGGTCAGAGATCTCTAGCTCCAGGAGAATGGGGATTTTGAGAGGAGACTATGCTAGACGAAGAGGAAAGAATATCAGAACTCGGCCAATGAGGAGTTAAGAGGGGTGGGAAGGGGCTGGAGAGATGGTTCAGCAGGTTAAGTGCACTGGCTGCTCTTCCAGAGGAACCAGGGTTCAATTCCCAGCACCCACATGGCAATTCACAGCTGTCTGTAGTTCTACTTTCAGGGGATAGGACACCCTCACCCAGACAGACATGCAGACAGGCAAAACAATAATGCATATAAAAATAAAAATAAAAAAGACTAAAAATTTAAAAGAGAGAGGAGGAAATATTAGGGATATAAAAACCACTGTTCTGTCAAACTAGCAAATTAGCATTTCTGCCATTTCTTTATAGTGACACCTACTTTCGCAAGGTTGTAAAATAAACGTATTTTCACTATTCTGAGCCTCCAGTACTCTTATGATGAAGTAAGGATCATTATTTTTTTCAAATAATGTCAACTTCTTGAAGTTAGAATGCTAGAAGTAATAATATTGTGGCTAGCAGGATGGCTCAGGGAGTCAACGCTCTAGTTACCAAGACTGCCAATCTGAGTTCACTCCTTAGGACCCATGTGGTAGGAAGAGACAGTTGTCTTCTGAACTGCACTGGTGCACCGTGACATGCCTGCGCTCTCCAGACAATAAAAAAGACATGTAACAAAATTAAAAATTAATAATGATGATGAGGAGGAGATAGGCAACAAATTGTGCAAAACATGCAGAAATTTGGAGAAAAGATTGAGTGAACTATTAAACAAAGTGGAAACAGGAAACTGTTAAATAGGCAAGAAGATATCAAATATACCAAAAATATAGAGGATACAAAACATTCTTAAACTTTTTCCTAAGTGCAAGAGAAATATACATCCACAATAGGAACTAATTTCAGAAAAAAAGAGAATGATCCTTGTCACTTCAAGAGAAACAGACAACGCAAATTATAAAGATAACAAATAGTATATTATTAAAATCTGATAGAAAAGGGCTGCTGTAAAAATAAAGATATGGAAATCATAAGCAAGACAAAAAAGGAAGGGGTGAAATATTAAAAAAAGATGACATCAAGGATGTTTGATGTGTTTGCTTATTGTATTAGTTGAACAACAAATATAAGAATTAAATTTAACTCTCAGAATTCTAGATTTGAAAATAACAGAAATAAAACATTAAAATGGATAAAGCAAAAAAAAATGCTAGGCAGGTAAAAGTGTCATGTATGCATTATTAGATTGGAAATTCCAAACAGGGAAACGTTTACACATATTCACATCACTAACTTGACTGCGTGAATACATCTCCAGACTTCCTGCAGCAGTATAAAGAAGCTTCACCAAAAAGATTGGCTAATTAAAAAGAAAGCAGCATGTATGCTAATGTATTCGTATATGTAGAATACAGCATAATAATTAACGTCATTAGACTGAAAGGTGGTAGTACTAAATATTCGTTTGCAGTTACCACACTCGAGTTGGGTTAGTTGCATGGGGAAGCAACTTTTTAACAGTGCCTTTAACTCATCAGATGAGGAACTGCCATCCTGCGCTCGCTGGAGGCAATGCTGCCTTCTAGGCAAAAGGTTCTGAGAGGACAGTGTCCGAGCTTTGGTTTCATGGCTGTGTTTGCGAGGCAATTAGAATAATCATTATTTCTTCCTTATTACTTTATGAAAATGAGCAGGCATGAGCAAAGGAAAGTGATGTTATTGGTATTAATATAATCAAGACCAAGAAGGCTTGTTCAAGTGGGGCTACAGAGAGAACAAAAAATTGCAAATGTAAAGAGAGCACAATTCACATCCGGCCACAACGAGATAAACCTAAATTTAATAAGGAAAGCTCAGCAGGGGAACTTCTTAGGTTTAACGGGGCCACTGTGCACTCGAATGTGCAGGAAATGAACAGCACTGAAGATCACTCCTGAAATGACAGAGTCAGGTTCTGAATGGAGTCTGGGAGAAGTGAGCATGGCATGGTTTATCCACAACACTCTTTCAACCTGTGGCCTGAGACTTGAAGCACCCCATAGGGACAATATGTGCAAGTCGATAGCAGACAACCAAACATTCGTTAACAGCAATGTCAGTAAATAAGCTTAGAAATCTAGTTTAAAAATATTTCAGAAGAATATATAAAATACACGAAGCTACAATGACGCACATCTAAATGCATTTATCCACACTGTAATAACTAGAAAACAAGGGGTCCTTTGTATTCCATTCACAACCCTCTCATCCCCCAAACACACCCTGAGACTTCTTTTCTTTACCTTGCTGGAACCAAGCTTTCATTTAGGTGCCCCTGTCAATGGAAGTCACTTGGCTTTCAGGTTACTCATAGAAAAGGATACTCACTGAGAAGAGCATATGGGTTTAACAACTATTGTTTTCTCTACAGTTGAGTTATTAGGATGGTAACTAATGTCTTCAATTATGAGGAACTTAAAAAATATATTTACAAAAATATACTTGAATGGGTCTGAAATTATATAATTCATGAATAATAAGATACTAAAATTATGTTCTTGTCTTCAGTTTTATGAGAGGCTCCAAAATTAATTGTAAAGAATAAGTTGTTAGTAGTGGGGTTGGACTGCCTATATGTGCTAGATTTGTAAGTTAGTAATCACCACAACCACAATAACTGCCTTTCTCTCTCTGTCTTTTCTGCATGGCAACCTCGGTGGCATCACAAAACTGTAACAGAATGAAACCTCCAATCAGAATCCTGAAATGCCCCACTCTAAAATGAAGCTTTACCTACTCTCTGTCACCCACCACAGACAGAAATAAAGTCAGACAAGACAAGGGAACTTTATGTTTAAAAAAAAAGAAAAGAAACAGAAAAGGTATCAAAAATTTGGAAACTCTGTGAGAATTCAATGAATTTGGTCCCAGTGCAGGATAATGTGCGGGCAACATACACTCCCTTTTTGCCCCAAATTCTTTAGAGAAAGATCTCAAGAAAACCTTTTGTTACCAAACAACAGTTGTCTCAGGAAGGTAGATAGAACATGCCAAATACTAAAAGCTGCTGAGCAATTTAACAAACTAATGGGTGAAAGGACCTAGAACAGAGTGGAAGGAACTTTTCAATCTACTAATTAAATTAAGAGCATTAGTTTCCTGTGAGTCAGAGTCAGATGTCAGCTCTGAGAAAATCAGAAAAAGAAATGAAGAAAGGCTGAGTGCAGTGTGAGATACACACACACACACACACACACACACACACACACACACACACACACACTGGGTGGGGGGAGAGAAGTGTGTATTGGAATTCTTAAAATTAAAATGCCCCTGAATGTATCTGTAATGAGAAATATATTCATTTAATGTGGTCTCATTCAGAATAACTCTTGAAACTTCACCATGTCTCCTTGATAGGCATTAAAATTAGAACTCACAGACAAAGGGGAAAAAGAGAAGAAATGAAGCCATGCTTTAGGATCCTAAAGACAAATGGTTGAATAATAATCAGGTTTATGGGAAAATATCCCTTTGTATAGTGTAAAGCCTTTAAAGACTGAGCACCTGCCAGTGTCAAAATGTTGGCAGAATGACAAGGCCCATAATCCATTGCCCACAAGTCAAGAATTATCCCAAAAGGAGACAGCACCAGGTGGTCCTGGAAATTGAAACCTCAGTGATAGAAGTGAATTCAAGACAAGAAACTCAAAGGTAAGGTGCAAGACATATCCAAGAAAGCAGAAGAAAATAGACAGTTGAAAAAAGTCATGAGGAAAAAAAGATATTAAAATTCAAAGACTTTGTATACTTGGCATCTTGAGATTTCAAAATAAATATAAAAATATATAAAAGAAAAATGAAATACATTTCAAAAGAATTTTCTGGGGCCAAACTCAACTTCAAAATGGCTACAACACCCAATAGTGTAAAAGTTTTAATTTCTTGCCTGGTCTACAAGAGCTAGTTCCAGGACAGGCTCTAGTAACTACAGGGAAACCCTGTCTCGAAAAAACCAAAAAAAAAAAAAAAAAAAAAAGTTTTAATTTCTTGGGTGAAACAATCCTCTGGAAAAATTCAGACATGAGAGAAACATAGTCACTTAAAAAAGATTAACAAATCAAATGCCATTGGGCATCTCAATTGCAAGAACATGGTGGACTCCAAACATTCAAAACTCCAAATGAAAGTTAATTTTAAATTGGATTTCTAAGTATAATTTAAATATAAAAAGAGAGGAAGATGACTTCAGAAATATTCTCCAAAAGGCATTTGTTGTCTATTTTTTTTTTTCACAAGAAACATACTGGTGTCAAGCAGAGCAACTATCATAGCTATGGAATAAGACCCGGAATAGGAGAGATAAGGGGAATGACAGGTGCGACTGGGAAAGAGATACCAGGATGAGAGCTAGCCATAACAGCCAGAGCAGCAAGCAATGTAAATGAAGCAGGGTGATCAAGGGCATGATCATGATGAGAGTTGTCAGTGAGCAAACCTTCATTATGTTCTGTATTACAGGTAGGCAAAGAACTCAACTTGAAAATCATATTCCACTTGAGACTGCAAAAGTTGAAAGAATAAAAAAGGCACAGTTGCAGAATAAAAGAAAACATTTGCAAAATTTGTGTGTGAGAAAAGACCCATATCAAGACAATATAAATTTTTCAAAGACTCAATGTAAAAAATAAACAGATCATTGGGCAAAATATATGAATGTATGTGAAGATTCATGAGTTTAGCTGTGCACCTGGTTTACAGAAAGTCATATGCACAGCAAATAAACACAGAAGAGAATGGTCAGAAACATGACCCATGCTAAGATCAGTGCACACCT
The DNA here is from genome assembly GCF_903992535.2 of Arvicola amphibius. Classification (NCBI taxonomy): domain Eukaryota; kingdom Metazoa; phylum Chordata; class Mammalia; order Rodentia; family Cricetidae; genus Arvicola; species Arvicola amphibius. The sequence continues at coordinate 91,216,007 of NC_052057.2, forward strand.
GACATAATAGGTTAAATGAAAAATATTCACAACAGCAAATGCTACCGAGGAAGGAGAGAACCTAGTCCACTTACAAATTGTTTTGACAATAAAACTCCAACTTCTCCAGAAAATTTGGAAGTTGCCTGTAAAATTAGTACAGAAGCACGTACATCCATAGGAATTTCCTGTGCACTAATTCTTAACTAGAACAGTCTAGTCCAGATCATCATCAATGAGTGAATGACTAACAATAGTCAAATGATCATTGAAATATTCACAGCATAGAATATGAGTCAAAAGATGAGACAAAATATAGACATGCATGGATTGGATGCATCCAATGAGGATGATGTTGAATATAAAAACTTCAGTCAAAGGAAACATAATATGGTTCCATTTATTCAGTATTTTGAAATAACAAAGACTTAGAAATGGAGAGCAGATGACAGTGTCAGGAAGAGAAAGCACAGCTCAAGGGATCTGTGCAGACTGAGGCTGCCCTTTATCTTGACTGTGTAGAGTACACAAAACAAAAACCCACACATGGACTGAGCCTATAGAAATAAACATACACTGATAAATAGAGGGTGAATAAAAATAGTAACGTAAGTTAGAGCAATACAAATATACCGTGATGCGAAATAATGCAGTTTTAAAGATGCTACTATTGGGTAAAGGGTGAATAAAAGGGGCTCTAGCTATTTAGATTCTGTCTTACAAGTACACATGAATCAAAAGTACATATTAGTATAGAAATAAGTATATAGATTACTTCAGAACTTTCAGAAAAAAGGAAATCAGCTAATTCATTGGTAATCATGAAACAATTATGATTGTAAAGTTGAAAAGCATAGTACAAAGGCATGATTGTATCTCAGGCTCACCCCAACTCCCAGCTTATAGGCAGGCTTCCCTATGGATAAGGATAAGAACAGTTATTTTCAGGGGAAAGGGCAACAATTGGAAACCTATTTCTATTCAAGGCTCTTGATGGGGAAAAAAGGAAGCAAGGAAGCAAGAAAGCAAGCAAGCAAGAAAGGTCTCCCAGAAAGCAGTCACAAGTTTATTCTTGAATCCATGAATATATACACTCTATTTAAGTTCTCAGTGTCCTCCAATAGCTTTTTAAAGAATATATCTTGAATTTGTTCTAAATAGTTGACGATATAGATAAAAATCATTCATGTAAATATCTATATAAAGAGGATTACATTGTTTAAAAGTTGCATAAAAAATTCACTGAAAATTAAAACCACATAGAAAACTAATCCATCTAGCATCCAAAATGTAAACATAAAAAGGAGTGTTTCACCTGGTAGGCATGAAGAAACACAAAGCTGAGAGCAAATTGAGTAATTTTAATTTGAGAAAGAGATGAGCAAATAAAAACAAAACAAAACAAAAAAACAGATATGAAAAACAACCAAAATCATGATTAAAAACCATATCAACTTGCAACTAAATCATAACTAGAAAAAAATAATAGATTTAATTATTAGTAAATTATACAATCCAGTCAAACATTGTTGGTGCACAACTTTAATCCCAGTACTAGGGAGGCAGGTGGGTTTCTGAGCTGGAGGCCAACCTGGTCTACAGAGTGAGTTTCAGAACAGCCAGTGCAACGCAGAGAAACGCTCTCTCAAAAAAACAACAGCAACAGTAAATAAATATAAAACTGTCTCAAAAAACTAAAAGAAAAATGTTAGACACACACTTCAGATGGACAAGAAAACAAAAAGTATAAATGAGAGGAAAATATATGTTGCAATTTGAATATAACTTAGGGAATTCAAATGAAGATGTAGGAGACTTTTGACACCCAAAGTCTTAAGAAACCTACTTTAGAACTCATCAGTAAGATAAACGATCAGGTAAGATGTTCAAGAGATCATATTGGTCTCTCTGCATGTATGTGACAGTTGTGTAGCTTGTTCTCTTTGTAAGGCTCCTAGCAGTGAGATCAGGACATATCCCTGGTGCTTACCTCACTTTTTAGAACATGGTTCTCATGCTGGATTATTGGCCCATCCTTGATGCAGGAGGAGGAGCTCATTACTGTCTCAGGTTGACATACCTTGCTTTGTTTAAGCCCCTGGGAGGCCTGCTCCTTTCTGAATGGAGAAGGAGGAGGAGGAGTGGAAGGGGAATGAGGTAGATAGGAAGTGGGAAGGTGGGGTGGGGGAGTTGGAGGAAAGGAGAGAGGGGAAACTGGGGTCAGTATTAAAATGAAAAGAAAGAATGCTATTTAAATAAAAAAAAGAAGTACAAGAGAAGAGGGCATGGTGGGTTTCAACTGTAATCACAGTAGTCAGGGGGCTGATTCAGCAGGATCACCACACACTCAAGGCCAGTCTGTACAGTGGAATAAGTATCAGGTTGGCCGAGTTCATTTAATATGATCAAGTTTCATAAAAGCAAAACGAAAGTGGCAACAAAAGATATGGTTCCTTGAAACAAACTGTTCAATGTAACATTTAAATCTACTGGCAGCTGGATGAAGGAAAGGGACACCCCTTGAAAGAGACAACTAAAGACAAACAGGTGAGAGACACCACACACACACACACACACACACACACACACACACACACACGGAAAGTTCCTTGCCATGACAGAACAAAGTACACCAATGAAGACAAGAAGAAATCACACTAATATCTCCAAATTTCTGAAGACTTTGACTGTCGATCCATAACCATTATTAAGCTTGAGATCTGAGAGTTCTTTTCTTACAGAATCTAGTTCCAATCACTGAGGCCTACAATTTAGTCTTTGGCATATGTACATATCAACATTATGATTAGTTATATTGTTAATTAAGTGGGATGATGCCATTGGTGCTCTTCTCTGGAATTTTAAAGCAGTTACAGTAAATTATTTGTATCATTATTTTTTATATAATATATAACATTAGAATATGCTCTTCATATATGTTTCATACACATTAATTGGTTAGAGATGGCTCTGCTGTTAAGTGAAACTTAACATGAGAAGTTGTGGCATCTTCCCTCAGCTCTGTGCCCCAGACCACAAACACAAAGTCCCCTCTCTTGCTGTATTATTTCTTCACGATGATAGTTAGAAACATGAGAAAGAACTGAACACAACCTTTCAAGTCCTTTCCATTGGTGGTGTTGTGTTGCTAAAGCGTTAGCAAAGAGAGAATTTAGTGTCTAGAACTGAACCTAACATTCAGAGAGAGGATCAAGAATGAAGTGGAAGAGACCTAAGGGAGGTAGAAAAAAAAGAGTGTAATGGAATGCATGAAGAAAAGGAAAACAAATGCAGGACTAAGTGGCAGAAGAAAGGATGCCATGGTAAATTCCAGTACTTTATTTGCTAACCCAAAAAGGAAAAAAATTAAAAGTAGCTGCTATGCTTTTCCTCCCATGTTCTCAGGAAATTACTATTTTCTAATTTTAAGTCTCTGACTGCTTCTGGGAAAGATGAAATTAAGCTGCAGACCTTTCTGATGTATTACCCGTGTGCACATCATCTAGAAGCAGCTGACCTCTTTCTACCTGGACACAAATAATGATTACAAGTTTGCCTCCACATAAAAGCTGTTTAGGAGCAATTAATATTATTCTTAGTTTTATATTATATATGTGTTATTAGTACAGCATCCTGAACATTTAACTTTCCCACTAGATATCTAAAATGACCCTTTCTGTGGCTTATTCTTAGCATAAATTATCTGGATAAGGCAGAGAAAAATCAGAGTTTAGAAATCAATCGAGTATTCTCAGTGTAGTTTTCTTCCTCTTATATTTTAGTTTATCTGAGAGAAAAAGGTCATATGCAAATAGCCATAAGCCATGTTTGGCTATAAAGAGTTAATACCACATTGATTTTATATATGCATACATACATGCACACAGACAGACAGACAGACAAAACACACACACACACACACACACACACACACACACAAGCTGAAAAAAGGTTATATCACTTACAGAAAATCTTACATCAAAAATACCATAGAAGCCGGGCGGTGGTGGCACACGCCTTTAATCCCAGCACTCGGGAGGCAGAGGCAGGCGGATCTCTGAGTTCGAGGCCAGCCTGGTCTACAAGAGCTAGATCCAGGAGAGGCTCCAGAAACTACAGGGTAACCCTGTCTTGAAAAACCAAAAAAAAAAAAAAAAAAAAAAAAGAAAGAAAAATACCATAGAAAATTGATGGTGAAAATTAGTGCACTTATGGGCATTGGATGAGCGTTTCTTTTGCAGCTCCTGGTCATCTTCCTGTAACTTTAAGGCTGCAGGCAAATGCCAATGTGCATGGCCATCTGTACTACGTCTTACCCAATACCCTAAAGATGCGTCACCTCCATAGCCTCATGGTGCTTTTTTTTTTTTTCTTTTGGAGTCACATGAGTGTCCCTAGAGTGGTGGTGGGAAGCAGATTTTTTTCTCAATCCCTCTGGTGACATCTGTTGTTATTCAAGTTAACCTCTGCACCTCCCAGAGAAGGCAGATTCAGGCCTTTGTGTATTTTGGACACAAGTGTTAATACTCCAGCCATTCACGCCTGCACCCTAATTCTATCCGGTGACACTTCCTGGCCCAGTTTTAAGAAGGACAAGTTGTTAAACGGTTACAGAGCAATCATCTCCTAAAGAGAAGCTTGAGAATTGGCATAGAGAATCATCTCTCAAGAGATGAAGAACCAAGCAAACATTGTCATCTCAGGGGCTCAGGGGAAACTTAAAGAGTTTTTTTTTTCTTTTTTTTCTTTCTTTCTTTCTTTCTTTCTTTCTTTCTTTCTTTCTTTCTTTCTTTTCTTTTTTTTTTTTTTTAAAGAAAGGATACTGGTATTTAGCCATGGTTCTAAATGAAAGATTACAATGTCATTTGCACAAGTAACAATACACTCATAATATAAAAGGTTTTCGTACCTATTTTCTATTAAACAAAGAGTATAAGGTCAGTGTAATATTGTCCCAAGACACAGATAGAAAGGGATAAAATAAGAATGTGAATGCTTTATCCTAAGTCAAATGTTATCCATAACATTTTAATATAGAGTTTTTATATGTAACTTAGCTAGTGATGAAGTAAATGCACCTTAAGTGTGATTAGATTAAATCTCAATAGGCTCACTGAGCTAACCCTCACCACACTCCCAGCCTGTTGAATCCCCAGCACCACCCAGCTGCCTTCCTGTTTTTCTCCAGGAAACCCTTCCTTCACACCAAAGCCACCATTACCTTGATATTTTCACTTCATTAATTAATTTTACCAAATTTTAAATTTCAAATAGATTGAACGGCATATTATGTGTTCTTTTTGTGAGATCTTTCAATGGGCATGTATTTGTTGGAGAAAATGTGAAGTCAGGGGAACACTTCTCCACTGCTGGTGGAGTCACTTTGGAAATCAGTATGGCTGTTTCTCAAAAATTGGGAATCAATCTACCCCACTCCTGAACATATATACTCAAAGGATACTCAATCATACCACAAGGACACTTGCTCAGCAATGTTCACAGCACCATTATTCGAAATAGTTAGAAACTGGAAACAACCTAGATGCCCCTCAACTGAAGAATGAATAAGGAAAATGTGGTCCATTTACACAGTGGAATATTATTTAGCTGAAAAAGTAATGACTTCATAAAATTTGCAGGCAAATGGATGGAACTAGAAAAAAAAAAAAAAACACCCTGAGTGAAGTAACCAAGACAGACAGAAAAACAAACATGGTATGTATGCACTCATAAGTAGGTAGTAGATGTAAAACCAAAAGATTAACCAGACTACAATCCAGAGTTCCAGGGAAGTGTGGTAACAAGAAAGACCCTAAGAGGGACACATGGGAATTGGAATTAAATGAGATCTCCTGCATAAACTGTGGGTGAAGGGAGACAGTAAAGGGGAGGGTATAGGAAATGAGAACCTGAGGGAACAGGGAACGGGATGGTCAAGGCAGGGAGAGGGACCATTTGGGAGAGCAATGAATGAGAGATCTTGACAGTGAGAGCTACTGTGGGGTTAGTGAGAAACCTGGTGCTAGGGAAATTCCCAAGAATCCACAAAGATGACCCCATATAAGACTCCTAGCAATAGTGGAGAGGCGCCCGAACTAGCCTTCCCCTGTAATAAGACCGGTGAATACCCCAACTATCATTATAGAGCCCTCATCCAGTAACCGATGGAACCAGATGCAGAGATCTACAGCCAAATACCAGACCTAACTCCGTGAATCCAATCGGAGCAAGAGAGGTCAAGATCGTGTTGGGGAACCTTCAGACAGTTGAATCAATCTCGTGGAAACTTATTAGCTTTAGACCAATGGCTGTGGGGTCTACATGGAACCAAACTAGACCCTCCATCTGTGGGAAACAGTGATGAAGCTTGGTCTAAGGAGAGGCCCCTGGCATTAGGACCAGGATCTATCCCTGGTGAATGAACTAGCTTGTTGGACCATTTCCCTAGGATCTACCCTAAGCTCAGCTCTAATGCAGGGGAGGGGCTTGGTCTTTCTCCAACATAGTGTGCCAGACTTCGTTGACTTTCAGTGAGAGCCCTTACCCATTGGGAGGAGTGAATGGGTAGGTGAGCTGGCGAGAGGAGGTGAAGAAGGAGGGTGGAGGGAGGGGTGGACGGGAGAACTGTGGTTGGAATGTAAAATAAAATTAAAAATAAAAAAGAAATGAAGAAAAAGAAATCACTTTACTATTTCTTTCTGTTTCTGAGTAGAACACCACTTTGCCTAATCCCATTTGCTGGTGTACCTGGTTTCAAATATTTAACCTTTTTGATTTTCCCCTCACTTTTCAAAAATGTTTAGAGAAGAATTGGACTCTCTGGCTCATTTTTGTAGTACTTTAGTATGACGTATTTTTTAGACAGGGTTTCACTGGGTAATCCAGGCTGGCTCAAACTCAAGAGCATCCTATCGGACCTCCTGAGTTATAGGCACATGCCCCTCACCTTGCCCCTTCTGTGCTATTCTTTACCAGAAAATGCATGGGGTGAAATGTCAGGAGGAGGCAAGGGAGTCAAGAGCTGTAAGCTGCAGGGGAGCCAGGAGCTGTAAGCTGCAGGGGGAGAGAGAAGCTCTTACTTCCTCACTGTGCATACATCTTAGTGTGAACGTGCTTTGTTCCTCAATTGGCTATAAACTGCAAACATATTATCAATTATTAATTGGTATTTATTCACCATATTTATATCATTAACTTACATAAACATAGTACTTAGAAATACATTTAGGTTTGATGTTGCTTATTTATTAGAATTATGATTTTTTCTAAGTACACAAGCTTAAACTATCAATACATCCACTAGGTGGCGTCATGTAGAAATTTTACTACAGCTCAAAGTAATTAAAATAATTTTAACATAGTTTAAAGTTATTTGGCATGTAGAAGACTTCATATATGGTTCATGATGACATATTCAAATAAAGGAATAGCCTTATATTTAAATATGTTGAAAGTTTTTAAAAATAATTTTTGCACATTTTTTGACAATCTGATTGCCACAACATTCCTTTAATTATCACAGTTTCTTATTACAGGTGAAACAAATCTCATTATTAAAAAAAGTCTTGCCAAGAGTTTTCAGAGATTATTAAGCAATCATATTTGAATGAAGCACATAAACAACTATCTATCATAATGCTACAAGTTCCCGATGATAATTAAATGTGTTAGAGTTACAATCATCACTTGAGATGCATGATTTTGTCATCCCCACTGTGCTTTTTGGAAGGGGGCACCATGCAAAAAAATTAAAATGTCGTACAAGACAATGAACAGAAAGAGAAGGATCAATAGTTCAGGCTTACAGCCTAAAAATTGCTCTCGTATCTAGTCTTAGGGTAACATGGTTTCCCTCACAAATGCAATTATACAAGACTCAACAGACTGGATTCTTTCAGAACCTGCCTAGTGTGCTCATCATGGATATACAGTAAAAAAATAGTTCATTAGCATTCAAGAATAAAGACCGTGAGGAGAAAACCATGGGGGGAGGCCACCAAGCCCCACAGCCCTGTGAACTCTTCGTTCCTTGCATGGATAATCCCCACGAAGTACAGACAGAAGCCAGTATGCAGACAACAGGAGTCAGAACAGAGAAAAATAATCTTTTTCTAAGTAGTCATAAAAACTAAGTACATTACATAATTTCTTTGAGTATCAGGCCCCTCATTTAAATCTCTACTCAAGAGGTCCTCATTATGATTAAATATTATATAAGACTAATAATTCTCTAAGTGGTTGTTCAGTGAACATTGCTAAAACAGGAAATGTGTACCCTGTTTTTATGATGTGTGGGTTATATTCTAGACTTACCATTCACCACAAAATGATCCTAGAAGGATTCTGCCTTTTAACACCAGGTTTTGGGTGATGTCCGTGCACACTGAATTTCTACTGCTTTAGTCAAGCAAAGACCATAAAAGTACACAGGCACGGAGATAAGGGACTTGTGGCTTCTGTTTTTCCTTTTGCTTTTCTGCAATACTATATACTGAAGCTCAGGCCAGACTCCAAGAACAGGGATGTATCCATACGGATAGGGGGAACCATCAACAAATTAAAGGGAACAAGTGAAGAGATGCCTGATTGAGCTCAGTCACTGTCATCAAACACACTGGTGAAGCAAAGGATGCAAAACATGAATTAGCCCAATCAGCATCGAAGAGCGTAAAACAGATTGTTGAGGCTGGTCCAGACTGCATCAACATGCCAGTGCTGGGTGTCTTCCTATACATAGGTTTGGAGTAGTTTTAAAATGGCTTTCGTTTGCCGCCAGATTTTATAATTACGAGAAACTCTATGATTCCTGTTTGACCCATAAATAACCAGCATGGAGCACAACATGACTGTGAGATCATGCAGAGGAT